>NW_017731870.1:169622-174845 GCF_001890085.2 Hipposideros armiger
ACATTTTAAGATTTTATTTTAAATAAGATTTTATTTTAAATTTTAGAATGGAAAATGCAAAAGCTACTAGAGAAGCAAAATTATAGTTTGTTTTAATAAGAAGCTGCTAGTTTCTTCGAGCTTTTTGCTGCAAATATCAGGGCACTGTTTTTAACAGGACATAAGTAGACTATATAATAGAGCAGGCTATGAAAGGTAAGGTCAGAGGCTGTCCTCATGCCAGCATCTCCTCCCATGCAGCTGAGTGCTCCCCCACTGTGTCGACAATTCACCAAATGAGATAAGCAGACACAAATGAGTCCCTATAGAAGCCTCTCTGTACTTAAGTTTTCATTTTGTCAGCAGATATGTCAACAGACAGTCCCCATCGCCTCCCACAGACCTGAGTGCAGGGGAGGATCACCACTTCTATTTCCCTTTATTCAGAAGACACGAGGCTGAGGAGTGATCACGTACTGAGATCAGAGTTCACAGTTAAGTACCTGTTTAAGAAGTTACTGGTGGAGAGCGAACTCTAAGTTAGATTGTGTGTTTGTTTTTTTAAGGCATAACCTATTTAGCTACAGAAGGTTTTGGGACCTGATAGGGATAAACTGTACTGTAATTAAATATTTCTAGATAATACGGACTTTCAATTCACATGAAATCCTCTAGGTCAAAGGTATAGCTATGTTATTTGGTGGATAAGAAGAAAGGAAGTCAAACAGGAATGGCAGCAGCTAAAGGTGACTGTAGAAGGGAGAGGTGCATATAACTGACTGTAACTTACAGCCAGGAACAATTAGTCAGCTTGTTAACAAAGGAACCTGATGAGATTGCTCAAGCAAGTTCATGAGGGTATCATTTTCTTAGTGAGAGTTGGTTTAAGATAAAAAGTCTCAAGGAAGTAACACTCAAGTTATTTTTGTTAACTCAACCATTCAGGATATGACCAAAATTGCCTTTTTACTGGATCTTCACATCAGTTTCNCCCCAAAACCCAATTTTTTAAGCTTTGCCTTCATTTCCATGGGCTTCTAGAATCCTTATCCTTCTAGTTCCATTTTTATTTAAATGAGAGCCATCTTCTTTGCTTGCAACCAAAAACACCCCACTATGAAAAATGCAGTACAGATGGCCCATAAGACACTCTGCAGGGACAGAGATACGCTGAATAACACAGAATAAAATCCAGGTTTTTCAGCAAGACGTGATGAAGTATGTGCTGATGCTGACGATAATGGTGACTATGACCGAGTGGTTACTGCTTATGAGCCGTTTGCTTTCCATATATTAACTCATTCAATCCTTAAATAATCCTATCTGGCAAGTATTGTTATTCCCGTTTTACAGATGGCAAAACAGGCTCGGAAAGGGGAAGTAACCAACAGCAGGTCATAGAGCTAGTAAGTACAAGTATTAGGATTTAAACATAGGACTCTCCTACTCCAAAGCCCATGTTTTTAACCACTCAGCTGTATTGTCTCCAGATACTGATAGCTACTAGATAATGGGGCTTCTAAGAAGAATATGTCCACGCCTTTTTATTTTGACAGATATGAATTATCTGAAAAAGTACATTGGAAATGAACATTGGCCAGCTCGCCACATGTTTAATTAAGAAATAAATGCCTTGCAAAAATGAATAGGCACTTTGTCATTGACATCTATAATTAAAATGCAAAGTACAATTTTTTTCAATCAGTAAACACTGCTTATTTATCATTTTTTGACAGCATTGTTCGCTTTCAGTAAGCCTAGTTAACCTCCTAAGATTGGTTACCACTGATGTAATCACAAAAAGACAGCCCCTGTTGCATAAAATTGGTACCTTCACATTGAAATGACCACTTAACTGTGATGGAGAAAGCAAAACACAAAAGCTGTGAAGAAAAGTGTCTTAGAAGACATGAAAGCTCCCAGTGCAAAGGCCGGTCAGCTGGCATAACTTGGTGCTATAATCACAGACTCTAACCTCATAAATTCAGAGGCAGGCTCCCAGAGACCTCTCACTTTTCAAATGTTACAAAACCAAAGCCCGACTGGTTCAAATCACCCTGAACTCACCTCCTGGGCCCCCTCAGCGTCTGAAGAGAGGCTGGCTTCATGTTTGGATACGATGACAGCAAGGCCGCTTAAGGCCAACAGCGCATTGCCTTTGACCACTGGGCTGTCCCTGTTGAAAAAGAAAACAATTCCAAGAGAGGATTTGGGGGTGCTATTATAGGGAGGGCAGATGAGGTCACAAAGCCCTTCCATTCCTTCAGAGCCTCGTAAACACAGGTCTATTTGATCCCTGATGCCAGCAGCTTCTCTCCTCCTCTGACACTACTGCTCACCTTTAACTCTTCTTATAGATGTGTAGTCATTATGCTTTTTTGTAACTTAAAAAACCCAATCTCACATATCTACGTTCTTTCTTCCTAAAATGTTCATTTCATCATTTGACATTACATTTCCTAAGCTATCTTCTGTGTCATCTTTGGCCAATATACACTTATCGATGTATTCTGAAAACACAACCAAGGGCAGTTATGCGAATTAGCCCAGCAGAATGGAAAGCCTCTGACTTTCCTACAGCATCGGTGTGTGTGGAACCAGCTTCTAGCGAACCACTTCACACAGCATATTTTACTAGCAACTTGACACACTGGCAGCTTTCCTCAGCCATTATTATCCTCCCCTTCTTCCTCTTAATACGTCAAAGCCAGCAACCTTAAAGTCAGTTTGTAATATAATTTAGAGACCATAGATAAGATGCCAAAAAGGACCTGTTCGTAGACTATCTGGATGGAGAGTTGCCCTTTTATATCATCCAAATGGTAGTTTTCTAATATTTGCAATAAAATCTTAAATTTGACTTCTGAATTTAGCAGCAAGAAAACTGAACCTTTTAAATATACTGAGCACTTGAAAATGCACATTTAGCATTATTCCACAATTCCTAGGTTGTCCTGTAGAATAAAATGCCAACTGGGACACTGATGAGATGCTTTGGCTTGCCAACTCTGTCATAACAGGACTTGGGCAACAGGGCACCCATGCTATCAGACAGCTCAGTTCTCAGTTAGTCCTACGATTGTGGGTTCCCATAAATATAGAGAATGTTTCCCAAACCCTGGACTTGAGACCTGAACTTGAATCAGTGTATATATCCAAGAACTACTCTCTGCTCACCCCAGTGCTGGAATACAATGGATGTGTTGGATGAGGAAGACTTCCAGCTGTGCACCCTGTGTGAAGCTAGTACCTCCAGCCCCAGACCCAGAGTCAAGACTGCACAGGAGTTAGTGGGTATGAAAAAGTTAGTATACGCATGTGTTCGTGCATTTTTGTTTCCATCTGGTAAGAATAGGACTTAGGAAGTGCCCTCATCAAGTTCTTATATCTATCTCTTCACCTATTTCCTCCTTCCTCCTTTCTCTTCTACCTTGGGGTAGTTAAGCTCAGTGCAGACTTGCTCTGCACACTCGGTCATTTTGTTTACCCTTCCCTAATTCGTTCCTCTATGGGACCTGCCTTAAGTTGCTAAAACAACGGCATTTATATTGGGGGCTAGTTTGGGGGAGAAAACAGGAAGGAAGACTTGTGGTGTGAGCAGATGGCTTCATCCGAGGTTTTGCTAGAGTTTTGTAGTGAGGATTATTTGGAAACTCATGCTAACAATAAAATGCCAAGAAGCGCGGCAAGATCTGGGCATTCCTAGGTGCCCTAGCCATAAAATCATTTAACAAAACCAAAATTAAATCTTCTATTTCTATTATCTCTTTCCTTTAGCTGAGACCATCCTGAAGCCTGTCCTGCTACAAAATGGTCATGAGTTCCTAAAGTTACATAAAAAATAGTTTTACATTCTCAGTGATCTGAGAATTAGAAGCCCCCGTTTTTATTACCCTGTAGAAAAATTTAGACGGTCACCAGAAATGAGATATCAAATTTTTTAAAACAAGAATATTAGATAAGATGACACAAAAAGTATCTTTTTAACCCTGAAATTCTGGAAGAGAATTTAGCCTCAGTTTTAAACAGTGCCCAAAACGATTTTGTTTCAAAAGTTTCACTGGCCTTGACATTCCCAGGGATGTATTGTTCTTGTAAAATAGAGAAAAATATATTTAAAGCCATTGGTAATTAGAGTTTTGGTTGCAGACTAAATGCATATTTGGACATTAATCTTTGAATAGGAAAAAACTAGTCCACAGTCCACTCAATGCATGCTTAGGCCAAGCCATACATTTCATGAAGGTACTGTGACTGGCTCTTGATCACTTATGTATTCCCTCCATGCCTAGCAAGTGACTTATGGAGAGAAGACAACACATACATAGTGAAACAAATTCCAGGAGGAGTGGGCCAGGTGAAAATCTACAACCAGTTCAGCTAAAGCTCATCACCTCATGATCAAATAACTATTCCCTACCAGTGAAGCAATAGTAACTAATTTGCATAATAACATGTCAGCATCAGTACAGTATTTATCTGGGCAATGCCACTGACATTTTAATTAAATTGTCCTTTGAAACAAACTGATGCCATTAACCTAATTAAAAAGCGCAAGGAAGGATGAGCACAATGATGCTTTCTTAGGGACAAAGTATTACATTTTATGTTAGTAAAGTGACCCAATCCCTTGGGGATTTTTATCTTCAGGTTCAAATCTATTTAATTAATAACAATGAAAATAAATGTACATCAATCATCAGGTTTTATCTGTGTTATGATTCTTCCTTAGCCCTGGCCCTGATGCTTTAAAAATGCTCTCAAATGAGCAAATCAGTCTAATCCTGTGACTGGTGTTTTACTTCTTGCATTTAACTCATGGCTCAGAACAAAACAAGTCTTACACGGGCCCAAACCAGCCTGAGGCAGCCATGGTCCAAGGAACTGAAGGTTAAGCTGGAAGGAAGTGGTGGTGGCGTCCTCACATGGTTGGAGGAAGTCAATGGGGAAAAGTAAAGAGAGGGTGATTTTCCCGCTGATCTATCATTAATCTCTTTGTCTCTGAACCTTAAGTATTTCCTATTCACTTGCTGTCAGGTTAGTATTGTCAGGATTGCTTTAATAAGAGAAGGCCTCTAAAATACTTTAAAATTTCTAATGAAAAGGTAACACCATGAGAACATGAATTCTTTTTACTCTGTACTACTGAGAATGGGAACACACTCTTCTTAGGTATTAGCAATGAAACAATCTTTTACAAAGCTGAAGATTTAAAACAAACATTTTAAGATTTTACTTTAAATA
>NW_017731870.1:175955-192682 GCF_001890085.2 Hipposideros armiger
GGTTGAGAACCGCTGCTCTAGACCCAGTAACACAAAGGGAATGAAAAGAAGTACTACTGTGATTTATTTGCTGGCTCACAGTTGAGATTTAATAATCTGCTTGTAGAATCCCCAAAATTCACATTAGCAAGTACTTCCCAACCACAAACTAATTAGAACTTGTAAAATCTAAGTCAGCACAGGGCATGTTGTTACATGTACAACAAGGACACAACCTCAGTAGACTCTGGATGTGAAAGTATGTGTTTATACTGATCACTGCAGTTCCACAGAAAGACATGTAGCAAGAATTAATACGAGAAAGCATAACAACTGGTTTTTTAAAAATAATTGAAAAGGCCTTTAAAATTCTTAAAGTTATGAAATACCATAAAAGGAGAAATTATATGTACCTGCTAGGAAAAAAAAGGTTTATAGAAAATTTTTGGCAAGAAAATAAATGGATCTTACTTTGCAGCTGACTTGGTGATCTCATTAGTCAACATATCTCGGACCCTGCAATAATGATGGAAAGAAAACAGGTATGAGAATTTATTAGAACAAGAACCCAATCTTTGTGCTTATTCATCAATTAATAAGAACCTCTAGCAATGACTCCAGATATAAAAACTATCTAGGTAGAATTTTAGTGTAAGGTGAAAGAGTTGTAATAAGGGCTTTGCTTCAAAAACAGTTTTATCTTCCTGTTCTTTAGGTCACTTAGTGGAGGCAGAGAAGGATGTGCATGTACCTGAAGAGGGATATATAGGCAGTACTGTCATGGTGTCATCTCTTAAAATGACTGGCTAGTACACACAGTCCTTTATATTATTCTCTGCTATGGTCTGAATGTTTGGGTCCCCAAAAAAGTCGTATGTTGAAATCTTAATTCCCAGGGTGTAGTATTATATTTGGAGGTGAGGCCTTTGGGAGGTGGTGAGGGTGGGGCTCTCATAAATAGGATTAGTGCCCTTATAAAAAGAGACACCAGACAACGAACAAATGAACTAACTCACTAACTCACTAAGTCTCCCTCTTCCTGCCATGTGAAGACACAAGGAAAAAGTGGCCATGTGCAAACTAGGAAGCAGGCCTTCACCAGTACCAGATCTCACAGCACCTTGATCTTGGATTTCCCATCCTCCAGAACTGTGAGAAATAAACTTGTTGTTGAAGCCATGTGGCCTAAGGTATTTTTGTTATAGCAGCCTGAGCTAAGACATTTGTTTTTTGCACAAGAGCTGACCAAAACAGCAATTTACTATTTCCAAATTGTAGATAATGGAGTCATTATTATGTGTGTATATAAAACTAAAAATGTGCATTAGAAAATCACTCTGAAGCTAAAAGGAAATAATTACACTTGAGAATTTGAAGGAAAAGTGTCCTTACTTCAAATATTCACAGAATAAAAACATTTTTTCAATATAAGAGCCTTGAGATAAAGTGAAAAACAATCACTGACTGCCAAATTTACAGTTTGTAAAGGATATCACAGACATTTTCACTATATATTGGGTTGTCGGAAAAGTCATAACATATTTTTTCTATGTTTTTCATTGCAATAATGTGTCATGACTTTTCCGACAACCCAATATTTGTGTTTTATAAATTCAAAGTTTTTATAAATATTTTGCAAATATAAATTATATTTGCACTCATAAAAATTTGCATTTGAAGTATAATAACATCTTAGCTATTCAGCACTCTCTGAGAAAGAGCCATTCTTAAGAGCTAAGTATTTCAGATAGTTGCAAACTGCTCCTATAGCCCTTAAACTTGTATTTTATAAAACTATTTGATAATAAATTTCTCTAAAATGTATTGTCCAATCTCAGTCTTCCTAGATGAAGTATAGTGCATTTAACGTATTATTTTATTGGTCAGTGTGAAATATTTGTAAATGATGACCTGCCTTACTTCTCCGTAGGGTCAAACCTTCCACTTGTGGACTGGTTCCTTCATCTATTCCCTTCTCTGTGCTGCACCACCAATTTTTCCTTCTCTACTTGTATTACCCCCCTTAGCATGTGAACATATTGTAATATTTACCATCTTAAAATAAGAAAAAGCCTTCCAGCTATTTCCCCATTTCAATGCTTCTCATATATCAAGACTCATGGAAAAGAGCAGCCTAAAGAGACTCATAGATGCAGAGAACACTTTGATGGTTGTTAGATGGGAGGGCAGTTGGGGGGAATGGGTGAAAAGGTGAAAGGATTAAGAAATACAAATTGGTAGTTACAAATAATCACGGGGATGTAAAGAGCAGTATAGAGAATATAGTTAATAATGTTGCAACAAACGTGTATAGTTCCAGGTGGGTACCAGACTAATCAGAGGAATCACTGCATAAATTGCATAAATGTCTAACCACTATGCTGTACACCTGAAACTAATATAAAATAATATTGAATGTCAATTTTAACTGAAAAAAAAATTAAAACTAAATCTAAAAAAAAAAAAAAAAAGGTAGGTTATCCTTGATGACTCCAGTTCATCTCCTTCCACTCTCTCTAGATCCTTCTATAATCTGGCTTTTGTCCCCACAACAACAGAGCAGCTCCTGTCATCGTCACCAATGACTTTCAAGAGGCCAAATTTAATTCCCAATTCTCAGTCCATCTTCTGCAGCCTCACAGCAGCATTTGACACAATTAGTCATTCCTTTCTTGAAACACTTTGCTTCCTCGGCTTTTAAGAGTCCATTCTCTCGCGGTTTTCTTCCTACATCACTGATCATTAATTTTCTGTGCACCTTATTGGTTCCTTCTTCAGCTTCCCCACCTCCAAATGTTGAAGTGCTCTGGGGCTGTCCTCTGACCTTTTCTCTATCTTTATTCATTCCCTAGGTGATGTCAGCCAGCAATATGAGTTTAAATGCAGTCAATATGCTGATGGTTCTCAAATTTATATTTCCAGCCCTGACTTCACCCCTGAACTCTAGACTCATATGGTCAACAACCTACTCCATATCGCCTATTGGAGATCTAATTAGGTATCTCAGACTTAGTAAGTCCCCCAAATGATTCCTACCTTTTCTAGACCTGCTTTTCTATACTCTTCCCCATCTTAGTAAATGGGAACGCCATACTTTTAGTTAGTTAGAGTTAAAGTACTGGAGTTATCCTTGGCCTCCATCTTTTTCTCACATCCTTCACTCCATGTGTATATTCTGGAGAGCATAGCCAACAAACTACCTCCACCAAACGATCATTTTCAGGTAATGAGATTAAAATGACATATAAAATATAATAGCAAATAGGAAGCAAAATCCGAATTCTTAATCACTAATCTTAAATCCAATGTCATAATGTTTGAACTGCATTGCTATTTTCAAAATAAATGTAGAAAATGACACTGAATTAGTTAAACACACATACACACAGCTTCTGCTTTTCTTTATATGCCAATTGTCGGTAAATAAAAATGTAAAATCAAGTAATCTTTGAACAGATTTTTAGATTAAAGAAACCTGCAGCTGCAGGCAAAGTTATTTAGATTCTGGACACTTAGATTTGGGCTGCTGCAACATTAATCTGACAAGGTATTCATCCCAACCCATGTAACAATTTAAATGCTTTTAATGTGCCAGCACTCACACATTTCTAGATAATATAATGTGAATTCCCTAGGGGATGTCTGCCAAAGAAATTAAAGCCTTGACACAGTAAAATAGCTTCTAATACTGACGATGTCTTGCGGAGGGGAGAGCAGGGGAGTGGAAGGGTCTTCCTTGACTAAATGTGAGGTAGGAAGGCAATGAATCGAGTGGGAAAAACTGAATTTTTCATTCAAGAGCATATAAAATAATCAGTTATAGGAGAAAAAGGAAAAAACAAACCATTTCTACACTGCTTTAGAAAATAATAAGAAAACATAGAATTTATGAATAAAGCTCTCCTTCTTACACCTGAGGAGGGGATGGAAAACACACCTATGAGATCTCAGTCTGATCCTCGTCAGGCTTATATGGAAGTTAAAATTCCCAACATTAAAGTGTTTAGAGTAGTCACCGTCTCCCTCATCATTCAATTCCCATGACATCATGAAACCATTGCCTTACCAGAGCCAGGCTGTGCTTTTTTTGTATTGCACCTCCTCAGCTGCTTCTTTTCCATGCTTTAGCTGCAACTCCAGCTCTGCTATTCTTCCCTGCAAAAAACAACAGCATAAATCAGCATGTAAACTCTATGGCTAAAATTATCTTCAAGTTTCTTTGGAGAACACTTAGATAATAGATGTATCCTTTCCCAATTGGCCTAAGTCTTCCTGATAGGCTATTAGATTATGAAAGAGGACTTGTGAGGGGATATAAGTACATCACTGCTCAGGTATTTCTACATTTACCAAGTTAAGTACATCCAAGACAAGTTGTTCGTTTGGCAAATTTAGAGCACAGCACTTCATTTTGGGATTACCTGTTACGTTAAAAGCAGATTTTAATTTCACAGTCCTCATTCAAAAAAAAGAAAAAATGTCCCCTACATGGTAATGATCTGTTTGTGTCAGCAGCTGATAATTTTAACTGATTCTACTCCAAGATTGGGGTCTGGGTACCAGTATTATAACAGAATGATACAAAATGAGTAGGACAAGGATATAACACTTAAGATTCAGATAATATATAACAAAAGTTATTCTCAAACAGCTGCATATTACATTTCTATTTCTTGAGCGATCATATAAAAATACATTTCATAATTCTCAGAATTCTCAACTTCTACCATGTACTAAAAAATATAGCTAGTATCATCCCTTTAAGACCAAGGCCTTCAAATAGTATTATTTTTTTAATACTTGTGATTATTTTGATCAGATGCTTTCTCTTTACTTCATCACCAATTACATTATTTAAATGTAATTAAAATACTGGTTTATTGATGAACCCTAAATTGGACAAGAACTTAGATTGCATATCATATTGCTGAGTAATACCAAACCATTTTCAAAAGAGGTTGTGCAACTTAACAATTCTCACTAGAAGTATGAGTTCTAGTTACTTCATAGCCGCATCAATGTTTAAAATTGTCAGGCTTTTTAATTTTTACTATTTTTGCAGATGTGAAATGGTGCTTATTATGGTTTTAATTTTTCATTTCACTGTTTACTAATGAGATTGAGCATCTTTTCAAATGTTTATTGACTATTTGGGTTTCCTATTCTGTCCATTTTTCTATTGGTTGTCTATTTCTTACTGATTATAGAGTTCTAAGCTATGTTCTACAGAAGAAAAATATATCTCTCTATACATGCTCTAGAGAGGGAAGCAATATAATGTGGTGGGTTAAGGATGTGGGCTCTGGGATCAGAATCAAACAACTATCTCATGGTATTAGAGCATCAAATTAAATAATGTGGAAAAGTATCTATTTAGTATAGTGCCTGATTACAAATAATAGCTACCATTACCAGGTTTGTTGTAAATAACAACAAAAAAACCCTACCTCCTCTTATTATCTTCTTATAAAATGATCTTTCACGAATACATCAAAATCCTTCTTGAAGTAATTCACATTTTCATCTGTGTACTCTCATAATGTAAAAGGTGTTCCCCTCCCCCCACCAAATGTAATATCCAGACTATTCAATTGCATGTCCTTGAATTTCTCTCATATACTGACGGTTACTAGCCTGTGAGCTCATTGAAGACAAGGACTGTTTTATCAGTCTAAGGAGTCCTTGTACATAGCACAGCCTTCATCCCACAATGCTCTGGGGCTCACCAGTTCAGGCACTTCGAGATTTGCTAGGCATTCTATTCACATCCTTCATAGTTTCTGTTTATGTCAATCGTATCCATCCGCACTCCCTGTTTTCAAAGATACAATTCTGGCCCTTTCATCTTCCCCTCTGTCTCTTGGACCAAGGTGTCAAAGGTGATCAAACTGGCAAGATATTGATATCAATATGTAATATTGATATTGGCCTCCCAGGAGGGTTGGCAAAATAGAAAGTAATTTTTATTGCCTGTCTCTGTTATGCTTCTTAAATTATGCCTCTTTACTCCTAAAACATTTACTTTCCATAATGCTCTTCGAAAACATGATAAGAAACAGGAAGTTAAAAGGTTAAAATCTGTTTAGAAATAAACACAAAAAAACTAGTACACATGCAACCTCTTGAAAAGGCCTACATTTCTCATCTCTCCTGTAGCCATAAACAAGTATAACCATTCTACAGTGACCAAGTAAATTTCTTATGTTTCCATTCTCAGAGTCTCTTTTCCTCTCAATCCCCTTCTGGAACCCCTTCCACCCAGTCCATGGAAGGCTATTGAGCCAGATCCACTCTGCCTTCCAATTCTCTGCCTACTGGTAACAGAGATCCAGCATCATTCATTCAACACAGTCACCTCTGCTTCTGGTTAACAGCTGTGGTTAAGGGGCAAAACAGTCATGGAGAGAGAAAAGGCTGAAATGATCACCCGAATTCAGAGTTATGGACTGCCTGTAGGTTCCAATGATTAATCCAGCTATTCCTTATTTTTCTTTTTAATCTCCAGCCTACATAACCGATACCTTGCTGATTATAGTGAGCAGTTTCACCTACTTCCAAACCTACATGTTAAAAACAAACAAATAAGCCAACAACCCTTTCAAATGGTCAGAGAGTAATTTACTAGGGGTCACAGTTCCTGACCCTGGTTTTGATTTCAGTCTATTTTGCAGCTAACTGACCGACTCAGAAAACAAGTGTCTGTAGTGAACCTGCTTTAATTTCTCTCTCTATTGTTGGAGGTCATATTCTCAATCCCTAAGAGCCCTTTACACAAAGGCTGGCGACTTGAAGTCCTCAGCATCCCACAAGAGCAGCAAGGTGAAGACAGCTGTAGTAGGATCCTTTATGGACTCTGAGCTGTCAGTCAACTTTATCTTCATTTTCATCTTAATGGGAAGAAATCCAAATTTCTCCCCATGTCAACCACTTATAATTCAAAATTCCACATCTTGTGGAAAAATCAGATAAGGCTGAAAGCAGATGCCTAAGCAAAAGCTGCTAGCAGTGTTCAGATCTCATACTTATTCACAACATAATCAACCCCCAGGAAATAACCGAGAATGTACCTTTTAGCATGTCTCCTAGGTTTAATTGAATCAAACATGGCTCCTCTCAATAGTTCTCTCCTTTAATGCTAGAAAACGTGTCTAGCACCAGATGGAAGTAACTTTAACTCCTGTACAGAAGTATCCTCCAGGACAGAAATTCTTAATAGGGACAAGAAGTGTGGCAGTTGCTCTAATTCTTCTAAGATACCATAAATTTTAAGTGTGGACTCATTTTAAAAACTTGTTGAACAGTCACAATGCATCAGTGTACCTTCAAGTAATAGTACCAGCCTAAAAAGCACTGTAGTACTTTCAAATAATACTGAAACCCTTATCATAGTCTATGCTTTTTCACTTCTTTTATCACCAGTTCTCAATGGAAGCGGATTTATTCAAACTCCAAAGTAAAGACATCTTAAATGATAAACAAAGATGTACACTATTACAACAGTAAAAAGGCGGAATAATTGACTTGTGATACTAAAAATACTCAGCTGGCTTTTCAGAAATAGATCGGACCTTTAAAATATTAAAGCAATTTGCATTATGTGTTGTTATAACCAATGTGCAACATTATGTGTTAGGGAAAATACAGGACGCAGTGGGAAAGGCTGAGGTGCTGGAGTAAAAAAAAAACCCAGTTAAGTTCCAGTTCTTTTGTGCTGACTGTTGGGTTTTGCACCATTTGCCTTGCTTTCCTAGCTAATCCTGCTTCCTCATCCATAATCCCATTATATATGTGGTTAACAACACCCACTTCAAAGGGTTCCTGCGCAGATTAACTGAAATAATATATGTTAAGTGTTGGACACACACTAGTTATTCAATAAATAGTAGCTTTTATTGTAAAAACCATGGAGGGTCTTTTCCTAATCAATTGCAAGTCATCTGCATTAGTTATACCATAATCCTGTTCAGTTTAGCTTTTTTTTTTTTTAAAACATTTTATTGGGGAATTGGGAAAGGGGAACAGTGTTGAGGAATTGGGGAAGGGGAACAGCCAACAGCCAAGTTGTTGTCCTTCAATCTTAGTAGCGGAGGGCACAGCTAGCTCAGCTCCAAGTCCAGTCGCCATCTGGTTGCCCATCGGCAGCTCAGCTCAAGGTGCCATGTTTAATCTTAGTTGCGGGCAGGCGTAGCCCATCATCCCATGCGGAAGTTGAACCGGAAACCTTGTTGCTAAGAGCGCACACTCTAACCACTGAGCCATCCAGCTGCCTATGGGCAGCTCAGCTCAAGGTGCAGTGTTCAATCTTAGTTGTGGGTGGGCATAGTCCACCATCCCATGTGGGAGTCGAACCGGCAACCTTGTTGTTAGGAGCACGTGCTGAGCCATCCTGCCACCTGTTGGCAGCTCAGCTTGGGCACAGCTCACTGGCCATGTAGGAATCGAACCAACGACTCTGTTGCTCAGAGCTCGCGCTCTTAACCAACAGAGCCATTCGGCCGGCCCCAGTTTAGCCTTCCTTATGCTAAGGGCAAAGAACAAGTCTCAGTTCATTCTGCAGGAGGAGGAAGTATTCTTGCTTTCTCCAGGTGCCTGCACATCCTCTATTAAAGTGTCACAGATGTTGTGCTGGAATTGCTAGTGGACAGTCTAGTCTCTCATGGACTGGGAGCTCATTGAGAGGAAGGGGTGGTTTAGTCCCCTTTGTCACCCACACGCCTGGAAGAAGGCCTGGCCAGTAAAAAGTACTCCATAAATGTTTTGTGAAGAAAAACGTTTCAGAATTATGAAGGGAAAAATAAATGTGAGAAAAAGTGCATACTCTAACTTGCAATCTCACTCTTCTTGAATAAAGAGGGTGTGTGAAGGGTGTGAGAAGGGTGTGTCTGAGTAATGCATGTATTCACTCACGATTCTATTCAAAACTGCCTAGATGCAGCTGAGGACAAAAAAGTGTGTGAGCTGAACAAAAGGATCCCAGTTCCAAGGGACCACCTTTAAAATGCGGAGTCCAGTGTGGTTTGGGGAACCACATGAATAAAACACTGTTGCTCAGAGTGTGGATAGACAAGCTGCATTAAAATTACCTGACAATTTGGTAAACATGGAGATTCCTGGTCTCTTACTCAGTTCTAATGACTCAGAATCTCTGAACATGCATCAGTAATTTTATAAATTCTAAACTCAATAAAATGTGCTGCAACAAGGTTTTAAGATGAGAACGCCAATGCTCTGATGCTTAGTCATTCCGCCTACCCGCCTTCCCTACTACCATCTTTTAGGACAGCTGTTACCTTTAACCATGACATCACCCTTCCAGAGACTCCATGAAAATCTTATGCTGGGCCATCAATTACTTAAGTACCATCAGATTTTTTCTATTATTCTTAAATATGAATTTTAAGCTAGGAAAAAGAATTGTTAGTTGTCAACTGTTCATATATTCCCAAACTGATTAAAAATTATTTCTAATTTTAAAAATTTACAAACTTTGGGCTGGCTGAGTGGCTCAGTTGGTTAAGAGCACAAGCTCTGAGGAACAGGGTTGCCAGTTCGAATCCCACATGGGCCAGTGATGCTGCCAACAGGTGGCAGGATGGTTCAGCTGGTGAGAGCACATGCTCCTAACAACAAGGTTGCCAGTTCGACTCCCACATGGGATGGTGGTTATGCCCACCTGCAACTAGGATTGAACACAGCACCTTGAGCTGAGCAGCCACGAGCTGCCGACGGTCGGCCGGATGGCGACTGGACTTGGAGCTGAGCTAGATGCGCCCTCTACAACTAAGATTGAAGGACAACAACTTGGCTGTTCTCCTTCCCCAATTCCCCAATAAAATCTTTAAAAAACAAACAAAAAAATGTTCAAACTACAACTTATAATATTATTGGATTAAATGAAGTCAAATTGAGTAGAATTCATTTATTTAATGAGCACCTATTATGTTTTAGACACTATCATCAGATTCTAGAGAAACATCAGAGAAGAAAACAGATCTCCTAGCTTTAAAGAGTAGAGACAACTAATATGAGGTTCCACACAAATAACTAAGGTGATAAGGGCTTCACAAAGAGAAGCGTGGATTATAAGGAAGCACATAAGCACAGCATACAATCCGGTGCGAGGTGGAGGCACACAGGTGCGTTTCCAGGTAAAATAATCTAAAGAACAAGTAGAAATTAGGTGGGCAAAGAGGGAATGGCTGTACCTGTGCCAGAAGGAACAGTGTGTAAATGTCAAGAGGTCAGGAGAGACATGCTGGGTTTGGAAAACAAAAGAGTTTAGCAAGGTTGAATTTTTTCAGAGGAAGGGTTATGAGAGAAGGCTGGCGATGTAAGCAAGTCCAGCTTGCGGCGGCACAGGTACAAAGGCAGATGATGAGCTCTATTTGGGACGCGCTCAAGTCGAGGTGCCATAGGACATCCAAGGGGGACATGTGGCATATCTAGGAGATGTTCAGAAAGTAGCAGGATATAGGAGAGTGGAGTTCAGGAGGGAGCTCTGGATGGGACAGAGGTTGGGGGTGGGGGAACATCAACATTTGAAATTTAAGTGCAGTTATGTACATTTATGAGCAAATATAACCATTGCATTTTTGATAGTGCTATTTTCCTAAGTGCTTTTATATTAAAGACATCTTTGCAGTAAAATTTGAGATAAGAAGGAGACACTCGCCTGAAGCAAACCATCCTATGGTTTCATTACCTGTAAAATAGCATGATAAGCTCGACTCATATATGCCAGCCATGCTTGTGGGAGAAAAATGGCACGGTGCCATTCTGAAAGCTGGATGTGAACCTGTGGGAAAGATGTACCACAACATGAGTTAGACGACACAGTATTAAAGCAGAATAAAATTAAACTATATCATCAATTCTTTCTTTCCCCTTATTTAAATGGTTTATGTTCTAAAACAAACCGAATCAGTCTAGAATCGGAGCCACAAATAAGGTCTTTTGGAAATTTTCAAAGGAGAAGAGATTAGAGTCCTGTAAAGGCAAAATAAAATAAGCCTGAAATTTTCTAAATTAAAGCAAATAAAATCCTACGATAATAACAAGTTACGATGTATATGTAACACAAATATGTCCCTGAAAATTAGGGGGAAATTCTGCAAAGCCTCTTGCCAATGTCAGGAAACGAGGTATTGTCTAACAAATCCCCCTAGTAATTTTAAATAAAAATAAATATTGCTCACATCCTGGGTTTCCAATATGACAATTTCTGAAGTAATAAACTTAAATTGCCAACAGAAATATCATGTTGTGTAGAAACCATGATGGTAAGAGCATGCAAATGAGTACTGCACTCAGCAATTGTGCACACCACTAGACAAATGCCCTTTAATCAGTGTGGGTAAACAAGCGAAAAATGAAATATGCCAACACTGAAACCCTGCTTCTGAAGTGAGGCCCAGACACCACATCTGGTTTTCATAGTCATTTCTGTTTCTACCTATTAGTATACGGCTATCTTGAAACAAATCTTCCCAAGGTCTGCTTCTGTTAAAGAATGATCACTCAAGAAAAACAGTCACAGTGCATCATATTTCATGTTTCCTGTAACTCATCTCATCAAACGCAAACAACTAAAACTTTGGTCTGTTCCTTGAGGCAAAAAATAAAAAACCCAACAAACCAACCCCCCTCCAAATGTCTATATAATTACCCCGGAATCATAATAACTGGAGTGTTTAAGGAGCTTTTATTATATTATAAAAATTAATTTTCTCAAGTGCTTTGTGATAGGGAAGAGAACAGCCTCTCTGAATACAGTTGGTTCCCATGGCCTCTGTTATTTTCTTTAATTCCAGTCTCAATGTGGGCCTACTACACGCAAAGTATTATGAGAAGATATGAGGATTATCAATGGATCTGTGTGTACAGAGAGATTTCTAGTGTGAGTCAGAAATGGGCGCAAATAGACTCCAAGGCAAAATTATGAAGACTCTATGGGAACAGAGAAACAAAGAGATTAATTCTGTCTATCACCTCAATCCACTGCTGCTTTTAAAAAAAATTACATACTCAAGGGGCCGGCCGAGTGGCGCATTGGTTAAGAGCTGGCTTGGGATGCCAGAGGGCCCCGGTTCGGATCCCACTTATGAGGGCCAGTGACACTGCCCTCTACAGCTAAGATGCTGAACAACAGTTCAACCTGGAGCTGGGCTGCCGTGAGTCACCGGCGGCGGTGTAGGCTGCAGCCCCTGCTGCAGTGGGTTGCCATGGGCTACCGTGTGTAGCCAGCAGCCAGAATGAGCGGCGGTCCAGAAGCCGGCGACTGATCTGCCTCGCCTGGGAAGAGCACAAATGATGGTGCCAACTTGGGTCAGTGAAGCAACGTCCTCCACAGCTAGACTGAAGAACAAAAGGACAGCAACATGTCTGTTCCCCTTCCCCTAATTCCCCAGTGCTGTTCCCATCCCCCAACTCCCCAATAAAAATCTTAAAAAAAAAAAAATTAGATACTCAAACAGTATGAAAAAGATACTGGAACCATGAAATGAAGCTTAAGAAAATGATGAAGACAGTTTTCTTCTTTTTCTGATTAAGTACTCTCTCTGTTGAGCGGGCTAGGGGGAGCTTTGTCAATATGTTACAAACATTCTTGAAGGAACAGGCCCACCAATTCCTGCTTCTTCTCTTGTTATCCAGAAAGCAGACTCCCACCTGGACCACATTTCTGACTGGGGAGGCATTAATCAGTCCTTGGCCTTGCCCTCTGTTTCCGAAATGCAGGGAAGTTTCTTTAATGTTTTTTCTATCAATTCTGTTCCCTTTTCATAAAATTCATTAACTATTTTTAAGTCCTACTTTGAGACCTAGATTTAACAGAAAGAGCACTCAGACACTCAAACCAAAACTTTCATCTCTTACTTCAGAACCTCAAAGTATTCAAAAACTTCCCTGCCAAATAATTCATAGACAACATTGACTACTGAGAATATTCATTGCTTCAGGAAACTGGCAATAAGAGCACTGAATGTTTTTGGAAAGACAATGGTCTTAATGGCTTCTAAAACCCAAGGTGAAAGAAGAAAGCATTATGGAAAAAATGTAAAGGAAAATGAGCAAATCAAATGTTGAGCTTCTAAGAACAAAGACAGTTGTGCCAGGAAACCTATTTAAAAGGAAATTATAAACTGAAGGTGAAAGCTATTAAGAATTCTCCGTCTGCTTCTCCAACCACATGTGAAGGTGGGTGCAGGGATGCAGAAAAACACTTGAGCCTAGACACCAGCCTGAACTCCTCATGTTTTATGAGATTATAGCTAGTCTTAGTGCTCTATGGAATAAATCTCTTGAAAGATGCACTCTCTTGCTCTTTCCATCAGTGAAGAGAGAGGGAATCAGCTGGAAGACCATCATCCCCTACACTCCAGTTGTATTACAGGCAAGAGACTTCCCTGGCCATGTTTAACAAAAACATATTTTAGGATGCTATTCCAATTCAATATATACCCACCCATATAGGTTAATGTTGGTAGGCTGAAAAATACAATGAGTATTTTTCAAGTATGAAAATTGTGTGTAATTTGCTATACTCATGAGAAGCTTTTACTGGAAACTCAATCAACAAAATAATTCCAGATCATGAATTTGTAACCTTGTTATTCAGCTGATGATAAAGCAGGATTCTCAATCACTGTGCATCAAGTTTTACGGAACATGAGAAATTCACTTTTTCTCTAACTAATTACACATACCCTTGCACTGACAGGTGTCTGATGGACTGCTGAGATGAGCAGGTCCTATCATTTAGGGAAGAGGAAAAGAAAGAATTTCTACGTCTCAGAGGTAGTAAGTATAATGAAATAGTAAGCATGTGCCTAAAAAAGAGACCATGTTACGGAAACTTGCAAGTGGTGGGGGGGAATGTTAATGAGGCAAGGGGGGTACTGGGGCAGGTTACAGGATTAAATTGGGTGGTCTGGGTATTAGATCTCATTGAGAAAGTGAAGTCTGAGTAAAAACTGGAAGGACATGAAGATGTAAAAACCAAGGTACATGCTAGTGGGAATGTAAAATGGTTCAGCTGCTATGGAAAAAAGTTTGGCAGTTCATCAAAAAGTTGAACATAGAATTACCATATGCCTCACCAATTTCACTACTAGTAACATATACCCAAGAGAAATGACAACATGTATTCAAACAAATACTTGTGCATGAACATTCATATCAGCACTTTCACAATAGCCAAAAGGTGGAAATAATCCAAATGTTCATGAATAAATGAGAGGATAAACAAAATATGGTATATCTACAATACACTATTACCCAGCCACAAAAAGGAATGAAGTACTGACACATGCTACAATGTAGGTGAACCTTGAAAACATTATGCGAAAGTGAAAAAAGCCAGACACAAAAGGTCACATATTGTATGATTCCATTTATATGAAATGTCCAGAATAGGTAAATCCATAGAGAGAGAAAGCAAATTCGTGATTGCCTGAGGTGGCGAGGAAGGAGAGAAGAGGTAGAGAAAGAAGGGAGGGGGGAGTGGCGAGTGCCTGCTTAATGGATACATGCTCCCATTTGAGGGTGATGAAAACGTTTTGGAATTAGTCAGAGATGATGGTTGCATACTGCGAATGTACTAAATGCCAAGAGTTGGACACTTTAAAGTGATTAGTTGTATGTTGCGTGAATTTTACCTTGATTTAAAAAAAAAAAGGTAAGGCGAAGGTCCTAAAGACAGCATATGGATGACCTGTTTGAGGAACAGAAAGGAGGCCAGGGTCACTAGCACAGAGTGAGCAGAGGAGAGTGGGAAGACAGAAGACTGGCGAATTAACAGGGGATCCAGAGAATGCACGGCCTTCTACGTAATCTTTCAGTACTTGCCTTTATTCTTATTAAAGGGAGAGCCATTGTAAGGTTTTGAGAAGAATGACATGATCTCATCCATACTGTAAAGGAATCATGCTGACAGCTATGTTAATAACAGGGGGCAAAGGTCAAAGCAGGGGCACCTACTCAGAGGCTATTACAACAATCCAGGTAAGAGATAGCTGTAACTCAGACAGAGATGTATAAGCAGCACTGTAGAATCACGGTTTTCAAATATTTAGCTATGTAGTTTTTTTCCACTGCACCCCAAATATTAAATAAATATTAAGTGGAATGTCAATGTATAAAACAAAACAGAGAAGTAAAGTGAGAACAAAAGGCTGGGGGGCTTGGCGTTCAGCCCTCTTGATCATCAGATCCTACTTTGTGGTGGTCCCTAGGATTCTCTAAAACACAGTTTTAACTAGAGGATCATCAAAGAGATCAGTGGTTATAAGAAGATGGAGGAGGAGGAAAGGGTTGACTACAGAGGAGCATGGGGGAATTTCGGGGTGACAGAACTGCTCTTATCTTGTGTGGTACTGGTTACACGAATGTGTGTACTTGTCAAAATCATAGAACTATATGCTAAAAGGGAAGAAATCTATTGTATATTTCAATAAAAATTAAAAAGTTTGAAAATTACTACTTTTAGAACATGTACTTCTCACCCATACACCTCTCACCATCTATTACATGCTGTATACTTCATCATCATCATTCAAAATCCACTCTTCTTATCATTGCTTTTTCTATCAATACTGCCCATCAGTATCTCAGTCACACAAGTTTAAATCTTCTCATTTATTCTGGACCTCTTCCTTCCCTCCAAGTCAACTGTCAACTCTACCTCTGAAATGTTTATAATATGTGTCCCTACTTTCTTTCTCACTGGTTTAGTCCTATTTCTTGCCTAGATTACTGAGACCACCTAACTAATCCCTTAACAGCCTAAAAATCTTTCCTCCTTCTATAATAATACACCCTAAATGGTGCAGCTACTATTATATTAATGCAGAACTTCTTCACAAAAACTCTTGATGGTTCATCAAAGAATAAAGTCCAAACTCATTTGAACTATGTTCAAAGTCTTTTAGATACAAAAGCATGCAATTTACTTAAAAAATAATTTGTTGGGGCCGGCTGAGTGGCTCAGTTGGTTAAGAGCTTGCTCAAAGGTTTGAGCTCTGAGCAACAGCGGTTCGAGTCTGGCCCGAGCTGAGCTGCCGCTGAGCTGCCAACAGGTGGCAGGATGGCTCAGCTAAAAAAAATAATAAATAAATAATTTGTTCTCATGTAAGAACTCTGCTGGTCAAGATCCTCAACCTGTTTCCCTACTTGATTTTCTGTTCTTCTCTTTCATTTCACCTGTATTCTGGCTAACCTGGGTTATAAACCAATTCCCAAGGCTGTCCTAGTCTCTATAGGACCTTTGTACCCACTACTTCCTGGGCCTTGAATGCCCTATTTTCATCTCTCATCTCGACTTACTGGAATAATGTCTCCCATCTCTATACTACACTATAGCCCTCTCCTGTAACACACATTCCATCTTAGATTATTTGTGTATGGACATTAATCTCATAAAATCCTAAGGGCAGAGATCATGTCCTATTAATCCCGGAATATCTCCCATGGTACTTATAACAGTGCCTTGAAAATAAGTGTTCAATTAAGTACCTGCTGAGTTTAACCAAATTAAATGTACAGGATTTGCTTTATGACAAAATTTGTCATGTGAAAACCATAGCATAAGCAAGTAATCATAAAAAAGTATGATGTGCAACTTGTTTTGTTTTTTTTTAAGATTTTTATTGGGGAATTGGGGGAAGGGGAATAGACAAGTTGCTGTCCTTTTGTTCTTCAGTCTAGTTGTGGAGGACGTTGCTTCACTGGCCCAAGTTGGCACCATCATTGCG
>NW_017731870.1:192837-201698 GCF_001890085.2 Hipposideros armiger
TAGCTGTAGAGGGCAGTGTCACTGGCCCTCATATGTGGGATCTGAACCGGGGCCCTCTGGCATCCCAAGCCAGCTCTTAACCAACGCGCCACTCGGCCAGCCCATGATGTGCAACTTTCGATCATGCTCGAAAACTGTTAGAAAATGTTTTTGAGAAGAAACAGCTAAACTCAAAACAGAAGTTGTTGAGGACACAATTTGTTACTTGAAATTTTATAAAAGCATGTCCAAAATGTTCTGGCCAGTCAATGTTTAATTACAGATAAAAACACAATGAGTGACAAGGCAAAATTTTAAACCAGGTATTATAAACTTTATATTTTGAAATTTCATAACTAAACTTTTTATTTGTATCATATACACATAGGTTCCAATTAAGTATACCTGAAATACTAAGCTCAACGGAAAATATCGTGCTTAGAAACACAATTTACAAATGTAGGAAAATGCTGAAAAAGAGAAATGAAAAAGCAGATCTTGTTTCCTCACTGATACGTGTTTTACTTGAAGGGACCACAGAGCCACGTAATTCATTTACTATTCAAAATACATTGCTCAGAAATTTGGTAGTCTTTTCTGCCTCTGGATGATCTTAACAAATAAAATAAAACTATTCATTTATAAGAAAATATCCTTTTTACCATCCCTTCATTAAATACTATAAATCAAGTAAGACAAAGCTTTGGTGGAGTTGTTTGATTGCCAAACTAGAATGGTATAATGTAGGGCTACATGTAAAAACTGACAGGTAGACTATTTGCTATTGATTGAAAACCCCAATTTCAGAAAGTAAGGCATGTGTCATGCTCCCCAGATGTATATATTATCAAAAGAATCAAAGCATTCAACTTCAGTTGCTACACAGACACATGAATACTGAGCCACTACATTTGGTCTGTGACATACACATACTCCTCCCACATTCCCAGAAGAAAAATCATTTGTACTTAGTGTTAGAAACCCAAAAAGCCACTCAATGTCCCATTGTTTATATATGAGAAATAATAGGCTTCAATTTTCTGTCAATAGTAATCTTGTTTGTACAAGATAATATTTTGTTATTCCTGTCCCCTGACAAATAGTGATTGGAAGATAAGAAGGGAGGACTCTGGGCGGGCACATTTTTAAAGTAAAATGACATTCATCTCTTTATGGGTACTTTTTGGACATTTAAAACTCTCTTTCACCTCTTCCTCCCTTGTTCATTCTCCCTCTTCCCCTCAGTCTGCCTCTCTCTCTACACCCCTCTTTCCCATCAGGGTAACATTAGCTCAAAAGCTGACAATTCAATCACATCTCCGGCAACCATTTACTCTGTTATTTAATAGGAGGGGGGAAACCCAGTTACCATAACAACTCACATCACATGGTAATTATAGAGTCTCTAAAATACAGCAAACCACACTTTTCACAGTGTTTTCCAAGGGGAATGTATAATAAGGACAGATACTACTTCTCCCAATTATTATTCAGAATTTTCACCTAACTGTTTCATACTGCATGAATGGTAATACTACTCCAGGTTCTTCATAAGAAATATGTTTTTAAATAAAGAAGGCACTGAGAGAAAAAGACAAATACACTCCTTATATTTCAAATAATGAGTTATATCACATGTACTTTCAGGACTCTAGGGGAAAAAATTAAAGGAGGCAGGAAACAAACAAAATTAATTTATAAGGCAAAAAAAAATCAAACGATGATCAACGAAAAAAAAAAAGAAAATTTAGAAACAAAGATTTCGTTTAGAGTAGTAGTACCACCAATAAGTCCTGATAGGTTTCTCTGAAATAAAAATGAGAAAACAGCTCACTGCCTGACGCTGAGGCAGAAATGTGCCTGGACTGCAGCAACAGGATGAGGAAAATTTGCATGTGCCCGAAGATAGAGGAAATAATGAAGCAAGATTGCCATTCTCATCCGGGGCCAAATCAGTATCATCCAATTTAGGTGAGTGTCATGTCAGAGTTAGAAATGCTGAAGGATGACAAGACAGGGAAGGAAACTGTCATTCACCTTCGGCTTCCTCATCAACAGGAACCAACTTAGTCTCAGGAAGAGAAGTAATAGTTTTAAATCAGAGGAAAGAGAACAGTCCCTTGAGCTGGAAAAAGCCCTAGTAGATCTGCCATGACCCCTGGTTGTCCCTGTTCAAAGGAGCAAAGAGAGAGGGGACACTTTAGTTCTAAAGAAACCTAAACAGGGCAGTGATTACAGTAGTCCCCACTTTAGCTGCAGTTTCGTTTTGAGGTTTCAGTTACCACAGTTGACCACAGTATTACAATATTAAATGGAAAATTCTAGGAATAAACAATTCATGAGTTTTAAACTGAGCATTGTTGAGTAGTGTGATGAAATCTTGCACCACCCTGCCCAGGATATGAATAAGCCCTCTGTCCAACATATCCATGACGTATATGCTACCCTTCTGCTAGTCACTTAGTAGCTGTTTCGGTAATCAGATGGACTGTCGCAATATCACAGTGCTTGTGTATCCCTTACAGTCGCCTAATGTTACGTCACAATGTGTACATCATTCACCTCCCTACATCTCATCATGAAAGCACTGCATCAACTCACATCATCACAAAGAGAGGTGAACATAGTACAATAAGATATTTTGAGAGAAGGGCCACATTCACATAACTTTTATTACAGTATATTGCTACAACTGATCTATTTTTAGTTATTATTGTTAATCTCTTACTGTGCCTACTTTATAAATTAAATGTTATCATAAGTAAGTATATAGGAAAAAGCATGGTATATATAGGGTTTGGTATTATCTGTGGTTTCGGGCATGCACTGGGGGGTTTTGGGACTTATCCCTTGTGGATAAGAAGAGACAACTGTATACAGAACTGTTCCTGGCATGTCAGATCAAACCCAAGTCAGATTTAGATCTGTGAATCTTCCAAAAGTAACATGGAAAGTCAGTGAAAATAAGAATTTTTTCAAAAAGGGTATGTAACATTTTCTAAAAGAATTCATCACAGATTACATTAAATAACTAGTTCTCCATATAGCAAAATACACTTCAAAATATGAAAAGCATTGTACTTGGACATTCCAAACAGAATTCTTTTGCGTATCAATTACTCACTCACCTACCCATAGCTGAGGGCATTAAGAAGGCTATAGAATATCCTAAAGGGATATGTGATCTTTGGCGGGGAGGGGCGGCTAAAGCAAATAAATGAATAACAACACCAATCAGTACACAAGAGCTTGTTCAAATGACAATAATGTCATTTCTTAGTAAGACCTCAACAACTGTTAGATTATTACCAATTTAATAACATTTCCGGGAGAAGGAAACTATTCCACTAAATGCACATATGAAGTATAAGACACATCAAGTTTCATGAAGATTAAAATCATTAATTCAACTAACATTTATAAAGTGTCTACTATGTGCCAATAATACCAAGCACTGAACCTACACATGACCAAAAAAGAAAAAACCTTGTAATTGCATCAGCATCAAAATACTTAGGGATGTGCAATACTTATGAAATTAAGCAAAACACGTGCATGGTTTGTAGTAACAACAAAATATTGAGCTAAAATAATGGAAAAATACATATATCTTTGGTTAAAAAACTCACTATTGTTAAGATGTCAGTTTTCTCCCTAATTGACCTACAGATTCAGTGCATTTCCAATCAAAATTACAGCAGGCTTTTTTGTGGTTTCTCAAAGCTGATTTAAAACTTATGTGGAAAAGCAAACAGTTTAAGATAGCCAAATTTAAAAACAAAACAAAATTGGAAGACTCGTATTACTTGATTTCAAGATTTATTATAAAGCAACTGTAATTAAGTTGTGTGGTTGGGATGAAAGTATACACACATAGATCAATGAAATAAAACTGAGTACAGAAATAGACCAACACATACCGGGGGTGACAAAAAAATTGCATACACATTTTAAGAGATGTTATCTACGTATTACTTTTTGAAGTTGAATTGAATTGTGGTAGCAATGTGTAGTATGACGTTCGCTCAAAAGATGATGTTAATCAAATGAACGCTAGTGTCATAGCTTCATCATGTGACAGGCAGGGCAGTCAAAGAAAACGGCGGAAGCATGGTTGTTGTTCGAGAAGAGCAAGACCGTTTTGAAGTGGTGTTTGAAATTCGAGAACGTTGTGGAAGTACAACGACAATGGAGGAGTATGCATTAGAACCTCCAACACGCCTAACAATTGCATGCATTCGTGATAAGTTTGAGACGCATGGTACTGTGTGTTATGTGCACAAAGGAAGATCCAGGAGGCCTCGCACAGCAACAAGTCTTGCTTCTTCTGCTAGGTGTTGGAACAGCTTACACACTTGCCACAGAAGTCTACCAAACAAGGTTCACTGTAATCAGAAGTGTCTGGACACTGATGATAAACACTTTGTGCACCTCTTGTAACTGTCAATTGAAGTCAAATGTGACTTGTATTCATCTTTTGTTATCAGTATACATTAAGTATTACAATTTTAATACAGCTTTTTCCTTTCTTAAAATGTGTATACATTTTTTTGGCACCCTCTGTATATGGACAAATATTTTTAACAAAGGTGTCTAAATGGAGAAAGGACAGCATATTCAACAAACATAACTCATACCTTATGAAAATTAACTCAACTAGATCATAGGCTAAAATGTAAACCTTAAATTATAAATTTCCACAAGAAAATATAGGCGATCCATCAAGTGCTTAATGAACAAACTATCTATGGTATATTCATATAATGGAATATTATTCAGCCATGAAAAGAAATGAAGTACTGATACATGCAACAGTATATATAAACCTTGAAAACATTATACTAAGTGAAAAAAGCCCACATATTGTATGATTCCATTTACATGAAATGTCCAAAATAGGCAGATCTATAGAAACGAAAAGTGGAAATAGTGGTTGCTAGAGTCTGGGGAGTGAGGAAAATGGAGAGTGACTACTAACAGGTACAGTTTCTTTCCGGTATGATGAAAATATTCTAAAATGGATTGTGGTGATAATTACACAACTCTAAGTATATTAATACTGAAACCACTGAATTGCACACTTTACATGGGAAAATTTAATGGTATATGGATTATACTTCAATTTTTTAAAAATAAAGACAAAATATAGGAGAAAAAAGAAAAGTCTTTGAGACTTTGGGTTAGACAAAAAGCAAGAACCATAAAAAGAAAAACGTAATAAAGTGAAGCTCTTAAAACTAAAAATCTACTCATCCAAAGACACTGTTAAGCAAACCAAAAGACAAGCTACAGATTAGGTAAAAACATGTGCAAAACACATTTCTAATAAACAATTCATATCCAGAATATACAATATTATTTAAAACCAAAAACCTGATTTAAAAATGGGCAAATGATCAAGACACCTCATGGAAGATATGAATGGCAAATAAATACATGAAAAGATGCTCAACGTTAACAGGCATTAACGAAACACAAAAGGGAAACCACTATCCACGTATGAGAATGGCTAAATTTTAAAAAACTGACCACACTGAGCACTGGTAAGGAGGCAGAGTAACTGGAACTCCCTTACATTGCTGGTGAGCATTCAAAATGGGACAGTCCCTAGGAGAACAGTTTGGTGGTTTCTTATATTTACTTACCATATGACTTAGCAATCTCTAACAGCTTTAGTCATAGTTGCCAAAAACTGGTAACTACCCAAAGATCCATCAGTGGGTGAATTAATAAACTGAAACTTCCATGACAGTTTTTGTTTGTTTAAATAAAAAGACTCAGAATAAAGTAGATGGGAACCAAATGAGAGTTTGAACAAACTTCAGTAGGAAAAATACCAAATGGACTGCAACAATAAAAAGACTAGAAGCAAGGAAAAGAATTAGGAAATACTAGAGTCATCTGGGAAAGATCCAAAGGTATTTTTAAAATGTTCGCTGCTTAGCCCGTGATGATATAAGATAGTTGAAGGACTGGGAGTGATACTGCCTGGGTTCAATTTCCAGGCTTCTCTACTTACTAGCTCTGTGATTTCCAGCACATTAGCAGTACCAACCTCACAGTGTTAATGTAGAGATTAAATGAATTAATATATGTACAGCAATTTTCAAAGTGCCTGAGCTGGTTATTAGCTATTATTATTGCAATTGTTATTCTTATTAACCAGCTCTTAAAACTCTTATTTGTTGTCACATAGTTTGAGCAACTGGGATGGCTCATTCTCTATCTCTGCCCTTTTTTAAAATGAATTATAGTAGGCAGAAGATGAATCCAAACTAAAATCCTACCATAGTTTTGGCAGAATTCTGTCCTATAGATGTCTTTTAGTTGACGCCTAACATAATGATCTTGTTTTCTCATCCCTTTGAAATTTTCTAGGCATTCTACAATACAAGCAACAAGTATCTTAAGCCAAATATGGTGTTCTCTGTTCATATCTACAGCACACCTCATCACTTTTGACACCATTTGCTGAATTTATTAGGTGTCTTCTGCTATCCCTCACATTAACATTTTTTCTCGTTTCTGTTCTGATGGTGACTTTTAAAATCAGCTTTCCAGTAATACTTAACACTTTGGTTGTCCTTCAAATACCTAAGTACACAGCTTAAAAGCACAAAAAAGTCCCAAATCACTTCTTTCTCTACACCAAATGGTAAGATGCTAGGGAAAACAAATATAGAAATCACCTATGCTTTTCCCCCTTTTCATGAAATTAAACCTCTCTTCTTCCCATAGAAACACTGCTCTTCCCAGATCTTTCTTCCCTCCTTAGTTAAATGACACTACTGTATTAGACAAAAAAGGTTCTGAACCATATATTTACATAATTTCAACTCTAATTAAATTTATGAGAGGAACATGGGTGGCATAAGCTAAAGATGGGTCTTTAAAAACCGGTTATGCCAACTGGTGGTAATTGGCATGATACAGAATATAACCGAACTGAATTAGTGTTACCAACATTTATAAATTATGCATCAATATAAGATTTAATACAAAGATCGTACAGAAGCCCTAACTGGTTTTACTTCAAATCCATTACATCTTTTACAATTTATATATTTTAATTTATAACTGTTATATGTTATATCTAAATTATATAAAATAAACTTCTTTGCTGTGATGTTATTTTGTTATTCAATCATATATTTTATATACACCTGAATAACTATCATAAAAAATTTAAAAACAACAACAAAAACCCACATTTCCCTAATACTTTCCAGCTTCCCTCTTCTCTCTGGTATTGCTAAAATCTGCAGTTATCAGATTTCATGCAAATCATCTAATGGCATCACATAACTTCATTTTAAAAAGGGGCACTTAAGAGAAAAGTAAAATAAACACTAAAACTGAAAGGCTTTTTTTTCTTTTCAAAACAATTTTATTTACTGTTAGTTTACAACATTCACAAAATATAAATACTGGTGCCTTACATGCTTGTAAATTATTAGAATTAAGAAATGGGCAACATTATTTCTGTAAATAAGAAGTTGGTATTTATTCTGAATAGTGGAAATTAAACATGGAAGTTAAACATTTGGGAGTAGATACTATTCCCAAATATTAGGCTGAGCAGCAGGGAGAATATGCCCATTTCTCTCAGAAATATATCCAAGTACGTATTTTAGTATTCAGTTGGGTCAGCTATTTCGGTTGCCATTAAAAACAACTTACATTAATTATGATAAAGAGAAAAGTTATTTCCCAATACACACTAAATTTCATGAGCATAAAATGAAGGAGGAAAACCCCAAAACATAAACAAGTAATAACACCTGGTTAGTTATGGGAAGGCACCTACCTCATGCACTAGAGCAAGTGAGGTCTGCTTGAAACTTCGCCCTCTACTGGCCATCAGTCGATTCAATGGTTTGCCATCTTTACTCTGATACATTGAAACATCGTAACAAAACAACATACCACCTTAAAAAAATAAAAGTAACTTATAAAAACATTTCTTATGACAAACTTCATTAATTAAATTCTCAGTAATCCATATGCAATCAATCTAGATAGATATTTAGAAATTAAAAGACACTTTGCTAAGCAATTTGTGGTTTTTGACTATAGGTATCTAAGGAAAGAAAAAATAGGATATAAAAAGTTACTATATTTAAACTATCACTTATTTACAGCCCTTAATTTGCAAATGAATGAATACATTTACAATTCATGAATTATTTTAACTTTTATGAACTGTTACTTCTAGAGATTCTATTACGCTTTTTAAAAAAAAATAAAATTTAATTAAAGAGAAATGCTTCATTTATCAATCTTTGTGAACTCCTGAGAATATGGATGGGGGGTTCTTTTAGTATATACCTACAAGTAGACAAGTTTTCCCTCACACCTGCACTCACATACATTCATCCTCCCTTTTTTCTTCCTTCCCAGTCTTTCCCACTCTGGTCAACTAAGTTTTCTAACTGAATTTCCAGCTCCAGCTGGCGCCCAGTGTCAATGGAAAAGCAAGGGCAGGCAGCTAAGTGCTGGGGTATGAATTAGGGTAGTCTTAGAAACTATCTGGGTAACTTTGAGCCAATGAGAAGACACATTCAAGCACTAAGGTATTTAAAATACAAAGATCATTATATTTTTTAAAATCTCTTTTTGAAATGTAGTATACATAGAGAAAAGTGCACATATTATAAGAATGCAGTTCAATGAATTTTCACTCACTAAACAAACGCATATGATCAGTACCCAGATCAAGAAACAACATTATCAGCATCCCAGAAGCCTTTCTTTTTATCTTTTTTTTAAAGATTTTTATTAGGGAATTGGGGCATGGGAACAGGGCTGGGGACTTGGGGGAAGGGGAACAGACAAGTTGCTGTCGTTTTGTTCTTCAGTCTAGTTGTGGAGGACGTTGCTTC
>NW_017731870.1:203174-220173 GCF_001890085.2 Hipposideros armiger
AAACATTATAAATCACTCCATTTGTTAGGATTTCTTTAATCTTTCTCCATAATATTCTGTAGCTTTCAGCATAAGGGTTTTACATACTTTTTGCTAAATTTATTCTGGATACTTGATATTTTTGATGCTACTGTAAATAGTGCAGTTTTTAAATTTCATTTTTTATTTGTTATGGTATACAAAATATATCTCTGATTTTTATATCTTGGTCATTGTATGTGTGCAGTAACCTTGCTGAATTCATTTATTAACCCTAATCAGTTTGTAGATAATTTTGAATTTTCTATGTACACAATCATGTCATTTGCAAATAATGACTATTTTATTTCTTCCTTTCTAATCCTTATGATTTTTATTTCTTTTCCTTTTTTTTTGGCTTATTATGCTAGCTATGGCCTCCATTATAATATTGAATAATAGTGGTAATAATAAGCATCCATACCTTTTTTCCAACCTGAAGGAGTAAAAGTTTCAATATTTCAGTATTAAGTACAAAGATGGCATTGTAAATGTTCTTTATCAGAATAAAAGAAGTTCCCTTCTATTCACAGTTTAATGAGTCTTTTTTTATATCATGAATAGGAGCTCAATTTTTCAAAGGTGTTTTTCTGCATCTATTGAGATCTAAAGATTGCTCTGCCTTTTTCTATTAGTGTAATGAATTATACTGATTTTCAAACATTAAATTAACACCACTTGTTATGTATTATCCTTTGTTTGTATTGTTGAGTTCAATTTTCTAATTTTTTTTTTTAAGGGGAGGTGTATGTGTGTGGATTTTTTCAACCATGTTCATGGGAGAGATTGCTTTGTATTATTCCCTTTGTGTACTTGTTGGGTTTTGATATCAGGATTATTATGCTGATCTCATAAAGAGGGTTCCTCTTTTTTTATTCTCTGTTAGAGTTTATGAAAAATCATTGTTATTTCTCCCTTAATTTTTGGGAAGAATTCACCAAGGAAGCCATCTGCATCTAAGGTTTTCTTTGTGGGATGGTTGTTACAGCTTCAATTTCTTTAATACACATCAAACTATTCACACAGTTTATTTATCCTTCTGTCAGTTTTGCAAAGTTTTATATTTTGATAAATTTCTACATCTCATCCAAATGGCTGAAGTTCTTTATAAATTCTTTTATTATCTTCTTGAATACTATAGGGTCTTAAGTGGTATCTCCTTTGTTATTCCTGAAATCTATATTTCTCTATTTTATTGTCCACACTTACAATGGCTTTATCATTTTGTTAAACTTTTTAAAGATTTAACTTTTGGGGCTTTTTTGCTGATTTTATTTTATGTTTTTTACTGTATTGCTTTTTATTCTTATCTTTATTATTCCTTCCTTTATCATTTCTTTAAGTTTAATTTGCTGTTCTTTTCCAAGCTTTTTGAGAAGGAAGTGTAAATCACGATTCTTTTTTCTAATATATGCAATGAAGGTATAAATTTCCCTCTAACACTGTTTTAGCTACATCCTACAAATTGTGATATGGCTATTTTCATTATCATTCAGTTCAGAATATTTTTCTGATTTCCATCTTGATTTTTAGTTTAATCCTTAGGTTATTTATAAGAGTATTGTTCAATTTCTGGTCTACTGGAGACACTCTAGTTATGTTTTTATTGTTTATTTTTAACTTAATCTCATTGTTGTCAGAGGCCAGACTCTAAATGACTTCATTGTATTGAAATTTGTTGAAGTTTATGGTTTGTCATATGGTTATTTTGGTAAGTTTTCCATATACAGTTAAAAAGCATAGGAATCCTATTACTGTAAGGTACAGTGCTATGTCAATTAAGTAAAATTTGTTCACAGTATTGTTCAGATATTTTGTAAATTTATTGACTATTTTTGTCTGTTTGTTCAAGCTACTAAAAAGGATGTTTTCAAGTTTTCCACTCTTATTGTGGGTCTATTTCATCTTCTAATTCTGCTAATTTTTTGCCATATATTTTGAAGCTATGTGATTTTGTGCATACTGATTAGAATAGTGATATTTTCTCAAAGGAGTGATTTATTTAGTTCCATGAAATGTCCTCTTCATTTCTAGCTTTTTCCTTTTTCATATGTCTAGTATTTTTTCATTGTATTCTGGAGAGTAAATAAAAGAACCACAGAAATTTCAGTCTAAATGATGTTAAGCTCGTCTCCTCTGTTAAGCAGATAGAGTGAAGGACTGATCTTCTCAACAAATCAGGGACTGAACTGGGTTAGGCTTAATTATAGCTTTGGCAAATCTCAGTCTACCTCTGGTTCAATCCTGTTCCTAGGGCATGCCTCCCCCATGGTTTTCAACAAACAGGCTAATCAGTCTTTGACTTCTCAATATGGAATAATTACAGGAGATTCAGATCTGTCCTCAGAGGTTTACAGCTTACCTCTTTAACTCTCCCATCCCATAGAGTTCCAAATTTTGGCAAATATTTTAAGGGAGAAACAGGCTGTGTTTAAGGTCCCTCAAGTCTCCCGTTTTGTCACTCAGGCACCACATCAATGTCAAGGTCTCTATTGGTTTCTTTACCTTCTGCCCCAGCTTCTTGCTAAGGCCAAGCCTGAATTTTAGCCTCCAGTTGAGGCCATAATTGGTGAGTGCCCCCGGGTGAAAAGAGCTGTAAGTCTTCCACATCAACTCATGTGTTCTTAGACCCATGCTCCCAGCCAGTCTGTTTCCTAAGCACCACTAGACTGATGGAGATTTCACTTTGCCTCTCAGAAGCAACAGCCTAGTTCTTTAACTTTCAGTGCAAACTCATAATTCAGTAAGTATCTTATGAGGACAATCTCCAATTTGTCTCTCATATTAGTCAGGGTCTTAGAGAAACAGAAGTGATAGGAGACACAGATCTGTGAGCTGGAGACCCAGGAAAGCCAGTGGTATAATTCAGCCTGAGTCTGAAAGCCTGAGAGCCAGGAGTGTCAAGGTCCAAGGGCAGGGGAAGACGGATGTCTCAGTTCGAGCAAAGTCACCCTTCCTCTGCCTTTTTGCTCTATTCAGGCCAACAGCTCGGATGTTGCCCACCCACACTGGTGAGGGTGAATCTTTACTCTGTCTACTGATTCCAATGCTAACCTCTTCTGGGCATACCCTCACAGACACACCCAGAAATAATGTTTTAGCAGCTATCTGGGCATCTCTTAGCTCAGTCAAGCTGACACATAAAATTAACCATCACATCACCATAGTCCCATGGAACCACTGCAAACTCCACTGGCTTCTCTATCCTCCAGCAGACCTCTTCCTGGCCAACCCCCAATCCTAGCCCACAATGAGAATCAGTGAGTATTACCCACAGGGCTGGGAACAGTCCTAAAATATTCTCCCATTCTAGAATTTTCATCTAGCTATTCATCTTTGTTTCTACAGTTGTCTGATGTCTTTAAAATGTGATTTATTTTCATCATTTATCCAGCTGTGTCTAGATGTTAGCAGCAGCAGCAGCAATGCCCCGCCGTGACCTATTCCATCCTACTTGAAAATGGAAGTTAAGACATTACATTAACAACCTGTACCGTGATGCTATGTACTGTGCTCACCTGCAAGGCCAGGTTTTAAACCTGGTTGCTTGTTGTTTTCATACATTTTCAACATAAAATTGGGGATTCCCGCTATAGTCTTTCCTTGGTCTGAGCATGTACCTCCTCTTAACGCAGAGTAATACACCCCACGGGGCATATTCACCATTTCCTGCTTCACAAGCGATGTAAAAAATTCCTCCAAAGCTGAAAGAGATAAAAGATCAAAAGTAAATACAGTATACTAGAAGAGAAACATTCTAGTGTGTGTGTGTGTGTGTGTATGTGTGTGTACATAAAACAAAGGAACTTCAGGCCAAACTTTACCAAGTAAAAAGAGACCTCTTGATTCTCATCCCTTTTTTAGTCTTCCCCAAGTCAGAACTTGGCACCTAGTTATTCAAGCTTAAAAACTTAGTCATTCTTAACTTTTCTCTTTCCTACACTGCTTATATGTGCTCCAATAGCAACTCCTTCTAGATCCACCTTCAAAAATATATCCCAAATCCATCCATTTCTCCCCATTTTCATTTCTTGCTCAGTCATTATCTCTTCTCTTCCTCATCTGGACTAATTTAAAAACTAACTTCGTGTCTTCTCCTCATGATGCCCCCTATAAACCATCCTTTACCCAAAGCCAGAATTTTATGACATTCTTAGCTCTAACATCTTCCAGTAGATTTTCACTGTACGTAGAATAACATCAAAACCTCTGACAATGATTAAGGCTTTCCGAGATCTAGCCCCGACCCCCTCTGACTTCATCTCTAACCATCCGCCCTCCTTCCCAGCTGCTACGTTGAAGGCACTCTTCCACGTGGCCTCTTTTCCATTCTTCAGCAACATGAAGTTCATGTCCAAGTCCTGGCCACAGCACTGGCTATTCCTTCCACCTGGAACACACTAGTCCCCGATTCCTGTTTGACTGACTCCTTCTTGTCGTTTAGGTATTTTTAGAGAGGCCTTTTATGACTGTCCATCATTCTGTAGCAATAGCAGTATAAGCATTAAAAACCAAAGTATTAGCTCATTATTTATTTGCTGTGTTTCTTCTAATTGCCCGAGGTCTTTATAGCTTGACATTTTTACTTATAAGGCAACACAGAAATGTGGGATCAGAAGACAATAGGATACCCAAATATAGGATTATATTCAAGTGTTATTTTCTGAAGGACCACTAGAGGTTGCCCAATACAGAAACAAGAACACCAAAAAACAGTAAAACTAAACAAATCATATGGAAAACAAAAAAAAGGAAGCCACTGCATGTGTCTCTTATTATAGGAACAAAAAGCAAGGATCCACTTAACTAAACTGGAATTTCATTCTTAAATATCAGATCTAAAAGTCCCCTTTAAATGACTCTGGTTCAATTAAAGGCAGTAGGTGCTCACTGGAGCATCTATTATGTGCCCAGTTCTGTCATTCCTAGATAGACACTTCCTAGATGCAACCGCACTTCTCCATTCAAAGCCTGGAGAACACTTGTGCTGGAGGCTTTCCGTTTACCCCTGCAGATTCTCTCTCTACCCTGTCAACCCTGCTCTGTGCCCTGGAACAATAACATTTAACAGCTGTACAACAGGCTCCCTTGTCCTCTGGCTTCATCCAGTGGACACTAGCAGGAGTCCAGAGGATGAAATAGAGTGAGGTCAGGGCATGTATTCCCCAGACACTCACCTGCAGGATTGCCACAGGTTGCCTGCATCCCTCTTAGGGAGGCCCTGGCTCCCCTCTGGCAGCCCTGTTTGTGACACAGATGCCCTTTCTATTCTCCTAACCGCCACCTCCCCTTACCTCTTTAGACAGAGGAACATTAACTACTCTGAGATGACCCAGTTTTGCTTGTAATTTCCTTTCACCTTGACAACATAACTGCAAATAGCCCCTTTGTTACACTCTCAATATATGGACCTGAATGTGCCTTTCCTGTCCAGGTCCTAATCAATACACCCTTTAAATCAAAGAGATGAGGAACATCCAGTTGCAGGCCATACACCTCAATACCTGCATTCGTGTGCATATGTATGACTACTTCAAGCTGAGAATGAGTTCAGACTTTTCAGAATGTAGCTAGAAACCTCAGTGAGGATAGAGGAGCTATGATGAGAGAAGGTAATTTCATACTTTCTCAGAAGGGATCCTATTCTGGCAAAAGCTGATACATGTCAAGAGATAAGTACCCATCTGCACATAGCCTGGAAATGTGTCTACTTATCAAGCTCTTCAGAGAACTCAGGATTCTCAAATAACTCCAGCCCTGAGAATGGTTTAAATGAGGGTAAGATACCGGGAGTGCCACTGATTCTGTGGAGCACCATCTTCCCACAGCCACTCAGTTGGCAACTAGGACTTTGCCCTCTGTCTGGGAGCCTTGCCCTAGTCTTCATGGAACCAGGTGAGAATTTGAGAACAGCTGAAAATATGCAGAACACAGTGTCAGATATAAATTTCTAAAACAACCCTAATGTCGTTCAACAGGTGAGTGGATAAACAAATGGTAGGTAGTACATCCTACAATGGAATACTACTCAGCAATAAAAAAACCCCACAATTCATATAGGCAACCTTTTGGATGGATTCCAAGACATTATGCTGAGTAGAAAAAAAAAAAAAAAAAGGTAACCCAAAAGGTTATGTACTGTATGAAAAAACAAAAACAAAAACTGGTAACATCGAATGAGGTTATAGTTGATAGTATTGTACCAATGTGAGTTTCCTGGCTTTAATAATGAACTAAGGCTACGTGAGATGTTACTTATGGGAGCAGCAGGGTAAGAGAACATGGAAACTCTCTAAACTGATTTTGTGACATCTTGTAAGTCTAACGTTATTTCAGAATTGAAAGAAAAATTTTAAATCAATACCAGTCACACCTCTTTTAAAAATTATGCAGATTACTGGATTTGCTTGGCAGCTGCTTCTGTGTTTACCTGAAAGGAAATAAGAGGCGCAAAGGGCCAGGATGCACTTAGATTCAGTGCAACCGGGTTTCTGCCTCCTGTCCCTAGAGACCTGATATGTATCACCCACCCTGGGCCTTCCAGGGTGTACATTCTGAAGGCTGGTCCTTTCTCCTGCTTTGTTTCTGAGTTCTCCAGGAATCCCTGGGAAAGTGAGGCATGAAGAACGAAGAACTTTGCCCATGGTGACATGGCTAGCCAGACACAGAGAGCATCTACACCACCCACCTGATTATTGAGTTTTCTCACACAGATACCGTTGTTGCACTCACTGCACTCCCCCACTCCTCCTTTCTCAAGGAGAGGTGCTAACAACCATCAAGTACAAGCCAGGTAGAGGAGCCGGGTACTGGCCACTACAGCACCGCACAGATCAGGAGGACAGAAACAACAGCATACCTTGGCAACAAATATCTTCCCCCTTCTCCTTCTTCTCAAACCACAAGCGTGGGTGAGGGATCCATGTAGGTAGAAGGGAACGACGTCATTTAAAAAGCTCAAGGGGCCTTTTAATTCTAAGGCTATTTTAGGATACAGGAGGAACGTTAGTAACCAAAGGCTTTTTCCTTCCTCAGACTCACTATTAACTGCAGGAGAGGTCCTAGACTCTGAAGAACCTTGAGGTGGGAAGTGGGTTAGAACTGAAGAGAGGAACAGGGAACATGTCTTTGAGGCTTGTTCTGGATGTCAGGAATAAAGAAAAGGTGAACTCTAAGCTGTACACATTTAGTTTTCTCTAACGAAAGGAGGTGGGGAATTGGGCCAGGGGCTTTGTCTGAAAATAAATAACATATTCGGCTGAAATCCTCAGGAATCTCCATGTGGGATGAAACCAAGGAAAAATCTTCCATACTTACAGGCTAATGGGATTATGACTGAAAAGTGTTTATTGAACTTACTTTTCAGAAATTAAATTTTTTTTAAAGTTAAAGTTTATTGGGGTGACAACTGTTAGTAAAGTTACATAGGTTTCAGGCAGAAAAACAGACACATAGACCAATGGAATAGAATTGAGAATCCAGAAATAAACCCATATAAATATGGACAGATAATTTTCGACAAAAAAGCCAAAAACATACAATGGAGAAAAGGCAGCCTCTTTAATAGATGGTGCTGGAAGAATTGGAAAGCCATATGCAAAAAAATGAAACTAGATTGCTATCTGTCATTGTGTACCAAAATTAACTCAAAATGGATCAAAGACCTAAACATAAGACCTGAAACAATAAATTGCATAGAAGAAAACATAGGTACTAAACTTATGAACCTTGGGTTCAAAGAGGATTTTATGAATTTGACTTCAAAGGCAAGGGAAGTAAAAGCTAAAATAAAGGAATGGGACTATATCAAACTAAAAAGCTTATGCACCGCAAAAGAAACCATCGACAAAATAAAGAGGCAGACAACTGAATGGGAGAAGATTTTTGCAAACAACACCTCCAATAAGGGGCTAATATCCAAAATATATAAGGAACTCATTCAACTCAAGAGCAAAAAAAACAAACAATCCAATTGAAAAATGGGCAGAGGACCTGAACAGACATTTCTCCAAAGAGGACATACAGATGGCCAATAGACATATGAAAAGATGCTCAACATCACTAATCATCAGAGAAGTGCAAATAAAATCCACAATGAGATATCACCTCACACCAGTTAAATGGCTATCATCAACAAGACAAATAATAACAAGTGTTGGAGAGGCTGTGGAGAAAAAGGAACCCTTATACCCTGCGGGTGGGAATGCAAACTGGTGCAGTCACTATGGAAGGCAGTGTGGAGGTTCCTTAAAAAATTAAAAGTAGAATTACATATGACCCAGCAATTCCTCTCCTGGGTATCTACCCAAAAAATCTGAAAACATTTATCCGTAAAGATATATGTGCTCCGATGTTCAGAAATTAAATTTTCATATCCCTGAACATTCAAGGTAGAAGAATTGGGACAGAACAGGTAATAGATGCCTGCTCAGCAAAATGTTGGCTAATACTGAATTAGAATAATTAGATATAATTAGAGTAATTTTTTAAATGCCAAGTCCTATAAACTTTATGTCAAAACTGAATGACCATACAGTTTGACCTACTTTTAAAAGGTATTAATTTATAGTTCTTGAAATATTGGTACCATTTTTGGGGTAACACTAAAGAAAGAATAAATTTATAATGATGAAACTACCCAGTAAATCTTGAAAGGAAATTCTGATGATCTTCTCAGTTAGCTTATATAATAATGAACCATTATTTGAATCGTGACTTAAAGTCCCACTGCAAATGTGTCTTGCAGAATAAATTTAGCATTTGAAATGTATTTTTAATTTTCAGTCAAAATGGTTGTTTAGTTTCCAGTTCAATTTCACTTGAGTCTAACATATTCAGTATGTTTTGAATATCAAACAACCTCAAGCATTCCCTATAGAACAGATGGATATATTTTGCATTTCAGATAGAAAATAAGTATGTAAGATTAAAGTAAGCTATAATATGTACACATCACAAGAGAACACAATTAATCAGATAGGTAAAATCAGTGAAAAAAGCTAGTTGCCCTACCACTAAATAAGAGTTACCTGGTAAAACCAAAGGTGCAGTGAGTGACAATAGTTTGAGATAGCAAGAGCCAGAAACCGAAAGATCCACATCCTTTTCCTCATCATCTTCATCTTCATCTCGCTCAGCAGGCATGTAGGTTTCTGGTCTTATCTAAAATGACAGAGAAGGCAATACTAAAACATTATGTAAAATCTTTTCTTTGTCCTTTTTATGTCAAGATTTAAAAACTGAGTTAGACTCTTTGCTCTATAACATCAAAAGACCATTAAAAATTACTTTTTAAAAATCTGTTTATTTTCAGATTAACTAGATGTTAACCTCTAACCATCTTATTAGATACAATCCCAGGTCCATGTAAAGAACTAACGATAACGTAGCAAGAAAATCACCATAAGTCAATATAAGCAATGATTACTATAGAAAACTAATAAAATTTTACACCATCCGACAATAAAATGCAAACACTGACACATTCAATATACTGAACTTCCATGGCTTATAATTAAATATTTGCCTTGTCTGAATACATTTTTTTTCTTTTTTAATTTGTGATTCCAGCCACATGACTATGACAAAGCTTAAAATCTTCCAGTATCATATATAGACAAGATCAGGAAAGGACAGAAGACAGAATGCTTTAGTTGATTTTTTTTTTTTTAGACTTGGCAGTTTGTTGCTATAGAATATAAAAACACTAAAATCTGTAATTAATTGGTAGCTTTACTTTATTGTGTATGATTTGCAATTTTAAGATTTTTATGGTTGCTCTGTGATTAGTTAGGTTTGTTTGAACCAAAAATAAAAAATGTTAAAAGATCGATGCGGGGAGGCGGGTTGTTACTTTATGAGGGATGAAAAGGATAGCTATTGCATTGTTTTGTACACCTGAAACTAATAATAAAAAATTAAAAATTAAAAAAAAGTAAAAATATTATCATTATTGTAGTTTCTACAAGATATAAATAATGTCAAGCAATTACTTAATTTTTTAATACGTTCAATGACACACTGTCATAATGCCCACGTGGAGATATTAAGCATTAGGGAGGAAATCTAAATATATAAAAGTGGTCGCTATAACCATAAAGTGCCAGAACCCAGTCATTACCATTAGCCTGTCTCCCAGAGTTATTTTTAGAAATAATTAACAATTCCTGCAGACTGCCTTCTTCATAGGTCCCCAAAGAACTGTTCCATTTAGGAACTGCACTGAGTCAGGATTCTTGCAGGGGAATTTAAAAAAAAAAGAGGAAATGCTTCTCTTAAGTATAATAACCTCAACTCCAATGAAGCCTTTCAACCATAACTAGTGTTCTCTTCCATAGTGAAGGAGTGAAGGCAACCTGTCTACCTGAGCACTTTCTAAGACAAGATTTAATTCTGATTCAATCAATATTGAGTACCTAATTCTCAGAGGACCGAGTCAGCCATAATTACAGAGATAAAAATACTGTATGATCCACATTGGGCATGATGGCATTTGTTGGCATCAGTGCATACCAGAGAAACCCTGGCATGTTTGCACACCTTCTGGTTCTGACAAGCAGGGTCTCTGGTCTGCATACACACTTGGAAGTTTCCAGGTTTAATATCGTCAGGAATTATCTTAGAGATGCTAACCAGTCCTAGTTGCCTAAAATGTCCCCCAAAGAAGTTGGTTCTGGTCCATCTGCTTTGCTTCCTGACTTTTTACACATCACAGCACAAATTGAAAATAATATTTGAACAGCATACTGGGCAAACAGACAACAATGCCTACAGCTGGAGACTATATCGGTCACACCAGTTACTGCACCAGCTCATCAGAGCACTGGGAGCTTTGATATATGAGTATATCATATTCACAATTGATAGGAGACCTGGGGAAGTGGAAGGCAGAGGTAAATACTTAAGCTAATATGAAAACTCAGAGAGATGGTGAGGGTGTGGAGAGATCAGAACCCTCACACACTGCAGGTGGGAATGTAAAATGCTGCAGCCCCTTTGGAAAGCAGTTTGTCAGTTTTTTAAAAAGTCAAACACAGTTATATGCCCCCAGCAATCCCACTCCTAGGTGTATAAACAAGAGAAATGAAAATATACAGTCACATAAAAACTTGCACACAAATGTTCATGAATGTGAATGCATTATGTATAATAGCAAAAAAAAAGAAAAAAGAGAAAGCAGCTCAAACACCCATCAACTGATGAATACAAAAAACAAAATGTGGCCTATCTATATAATGGAATATTATTCTGTCACAAAAAGGTATGATGTAAAGATACATGCTGTATGTGAATGAACTGTAAAAACATTATTCTAAGTGAAATAATCCAGTCACAAAAGACCACATACTATATGATTTCATTATAGGAAAGGATCAGGCCAGGCAAATTTATAGAGACAGAAAGTAGATTAATGGTTGCTTAGGGCTCGGGGAGGGGAAAGGGGTAATGGGAATTGACTGCTAATAAAATGTTCTAAAATTAGATTGTGGTTGCTCTGTGATTAGTTGCACAATTCTTTGAATATATTAAAACCACTGAATTGTATGCTTCAGATGGGTAACTTATATCCCAGTAAGGCTGTTTAAAAAGAAAGGAAGGAGAGAGGGAGGAGGGAAAGGAAGGAGGAAGGAAGGATATAAGAAAGAGGGGAAATGGAAAGGGGAGAGGAGAGGGGGGTCAGAGGCGTTAGCAGCACAAGGGGAAGAATAAGAAGGGGAAGTGGAAGCCACCACCACCTTCAGGGGGACCGTAACTGGTGAATGATCTATGCCGAGTGACCACATGTTTCTAATTCCAGAATTATTTAGTATGAAAGGAATATACAATCTTTTTTTTTTGCACACGTTTTAGCCTATCCAGTCTTTCTGCTCATTCAACCTAAATTACTTAAAATGAGTCACAGTACCCAGCCATCAGTATTTCTGAGAGCCACTACGCAAGACCTACTAGGTTGGGGATTAAAAAAAGAATTAATCTACTCATCCATCTTAACTTGTCCAATTTCACATTCACAAAGCTGAATGCCTATGTTAATTTATCTGCTATATTGTAAACAGCATATGCCTGCATCTTACATTATGCATATATTTAACAAAAAAACTACAGGTATACTGTAATTTAAGTGTAGATGACACACTTGGCCTGCTTATAATGGTATGATTACTCCTTCAATTCTGTTTCTTCAAGGTGAGTTGATTCTCCTGAACTAAAATTAGCACTTATTGTTAGCCCTTGGTTCCATTACTTTTCCATCCTCCTCTGCTCATCTCTTAAAGAATTATTTGTTCCAGCTTCCTTATGCTAGCTCTAGTGTTTTCCCTTGGTTTGTGTGCAGCAACTGAATACGATCAATGTGGGTACAATTAAGAAAAATCAAGAGACGTCATATGAAAAAACACACGTTAAAATTATATGATTTTGGAAATTATATTACATTAGTTGCTAAAACACCCAGGAAAACCATACATATATTTAAACCACTCACACCTGCATGTACACATACAACTATAACCTTCCAATTATAGCTATGCTTTATTGAAGAAATTTAAATGGAGAGCCAAATATAAAATGATAAATTGCTTTTAAAATCTGCTTCAAATTGAATATTGGAAAGTTTATCCTACAAAATGACTCACTCTGGGTTCTGAAACAGATAACCTTTCAACCACCTTTGTGTGTGTGTAACCCATGAAAATCCAGGACTTTGTGCATAAAGAGGATTTTATTTGGAACATGTCAAGTATCTGCATACATTCATTTAAAAAGAGAAACAGCTTCTGATCAATGCACTGACATTCACTTAAGTCAAAGCCGAACAGGTTACACCATATTAATACCAACTCAGCATGCATAATGAGTTCTTTCATATTACTCACTTCTAAAATTAACTCCAGAAATCAACAACACCATTTATCTTAAGATCTCTATAATAAAAAGTTTAATTTTCATACAGCTGAATGTTTCTTAATGAACCCAAGTCAGAGAGGAGAGTCAATTTTCTATCTAAATATTTATCCATTACTGATTGTTTTATCAGAAAAACAATTCTCTACAGCTTTTTGTTTGTTCATGTTTGCACTAAAGAAAGCAGAGGAGAAGGACAAATAGTTAAAAAGCACAAAGAAAAACAAACCAAAAGGGAGAAAGCATTCATGTCTATTTTTTAACATTTGAATCAACAAGTCCACATAGGAGCCCCCCCCATTTTTTTGACCAACTTTAGATTTGCGTGTTTCAAGTGATTAACAACGATATTTTCACAAACCAATAAAGCATGCATTCATCCAAAATTCCCAGCTCATAAAATGGCCTAGCACTTAGTATATGTCCAATAAATAATTATTAAACCAATGCAAGTCGCCAAATCCCTAACTCACAGGGTGTCTCATTCAGCTCTACTAGTCAATGATGTTTTCTAACCTACCTTAGAAGTAATGTCTTATTCAACCCTAAACCTTTTTTCTGATGTCTGCCACTCCTCTAACACCTTTTGTTCTACCAGCCTCTTAGTTTTCAACAAGTTTCACAGTTTTAAATTGATGCATCAAACAAGAAATCCTTCTTTACTAAATTCAAAGAAGGGTAGCGCTTACAAAAATAGCTGAATTATAATCCCCAAAAGGAGTCACGTTGTTAAGGATGCATTATATCTTTTTTTTTTAATTCTACTTGGAATTCATACTGTGCCATTTAGAAGATTATTTCACAAGTTTCCACAAGCAGAAAGAGAGAATGTGGATGTACTTTCATCTGGAAAGGTATAGGTAACCTTCAATTTTGTGAGTACATGAAATTACCCTTGGTGCAAAGCGAGTAATCTCTGACAACAGAGAATCTTAGTTTTTATATTATATATTGGGTTGTCAGAAAAGTCATGATGCATTTTTGTAATGAAATACATAGAAAAAATACGTCATGACTTTTCCAACAACCCAATAAGTCCTTATCTGGCAGGGACTTCTGAAACAACTAAAAATAAGCTTTCCTAGAAAATGAGCCTGTTTCACATCACTGTCATCATCTACAAACAGAGGTGGGGAGCTGACTCGGTTGTCTCCTTAGCTTTGGGGACTTGTTTGGGATATGAACACACACTGACCACTCTCTGGACTTTTAGTCCTTAGGTGTTCCAACAGCCAAACTGAAAACCAGTAATCAGCACTAAGGAGAAGAACGCATGGTGCAGCCTTGGAAGCAATGATTCTCCATGAGGAGGTAGGTCTTCCACATCAAAAAACCGGCATCCGAGGCAGACTCTTTTCAAACCACTTACGTTCCCTCATCTTAACCCCAGTTGAGAATATCCACAATAGTGAACCATTGTTACTTTCGGGAGTGAGTCATATCTCAGAAGGGGGTCAGGGCAGAAGAAAAGGTTGAAAAACATGGCTAAAGAAGGATAAGTCTTAGAGATTTCCTTTACAGCTCTTCACACCCTGATGGTGAAAAGCCAAGCATGCCCAGAAGCCTCAACTCTAAGTACGTCACTCACCTTTATGTCGGAAGGTATAAAGAAATAATTATGGCTATGGCTACTCGGGGATCAGAAATTATAGAAGAGTTAAACAAAGAAAATATCTAATATTCGAGTATAGCACTTATCTGAGTGTAAACTCTAACAAATACAATCAGAAACTGGATATAACCCTAAAGTAGGAAAAATTATAAACATGTCAATATTTAAACAGGTAGAGAGACTAAATAAATAGTCAATACTATGTAAAAGTTATAATAAAAGTTATTATTCCAGCTGGAATAGTACAGGAATAATAGCTAAAAATAAAGGTAGTTGTGCTGTGATCTATATAAGCAATTGCTTATTAAAAGTAATAATAATAAAAGATATCTTCCCAGATGTTGCAGCTAATCTATTGGTAGGAGTTTACACACCAAATTTACATGTAGTTCTTTTTTGTTTGTTTTTTTTCTTACCTTTTTCTTTCTTTTCTTTTTCTTTAAGAAGCTATGGGTATTGCTAGTCACTACGGTGCAGTCTGAAGTCCCATATTTTTTTATGAGTCATAGGCTCATAAAATTTCTTTTTCTTAAGGCTTCCCATTTGCGATAACTGTATGGCAAGCCCGCCAATCTGTCATTGAGTCCTCAGTAACACAGGAAATCCTGTGTTACTGAGGATTTGGTTTAATAAGAAGAGCCTATCCTTCAGTCCTGCTTATGGGTGGCTCCCGTTCAATTCAATAAACAGAAGTTTGCCTGGTTCTTACTGGTATCTAATCTCCATATAAACTCAATCTAGAAGAAAAAGTCAACACATTTTAATGCCTGAAGACCCCAAGAAACTCATACCAAAACTTCTTGCCATTTGACCTCAAGGACAGATTCTGGGTAATGTGACACATAACTTCTTCTCACAGAATGTCTGCCTTCCATGCTTAGGCATTCAGTAAAAGTTTGTATACATTTCAGCGCATTTAAATTAGTAGTAACACTAAATGTGAAATCAAGACACTTAACTCCAGAACATAACCTAATAATTTGAAGCTGGTTATATTAAGTAGATACTAGAAAAGGCTGTATGTTTTTAGTTTAGCGTAAATACTAAGATAATGTCACACTATGTGTTAACCCTTAAATGACAGTGATACTTTCCTCATTTCCAAGTTCTCCGGGGCTAACCTACATGTCATTTTACACTAAACTGTTAAGGAGCAGATCTTTTCACATGGCATCTCAATGCTGTGTCACAAACAAAATTCTCTGGCTACACAGGTAGCATAAGCCCTAGTCAGTGCAGGCCATGCTTGGATTTAAGTCCAAGATGGCGCACTAACTTGGCAATATGGTTCCCACAGTGTCACACATCTTCTGGAGTAAGCCATGGGCACAGGCATGCAGCCATACACCCAGTCACCTTAAGGAGGCTCCATTGGCACCATAGGGGTCTTCCATCTGCTTCAAAACTATTTTAAATTTATTACCTGTGACGTCTAAGACCACTATAGTCTTTTACAGATTAAACAGATAATATAAAGTCTTATCTTTTATGGAGAACATATCTACAGTTATAGCCACATCCATCAGGTACGAATCTCCTAAGAGGAGGGGATACAAATAAAGTAAAACCCAGCAGTAAAAAGGGATCAGTGAGAAAGCAGAAAGGCCTACCTGTTCAGGTAGATGAAGAATGGTGTGCTCTCCGGCACTGAAGTGTGAGAGAGATTTATATGCAGCACTTGCTACAACTGGGTCCTAGATAGGGTACAAGTAAAACAAACAAAAGAAACAACACATATTAAAAATCAACTCTGGAAGAAGAATATCTTCCCTCACCGACCTCAAAGTTCTATTGTCAGAACTTTAAAAAATAGTATTCGAGCCTTGCTTAATCTGTTCTAATTAAAAATATAGAGAAAACAGCATTGGGCAGAGGAGATCAGAAGCACTAAATTTTTATCCTCGTTTGGACATTAAACATAAAGTAGCTCATAATCGCTCAGGCCCCATGAGGTAGTATGGCTTAGTGGACGGTGTATAATGGTTTCAGTCTGATAGGCCTGGAACTGGATTTGGATGTTCCAGGTATTAACAGGGAAAGTTAGCTTTTGGAATCTAAGCTCTTTCACGCATGAGTCAGGTATAACATCACCGACATCCTCTTCTCTATACTCCTTGATTGGAAACTACATCTAAAAAATGGACAGCACTTTTGTTTGTTTGATATACTTGTCGGTGGGGGGAGGGACAAAGCTGGAAAGACGAAGGACCATTAAAAATGAGACAATGGCAACAGTCTCTCTTCAAATATCAGCTTCACAAAGTAGTAAGTGTACTTCATGGTGAAAATGTATCAACAAGCGTTAAGCTGAGGATAATATTTAAAACCTGAATTTATTAATAGTCATAATTCTTTCAAAATCAAGAAGCCATCAGACCAGCCGAGAGGCGCGTTGGTTAAGAACTGGCTTGGGATGTCAGAGGGCCCTGGTTCGGATCCCACATATGAGGGCCAGTGACACTGCCC
>NW_017731870.1:220568-246054 GCF_001890085.2 Hipposideros armiger
CGTCCAGAGGCCGGCGACTGATCTGCCTCGCCTGGGAAGAGCGCAATGATGGTGCCAACTTGGGCCAGTGAAGCAACATCCTCCACAACTAGGCTGAAGAACAAAACAACAGCAACTTGTTTGTTCCCCTTCCCCCAATTCCCCAGCGCTGTTCCCCTCCCCCAATTCCCCAATAAAATCTTTTTTTTTAACAAAAGAAGCCATCATGTCAGGGGAGTTATATATATTATTCTAAAAACCTTATTTGACAGTTCTTTCCCAGTTTGGTTCTGTTTCACCAACACCCCTTGTGACGGTACCTTGTTTTGGGTGTGCGTCCAGAGGAAGCTGAGGACTTGAACTTTAAAATTCTGAAACATCAACAAACACCAGAATAAAATTTTAAGACAAAGATAAAACTGAGCATAAATAATCTAAAGTAGCAGGTAGTGGAAATTAAATCATTTTAAAAATGATATCACTAGTAACTGACTTATTCTATATTTACCCATCATTCATAAAATGGAAATACTCAGAAACAGACTCATCATTGAAACACATGGATATTTTATACATCATGAGAGATTTTAAGATGATTAAATTTAAAACCTAACCATTTCTTACTGACCTCTCAAATCCTAGTACAAATGTCACTCCTCTCTTTCATGCCACTGTCCCTGATCCCCTACTGCAGGTGGCCCTATGGCGCATGGCACAGTTTAGCATCTGGTGTGATTGTCCGTGTGTGTGTGTGTGTGTGTGTGTGTGTGTGTGTGTGTGTGTACCTTCCTACTGGGTTACACTCCATACAGCAGTGACTGTCTTTTCCATTTAAAGGCCTGGGTCATAAAGCCCAGGACATAAAGAATATAAAACCCAGTTTCTCAAATGACAAACATTTAATAAATAATTGAGCATAAAAAGCCATGTATCTTCCAACGCCCAATGTCTCCTTCATTTCAGCCACATCTAGCTTCTTGCCCTTCTAAATCATATAAGTCTCTTCTACACCTCCTTGCCTTTGCATATTCCATTCCCCAAACTTCAATGGGAAGCATCATTTTATTAATTCTTTCAGATCATAATCAAATAGCATCAACTCAATAATGTTTCCTTAAAGTCCTAAGAGTGCTAGTCACTTCCACCACCACACTCTCATAGCCCTTTGATTAACCATATTCATCAAATGTTATTATAATTATTATAGCTTATATCTACTTCCTTTATCAACCTTTGAGCGTTTGGAAGGCAGGGAATGACAATACAGTGTAATGGAACAATACAGGCTCTGGAGCTAGAAAGTCCTGGGTTTAGACACCAGCTTTCACTTAGAAACTACAGTGTTGGTCAAGTTACTTGTCTGGCATTTAGCAGGTACTAAATAAATATTTGCTTAATGAAAGGATGGACCTTTCAAAACCTCAGATTCTTTAGCTATAAAGTTAAAAATAATACCTTCCTATCAGATATTAGAACTAATTGGTATAAAGTAATTAGAAGAGTATTGAAAATATAATAGGTATTTTAAAACAGTATCTATTATTATTTATTAGTATCTCTAAGGCCTAGTACAATTTTAATAAATATATTTTGAGTCAGTGAATAAATGTACCAAGCACTTTGGAAAACAATTCAGAAAATACACTAACTGAAACATGGACTCTATTTTCAACAAGCCTGTAATTTATTGGAGAAAATAATATATATATATATATATATATATATATATATATATCATGTAGCATAAAATAGAAATAATTGTTCTTAGAAAAGTATAGATAAAAAATTGGGGGAGGAATAGACTCTTGCTTATAAACATTTCTCAAAGGATAGGATGAGTTAAACCAATTCTTTACATCCTAAAATAGATTTTTAAAATTGGAGATGAAAAAAGAAAGTAATTCTAGATCGAGAGAACAACATGAATAAAGAAAAGGAAACAGAAAAGTTTGGAGGCAGATAAGGAAACTACAAGTGGTTCGTTTTCCTGGAGTGCAGGAGTCAGTAAAGTAGAGTGAGACCAGATTCTAAAGGCCATATTGATTAGGTATAAAGACGTCAGATTTCATTTTAGGCAAACTCAAGGCACTGAGGTGAGTAGGGATGGCAGTGACCAACGAAATGCTTTGGGAAAATTACATTCAACTCTGACTTACATGCAAACAAACTCTAAGTAGTTAACAGAAAAGAAATTATTTAAACACACAGCGAAGTATGGAGGGAGAAAGAAAGGCAAGGAGGGAGGGGAAGGAGGAGATCGGGAGTAAAAAAGGGGAGAAAGAGAGGGACAGAGAAAGACAGACAGAGAGAGGTCTCCCTCTACATTTCTTTCCTTCTGTAAATCTTAAAGACACAGCATTGTTAAGGGTGGATATCCTCCTACTCCTAAGAGTCCATAAAGATATCAACATGTTCTCAGAACGAAAAGTGCTAAAGGATTTCTGGCAAAAGATCACAAATATTTTTTTCCACGTTTCTTTCTAATGTAGAAATAGACAATTTATTGAGCTCCAAACGCATACCTCATATTCAGCTGTATTGACTGTTAAGGAAGGAACCAGAGAAAACAGTTCACTGAGGGTCTTCAAAATGAGAGGTCTCGTGTCACAGCTCAGCTTTGGGGAGAGAGCATTCCAAGTGGAGCGAATACAAACCACCTGTGAAGCAAATAAAAAGTCAATGCCTAAGAAAACCCCAACTCCTATGACACCATTAGTAAAGAGCACTTTCTTGTATTATAAGAAAACTTAAGAACAAGAACATTCTTAGAAGTTAACATTTTATAAATTATCACCCCCTTAAAAGAAATTATTTAAACCAATACAAACTGCTGTTGAGGAAGATCCAGCCTGCCTCAAACAATTGCTTTTTTTACTACTTTATTTTGGTTAACCAAAGAAATAAAACTCTCTCTGTCTCTTTCTCACCCAGGTGCACACACACAACATTAAACTCCAGATTACCTACATACATTGTTGAAGAATCAGTCTCTGAAACAAAGAGTAAGATAATGCTAGGACATTTCTAAAGCCACATATTCAGTTCTTGTAGTTTTTCAGCCCTGTTGAAACTACATCACCACCACTCAGAAAATTGGGATGTTAATAAATATAAACCAAACACTCTCAAATCATATTACAAACTTTTAAAGGAGGTAGGAGAATAATTATATTATTTAAAATAGTAATTTAGGACTTTGTTTTAAAAGTCACTTCAGATTTTTTAAGAGGCTGTTAAGTAATAAAATAAAAGCCCAACAAAAGTGTTATTCTTAAATTGACCCAGTTTCCTTAAACCAAGCATTCTTAGTTCACTTCAGTATCTAGTTGTATGGATATTCAAATGTCTTAACTTCAATTCCAACTGCAACAGATGATTTTTTCACTTACAGGTATTTTATTAAAATTTTAAAACTCAGGCAGGAACAGTGCCAACACAGATCAATTAGACAGAGTTTAACAAGGATTAATCTTTCTCAAATACTCCAATCTCTTCTCTTAAGCTTGAATTAACATACACAATTTATCTCCATCTACACACATAAATTATTTAGAAAAGCTACATGAGGTAGTCAGTGAAAAGATGTCAAAGATAAATGAATAATACATACTCAAGGACACAGATTAAGGAGAGGCTCAAAGAAGATAGAAGAAAGAGTATCTCAAAAAATTTGGATTCAGTACTTTTGCTCTTATTTTCTACTTCCCATGAAATAGCAGAAAAAAGTTCTTTGCCTTGCTATCCACTAAAAATTTGGATTCCATTAACATTTGCTAAGGGCAGTACTATGTGCCAGGCATAACAATAGGCACATTTACACAAAGAACTAGCTCTAATATGATAAATTATCAGTGTTTGAAAAAAAAAATTCCTTAAAAGCTTTCAATTCGACATTGAGTACATACCCAGAGTAGTATACAGTACTAAAGAGGAACAGTAAAGTTTAAAACATAATCTAACTCTTCAAAGAATTTAGCATCTTGTTGAAAATAAATCTATAAGTAATTCTAAATTATCAGAAAACAAAAGGTAAATGATTAGATTGTGAACTATGTCCAACAGAAAATAGTTTCAAGAGAAATCTAGGGAGAAAAGATACGTCAGTAAATGGGAGTCATCAAAGAGGCTATCAAGAGGCAGTAAGTCATAGGATGGGATGGGACTTGAAGAAGAAATGGACAGAAATCAGGCAGGCAATACACAAGGAAACGAAAAACAGAGTCAAAACACAAAAAGCAGCATGTTATAGGCACAAAAAGCATGAGTACGAATGAGGAAAGGGTCAAGCATCAGAGAGGACCTGGAATACCAAAGCAGTGTGAGCCAAAAAAAAAAACCAAAAAACAAAAACAGGCAGCCTCTAGAGACTTTTGAATTGGTGACTAAATAAAATTAAAATGCAACTTTTGAGAGATTTGTCTGGTAGTCTTACAGCCGAAGTCAAAGCAGTCATCCACCTCTCTCTCTCCAATTCCTGTAACATAAACAGCCTCACGAGTTTTCTTTAAAAAACGCAAGCTCAGTATACTCACTAATTGTCCATGCTTTCCTCTCACTATTAAAGCCCACCCAATTCCAACCTATGTTTCAAGACTCAGTTCAAATCCCACTTCCACAATGAAGTTTTCTCTTACAATTCAAGCCCTCCTTTTATCCCTTTCTTTCCTCCAATTTCTAACACTTAAAACTCTGCGTCACCCAATTTAGCATTTAATTATATACTGTCTAGTGCTATTCACTTTTAGTGGATGTAAGTTATCTCCTCAACTAGCTATTAAGTTTTTTAAACACAATGACCATGTTTTAGAGTTCTCATTCCTCACTACCCAGCACAGTAATAAGTATGAACAGATTATCAGTACTTATCTATGGATGGGGCTGAAGCCTGAGGAATGGTAACTCTGAGGTGGAGATTAAAAGAATTAAAAGAACTGGGAAAACGAATTGGGAAGTGGAGTATTTTGGACCTAGAGGCCTGGGCGAATAAAAAACATTAAAAAGTAGGGGAAACTGAAAGAAGGAGCACATTTGCAGGAGATGGGGCGGCAAGAGCTCTGTGTGAGACACATTTGAGTCGATGGAAAGACATCCCGAGAGAAATGACCGGCAGGCACAAGGAAAACAAAAGGTCTATAACTCAGATACGAGGTTGGTCAACAACAGCTTTGTCATTTGAATGTTCCCATAATTCAGATGCCAGGAGGAAGGGTGGACTCCCAGACACTCAAATGCACTTTGCAGATCAACAAAAAAGCCCCCTGGCCACCAATGACAGAAGCACAAACAGGGCCTTGCCCTTTCCATGGGTGGTAGGTGGGGAGTGAGGCTACATTCTCCACGTATTTTCAAGCATTTACAAAAATTTTTTTTAACTCTACTTCCTAGTAAGTTTGAAAATGTATGCCTGAAATGGTACTCTACATACCAACTGTAAGAAAATATTCTAGGCTCCCAGTCACAAATTGTGGCCTTAAAGTGTAATTATACAAGGTATGCCTGCAGGGGATATTTGCAAACGCAGGCTTGCCCACTCATAATCAGGATCAGAGAAGCCCCCAGTAAAGAAGGCCACTTTCTCTGACCTTCCCAGCCCTAGGCGGCTCTTGATTAGATCTCTGGCCCTGAGAGATTCTTGGATTTAACCTATTCCCATCTTGCTGTGTCCATCTCCTTGGACCCTGTGGATTGGCTCCACCAGCCTTCTGACCCGTGCCATCTGTTAAATTACATCAGATTAGTCAGGTTTATGGTGATGGCCTTTACTGGCTTGCTCTGCCTTGTTCTGCTCATTACCCAATGTCTTATCTGTTTTCAAAAAAAGAGACTGACTTCTGGTTCCAGCAATATGAGGGCCATAGCTGAAATGACGGATAAAGAAACAAAGAAGGGAATACCTGCACTGAGGTACTGTAAGAAAGGTATTAGTTTCTATAGCCTAATAGCTTGTTAGGTCATATAACCTAAATGCCTACACAGAAAGAGGAGATATATAGCCTTCAGCCGTCAGAAGGTGGGGAATTGGAACTAAGACCCCCACATAAAGCCAGCACCCTTGAAGGGGTGTACCCTTACTGTAATGGTTGAACTACAAACCACTAGCCTGAGAAATTAATATAGAAAATGGCATGAGCTGGGGGCACCTAGACCACTCCTGAAGAAAACTCCCGTAACACATAACCCAAATGATTCACACCAAAAAATAAAATAAAATAAAATAAGCCCTTCTAAAAATGAGCTCATGACAAAAGAAAAATTTCAAAACATGAGTCCTTACGGCCTAACAAAGTTTAATTTTAGAATGGCCCTTGGAGAACTGGTTGATTCCAGGGCTGGAATAGGGAAAATATAACTTAAGTCTGGGCCACCTTATGGTGCCAGAAAATAAGGAAGTGTTCAAAAAAGGATGTGAACTTGTTGAAAGGGCATAGGAGCCAATCTGAAAGAGTTCCCAAAAGCCAAACATAATAAATATCCATGAGTCTACACTAGTTTAAATAATTGAATGAATGAATGAATGAATGAATGAATAAAAGAGAAGGCAAAGCTCTTCCTTACAAAAGAATTCCAATGAATAAATGCAGAGCAATGAAAGAAACAGAGTAACAACAGTTTCCAAAATTAACAAGACCAAAAGACCATGCAATAAAATCTTAAAAGCGCTGAGTAAACTACTAGCCTACAATACTAAATCCACCATTCAACAATAAGGGAAAAACAAGCAAAAAGAAATAAAATAGGAGGAACAATACATAGGTATTGTGCACATAAAGCATATGAATATTTATGTAGAAATGACTCAGAACATCTTGCTTTGTTTGTCTTCTTTTTTGGAGAACTCGCCCAATTCTAAGTGCTTACATTATGCATGCTTTGTTGCTATTTTTATTTCTCAGGAACAATGATATTTTTCCCATGCTATTCTTTTTTTTTTTTAAGGTTTTTATTGGGGAATTGGGGAAGGGGAACAGACAAGTTGCTGTCCTTTTGTTCTTCAGTCTAGCTGTGGAGGACGTCGCTTCAGTGGCCCATGTTGGTATTATGATTATTGTGCCCTTCCCAGCTGAGGCAGATGGGTCGCTGGCCATTGGATGGCGGCTCTTGGCAGCTCATGCCGCCGGCCGCTCACGCTGGCTGCCGGCCACTCATGGTAGCTTATGGCAACCCACTGCAGCCCCACTGCAGCCTACGCCGTCGCTGTGGACTCACAGCAGCCCAACTCCAGGTTGAGATGTTGTTCACCATCTTAGCTGTAAAATCACTGGCCCATGTGGGATCCGAACCGGCGGCCCTGCTGCTCAGAACTCATGCTCCCAAGCCAACTCTTAACCAATGAGCCACTTGGCTGGCACCCCCCCCCCATGCTATTCTTCCACAAGAATTTTAGCAACACTAAACAGCACAGATTCAGAAGACCCTCTGCAGTGTGGTATACTAGAAAGAGCAAGTGACTGGAGCCAGAAACCCCAGGCCTGCCCACTTGGTAGCTGTGTGACTATGGCAAAGTCATTAATCTCCTCCAATCTGTTTCCCCAGCTGCAGAGCAGAAATAATACTGGAACACCAGCTCTGTGTATGACACCAGATTAATAGGAAAGGCCATATTGAGACAAGTATTTTAGACACTGTAAAATGTGTTTTAGACACTGTAAAAGATGGTTATTGCTGTTATAACCAATGGAAAAAAATAATGAATCCCAAAAGCATCAGAGCCTTTGCTTATAATTCTTGTGCTGTAAGAATGACTTTGTTCCTTCGTAGAGGAACAGAAAGCTATCTTCTAATTTTACTTCCAAAAGTTATTTCTAGAAATTCCTGAGAATAGCCTATTCCTTTTGTCCTGATACTTTATACAGGGAAAGCTTTATAAAAACCTTGTAGGCTATGAAAACCACCTTATTTGCCCTTCTCATAAAGAAGGTAAAAGAAATTGCCTTCACAATTAAAGGACTCAAGTCATCATGATGCCTGTGAAGCCCTCTTAAGCTAATTCAGCACACAGAATTCACAAAACAGGGTGCTTCTGTTGCCAAAATGCAATAATAGGGGATAAGAGGGAGTGTAAGGAGACACAATCAATGGAGCAGAAACAATGGAAAAAATAACATTCTTTCTTATCCTAATAATATGAAGTTAAAGGTTATATGTACAAAACATGACTAGCACAGGTTTATTTAAACAATTTCACAGTCTTTTAATGTCTGAGACTAGTTTATTATAAAGGCAATGTTGTAGAAAATAACAGGAATCAATATTGTGTTTGCCTTTTTAAATCCCTTATAATCTAAAGGACAGTAATTCTGATGTTGTTCCACTTCTGTCCTGTTCATGGCAAATAATGTAAAGGCACATATCTAAACCCCAAACTGTGCCTTACTGCATCAAAAATATGTGTACTTGACATGGTAACTCTATTCTCGTGTTGACAATCCCTAACATCGCTATGCCATTTCCAAAAGAGGTATATCAGAGGCCTTTCAATTATTCTGTGTTTCTGAAAAACTGTTTGGCAGTTTGTAATGCAGACTTGTAATTCTAATATCTAAACAGAAGAGGCTTGGAACTGTGTAAGTGACACAAGTAAAAACAGATTGATCTAGACCTTCAAGCCGCCCACGGGACTCACTCCTCAGTAGTCGGGGATTTCAGGTTTCTCTTTTAGTCCCCCATGTGAGAAACTGCAGCTTCCCTGAGATACCTCCCTACAGGGAACAATATCTTCCAATGCAAACTCCATTGATTTCTCTGCAAGAACAGGAAGAATGACACAAAGAGCTCCCTGCAGGGACGTTCACTTTTCAGTCTTCCTAGATTCTGTCTGGATTAATTACCTACTTCATGTTGAACATTCTTCTGGCATGAACTAGCAAACTCACAGTAAGAATGTGTCAGAAATATCCTTTTCACAGGAAAATGATTAGTGCTTTATCCCCCTCCAAATCTCCTTCCCCTATGCAGAAGAATGGAGGTTAGACTCCAAGGTAATAAGGAAAAATAACAGAAATTCAATTAAAACAGTTTAACCACCACCCCCCACACACCTGCCAGAAAGTTGTTCAGAAGATACAAAATTAAAAGCAAAGCAAACGGAGTATCCACCAGCAACAAGAATAAAATATCATCCATCTAAATTTTAAAAAGGGCTAAAGGGACTATTATGACCGCACTGCTGAAAGAGACTGAGAAATAGAGTTTAGTGCTGTTTCATGTTGAAAAATCAACATGCTGTGTATCAAAAATAATTGATGAATTAAGCAGTCACTTTAGAGACTCTAAAAACACTTTTAGAGAGCAATTTTAAACTACAAAGATGAAGCTTTTAAGAATACCTATTGAGTTCAGTCCACTTTAAAATATGGAGCTCCATGAATACATCTCTAAGTAACCAATGCTGACAGTGACTGAAACTTAACCTGATTACATGTTCACTGAAAATGATTCTTCTACCCCCCTCCACCCACTCTATGCCTCCACAGATTTGAGGATAATAGAACTGATGACTTCTTCACGGATAACAATAGTGAAGATCAGTCTCCCGGGCTTGAAAGGCTTACACAGATCTACCTGCAACTCCCTAACAATGAGAAGGAAATATACCTGCGACCCCTTCCCAAGGAAACAAACAACCTCTTGATTAAGAAAATAAAAACTAAAGGCAAAGCCTATAATCTAAAAGTTCAAGAGAGAGAGACCATTTCAGCAGGACTTCTTGAGGAATTATTTTGTTCTTTAGTGCTAAAGTCCAGTGAATTAGTACAAAAATGGTCCCCCAAAACAAAGTCTGAACAAGGGTAAATGAAGTTTTTCCAGCCACACATATGCAACATCTAGTATAGTATTTGGCATGGAAAAGCCTCCCCTCAAAATAAATTAGATGAAGGAATGAATGGTGCTAATTGGCCCACCACCAACTAGAACAGGGTGGGATGACTTTTCTGCCAAGGACCAGAGACTTCATATTTTAGGCTTTGGGAGCCACACAGTCTCTGTCACAACTACCCAACCTTGCCACTGTATCATGAAAGCAGCTATTGGTTAAAACAATAAAAATATATTGCAAATATTGATAAGTAATCATTAAACAACAACAACAAAAAAAAAATCAGAAAATGCATGACTTGTGTGGAAGACAGAGATGACAACTTGATTAACAAATGCTTCCCCAGGGGCAGCCGGTTAGCTCAGGTGGTTAGAGCGCAGTGCTCATAACACCAAGGTTACCGGTTAGATCCCCATATGGGCCACTGAGGTGCGCCCTCCACAACTGGATTGAAGACAACTACTTGACTTGGAGATGATGGGTCCTGGAAAAACACACTGTTCCCCAATAAAAGTTTTTTAAAAAATGCTTCCCCAAAAATCAATATTTTGAGTTGTTCTTTTTGTTTGATGCCCTGGAGGTTGTAGACTTCAGAGCAATGACCTAAAAAGTATTTACAATAAGCAGAAATCTGCCTTCCTTTTATAGAGTGGAAAGGGGAGCAATTATGAAAAAAGAAGTTGGAAAAGGAGAAACAGCATAATCTCAGACAGATAAATATTAGTGACAAGTAGACAGTGAAGTTGAGGCTCTGGAAATGTAGTCACTTAAAACTAAGGATGTCTACCTGTCCCTTAGAAAGTCTTAAATTCCCCCCATGTGTAGACTGTGGTTTTAATGAATTGTTCACTACAAATTGTGGATGGTAACTTCCTGGACCCAAGTCTCTTGAGAGACAGCAAATCCAAACCACTCCTAAGCAAATAGTAAGGAATTCAACAATTCGAATTACAGTATATATAAAAAAAATCCATCGCTCTAAGTGAGCTATTAATATCTTCTTAAATTATTCTCAGAAGTCTGCAATTGAATAACTACATCAGAAAATTCGGAGAAACATTAGAGCTACAGCGATGGTAAAGGAACCTTTCAGAGCAAACCTCAAGTGGAGGAGGAGAGAAGGCAATTGATTTTCAAGAGTGCATGCCACAGAAGAGAGCATTTTAAAAGATGAGGAAATAAAAGGCGCCAAAAAGAAATGTCAGCAAAGTAGGAGAACCACGAAGGTGTAGGTCTCTGGGGCCCAGGAGAGGAGGGAGATGTTTGTAAGGAAAGCTTTCCATGGCTTTTTCTACTTCAGAGAAGTTCAAGAAGCATGGGGCAAGTCCATTGGCTTTGCCAGAAAGTCTTTTTTTATTTCCCATACAAATTAAAAGTTGAATAAACCACTTTCTGTTTAAACCTCTTTATTATCGAAAATTAGGAGTATAGAAAAGTAATGTTTCCTTGCCCCTAACTATTTTCAAATGTAATTGTCCTTTTGCATCAGAAATGTAAACTTGCTAAATAATAAAGGCCCTTGCAAAGATTAAAATACAAAAACATTTATCAGAGTGTGGTTTATAATATGAAAAAAATATCACAAAAAAACAGAAAACAATCTCAGTATCCCACAATAGGCAATTCATTAACTATATTACAGCCGTGTGCTCATTCAATTAGATGTTAGGAGTAGATTATCAACAAGACATGGTGCCCATGATAAACTGCTGGCTGAAAAAACTATTATAGCATGATCCTTTTGTTGTTATATACATATCTCTGTGGTTTACAGGTGATTTTTAATCTTCTTTTCCTGAGTCATAACTTCACACTTTCCTCTTATATACATGTAATTCTTCAGTCATATTTTAAGGGAAATATATATCCATTTAAAGAATTTGAGCCTTAATCATTTTTCTGTAATTATTATTTTTTCATTCTCCCACTTTCCTGTAGCTTACATACAGGTTTGTTTCCCTATGATATCCCAAATTAGTGTATTTTTAAAATGACATGCAGCGATGTGATCATTCTCTGGTAAAAACTGAGAGATACGTCTCCTCTATGCACCCACCTAAATTAATATTTGTTCAGGGAAACTCAGAGGTTTACTATAGCTGTTCTTATTTTACAAAATGGAGCCAAACAGCTTCTACCATACATGGGAAACCTAATACAATTCCAAAGATTTCTTTATACACCCTTATTGCCAGGCATGATTATTGTTCCTCCTTCCACAAAGCATAAGCCAGGAATTCATAACTATTTCTGCCACATCAACTAAATATATGGCTGGTGATAACCATACAATCCATAAACACATGACAGAAAAATAATACTGCACAAAACCAAAAAAATTCTGAGCAGATGGACAAAAGAGCTTCCTGTAGGGTCTCAAAGAAAATATTGGGTTGTTGGAAAAGTCATGACGTGTTTTTTCTATGTTTTTCATTACAAAAATGAGTCATGACTTTTCCGACAACCCAATAATAAACAGTGGCATCATAAGATTTTAGATTTACGATACTACGACATGGATGTACCTTGAAAACATTAGGCTATGTGACAGAAGCCACTCACAAAATAACATATTGTATGACTCCATTTATAGGAAATGGAAAACAGACATATTTATAGAGACAAGAAGTAGCTTATTGGCTGTATAGGGCTGAGGGCAGCCCTACTTGACACCAGGGGAACAGGTAATTCGGTATCAGAGAACTAGGGTAGTATTTGTATTAGTCAGGATTCTCCAGGGAGGCAGAACCAATAGGAGATAGATAGATAGATTAGATACAGACATAGACAGATAGATGAAGAGATTTATTACAGGACTTGGCTCATGCACTTAAGGAATCTGAGAAGTCCCACAATGAGTTGACTGCAAGCTATAGAACCAGGAAAGCTGGTGGTATAATTCAGTCCAAGACCAAAGGCCTAAGAACCAGGGCCTGCAGTTTTAAGTCCTATAGCCTGAAGGCCTGAGAACCAAGAATTCAGATGTCCAAGGGCGGGAGAAGGCGGACGTCCCAGATCAAGAAGAGAATTTGCCTTTCCATCACCTTTCTGTTCCATCTGGGACCTCAATGAATTGGATGGTGCCACCCACATTGGTGAGGGCGGATCTCTTTACTCAGTCTACTGAATCAAAGGCTAGTCTCTGCCAGAAACATCTCCACAGACACACCCAGAAATAATGTTTTACCAGGTATCTGCGTATCCCTTAGGTCAGTTGACACATAAAATTAGCCAGCACAGTGTTAACACAACCTCACAAGGTTACAATGAAGATGCTTGTAAAAAGGCTTAACACAGTACTTGGCAAGGGGTAAGCACTGAACAAATGTTTGTTCTTGGCATCAGTGTTAAGATTATGCTCTGTTTTTAATTCTTTAACTTGGGTAATTTTCCAAAGATAGATCAGACTTTGGACCACCATTCATTTTTAGCACTAAGCTGGTCGTGCTTCATCAGAATTCATCTTCCATGGGCACTTTAATCAACACCTTTTCTGGGGTCTGAAGAGCATTGATTGATACCTAGGGTGTTCATCTGGCATCTGATTCATCCAACAGTGCCAGCTGTAGTCACCATAAAACTCCCATTATGTTGTTTGGGGAAGTCTCCCAGGCCAAGTGGAAGAAGTAAAGAGATTTTAAAGCTCATTTCTCCTTCACGCTCCTTTTTTTCCCCCTTACTGTTTTGTAGCGAACTTTTGGCTGTGAAACAGTTGGGGCTGTAGGTTACAAAGTCCAATGAAAGAAAAAGAGGGGCCCCAGGAAGTTGGCTGTTTCCAACTAGGCTGGCTCTAGCTTTAAGCTTTAAGAAAGGGAAATATAGGAGATTTGGGAGTTTCCATTGACTGTATGTAGCCTAACCTCCAGGGTGTGAAAGAAAGCAAGACTGCACAGAAATTCCATGTAGGAATGAAGGGTACGATTTCTTTGCAGTGGCTTCTGAGTTTCAACCCTCAGGAACCTAGCATAGCCGCAGATGTTTAAACGAGGCACCTGTGGCTGAGGAAGGAGAGTGCCAACACAGAGAGCGAGCAGTCACATTCTAGCCTGGAATCTCGGAGGGTAATGCAGAAGTGTATGTCTGCCTGGGTGCAGGAGAGGTCTGAGGACTTCACACCACTCCTCACCCCATCCTGTAAGAAAGTAAATGTAAATTTTTATCTCAGTAATAAAAGTTTGAGATTTCCTTGTATTTCTCATTTATTTCAATGTATTGGGTTGTCAGAAAAGTCATGACGCATTTTTGCAATGAAAAACATAGAAAAAATATGTCATGACTTTTCTGAAAACCCAATATCATATAGTTTATTCTAAGGTAACTTTTATTATGTTAGCATGTGTGCATGGGGCTCACATTCAGTACCTAACTGAAAGAATAAAGAATTCAGTTGCAGTGGTCAACCATGTTTTCAAAACGTCAAGACACATGAAAAATGTATATTCTATGTAGAAAACAATATAGGAAAAGCAGCACTCCTATATTCTGCAAACAGGAGTTCAAAAGGGAGAAATCTTTATGGATAGAAATTATATATCCTTGGGCTAGCAATTCCATTTCTAAATATTTATCCTAAGGAAATGGATGTGTGCTGAGGTTTAGCTCTAATGATGTCCATTGTAGATAATAGTAAAAAATGGAAAACAAAATATCCATCAATAAAATATTAATAAAAGTATGATACACACAATGTATAATAAAATATGTAGCCATTAAAAATATGTGTATACATATTGTCAGCAAAAGATGTACATAATATATTAAGAGGGAAAATCAGGTTATGCTAAACAATATGCTCCATATAATCTCACTTTTTAAAACATCTATAGCTATACATGTACGTACAGAAAGAGATACGAAAGTATACATGGCTAATTGTTTAGTTATCTCTGAATAGTGACATTATGGGCAATTTTTTTTGTTTCAAATTTTGCCTATCCATATTTTCTCACTTTTAACAACAAACGTCTTGTGTAATAATAATTTAAAAACTTTAACAATTCAATATTAATATTCTAAAAAGTAGAAATTCATTGAAACAATGGAACAGAAAATGTGAAATCAGAAACTTTCCCAGACAATTCAAGAAATCTAAACAAGCTGGAATTTAAATCTCATAATCGGCCAATTCCTCTGTTAAGAACTAGGACTACAGATGAATAAAAAGAGCTGATTGCACCCCCAAAGTAGCTCACAGAAACACAAACATGGAAATAAATATTTACAGTTAAGTAATGATGCTAAAATATTAAGGGGTGCTATGAGGCAAGGAGGGAACCACATAAACCTAAGGAGTAAGAAAATTTCAAAAAGGAGAAACAGAAATTACTCAATAAACTTCATCATTAGCTTAACAGCTATGAAATGTCCCACTAATAATAACAGCTTTTTTTTTCTGACATTCTTAGATTAGCTTAAATTCACTAAACGTCTAAAGTACTCGTGCTTTGTAGGATTTCTCACTACTGCAAATAAGTAAGTGTACCATGAATGATTTGCCCCAGGTTCCCAATGAAAGTTTGAAACTTAGAATGAAGGTTTCCGGAGGGTAAAAACTCTGTCTGTCCTTTACATCATTATATCTCTAGCATCTAACAGTGCCTTGTACATAGCAGGCACACACATTTTAGTTGGATAAACATGAATGAATAAATATAAATAAAAACTGTCAGTTTACCCTTTTCTCCATAGGGTTGGTTCAGGCTGTCTTGCCTGTCCCAAGGATGTCTTTCACTTGTAACTTAGAATCAAAACCTCTCTAATATTGCTCTGCAACTGCTGATCCTAAACCCTAACCAATCCTAAGCGGTTCTTAAGTTTCCCATGGCAAGATACTGTGTCCCCTGCTCTGTCAATCTCTAAGCCATTCTTCTTCACCCCCTTTTATTTATCTAGTGGCAGTAGGCTATATCTTTCCCACCCCACCCCCCTTTGGGGTAAGAGAGAGTAAGAAATGGGAAGGACAGTGAAGAATTAATTATACCACATGATATGATATAGATAAAATAAAGGACAAGGGATTAATTAGCCTTGTATTTAAATCCCAACTCTGCCACTTCTTAGCTCCATTCCCTTGGGAAAATTACTTAAAGAGTCTGTGGGTCTTCGCTTATTCACATATAAAATCAGGACAATACCACCAAACTCACAGAGGTGTTGTGATAATTAAATGAAATCATCTATGTCATATACTTAGTGCTGTGCCTTGACCACAAGCATGGAATAGAATACTTTGTTTTCCTTGTTTTGGTGGCTGTTATATAATGACATCCGTCCCTAAGTTACTCATTTAAAGACAATTCCTCTAATTAAATGATATATCCTAGTTTCTTGAGAGTCAAGACCTTATTCCTTCGAAGCATTTCTGTATCATCTAATAAAACAAAATCAGGAAAAAAGTCATCTTAAGCAGACCTCTTCATAAATGATGGTTTTTTCTAACGCTTTTGAAAGACATCTTACCCTAAGTTCCACAGAAACATCTTCTAGACCTATAAACATGCTTATTTATACATTTCTACTGGTAACAAATTTCTAACACACCAGCATATATGTACACTTACTTATATGTTATATACATCAACTACAGAAAGAAAAATATTAGCAAACTAAGAATATTTGGAACAATGGTGCTTAATTTAAAAAAATGTACAACATCTTTAAGTTCAATAAACTTTGAACATCCGAGTAATACAAACATATATCAGGGACACTCCCAATATCAGTACAAAATATTGTAAATAATCTGCTAATAAGCACATGAAAAGATGCTGAACACCATCATAAAAGATCAGGAAATTGCAAATCAAAACCGCAATGAGGGCCAGCCGAATGGCTCAGTTGGTTAAGAGCTCTCTCAAGAGTGTGAGCTCTGAGCAACAGCGGTTCGATTCCTGGACTGAGCTGAGCTGCCAACAGGTGGCAGGATGGCTCAGCCAAAAAAAAAAAACCACAATGAGGTACCACTTCATACCCAAGACAGATGTCTACAATGAAATCAAGAAACAACAAGTGGTGGTAAGAATGTGGAAAACTGGAAACTCGCATACCTTCCTGGCAAGAATGTGAAATGGTAAAATCCCTTGGAAAAATAGTTGGGCAATTCCTTGAAAAGTTAAAAACAGGCTTATATGACCCAGAATTCCATTCCTAGGTATGTATATGAAAAGAATTGAAAGTCTACACAAAAACTTGTATACAAATATGCATAGCAGCATTATTCTAGTGAAAAAGCAGAAACAACCAAATGTCCATCAACTGATGAATGGGTAAACAAAATGTGATACCATCATGCAATGGACTATTATTCAGCCATAAAGAAGTGAAGTTCTGATGAACCTTGAAAATATTATATTAGGTGAAAGAAGCCAGACAAAAGAGAACACACAGTGTACAATCCCATTTACATGAAATGCCCACAGTAGGCAAATCCATAGAGACAGAAAGTGGTTGCCAGGGACTGTGGGGAGAGGGGAATTGAGAGTGATGGCTAATAGATAATAGGGTTTCTTTGGGGGGTTATATTTGTTTCCTATGGCTGCTGTGACAAATTACCACGAACTTAAGTGGTTTGAAACAACACTAACTTACTCTGTTACAGTTCTGGAGGACAGAGTCAAATGAGTCTTACGAGGCTAAAGTCAAGTTTGTTTCTGGAGGCTCTAGAGCGGAATCTATTCCGTTGCCTTTCCTATTATAGTTTCTGGAAGCTGCCTGCAGCTCTTGGCTCATGATGCCTTCTTCACATCACATCGCCTTTTCTCCATCTGCTTCGTTTGTCACATCACCTTCTTCCTCTTCTATAGTCGAGTCTCCCTGTCTCCTTCTTATAGGGACAGGTGTGATTATATTTAAGGGACCACACAGATAATCTCCTAATCTCAAGATCCTTAACTTAATCACATGTGCAAAGTCTCCTTTTATATAGGGTACTATTTCTGGGTTCCAGAGATTAGGACCTGGATATCTTTGACCGTTATTTTAAACCACAGGAATGGTTTAAAACATTCTGGAATTTGATACAGGTGGTTGACGTACAACTTTGTGAATATACTAAAAAGCACTGAACTGTACACTTCAAAAGAGTGAACTTTATGATCTGTGAATTACAAAAGAACCATTATTTTCTTTAAAACACATAGTTGCCAGAATATAGCTATTACATGGTTCAAAAAACAAGACAAATAATTTGTTCTTAAGTTGTGCTTAGGCATAACTTGAAGGAATAAAGAAATTCCAGAAAGCCGAGGTTAACATGGCTTCAGACAGACCTTTTAACAATCCACACCTGTAATCAGCATGTCTAATAAAATGATGGAACTAAATATACATACCCTATAAACCATTTAACTGGTATGCATAAACTTCAATGGATAGCCACATTCTAATAAAGGACAGATGCTGCTGCAGCCAGTCTTCATTATAGACCCCCACTTTTTCTTTACGATACCTGGCAACTATAGGTGATGCATGATCTTCCAATGGAAGTACAAGTAACAAAACCATCAATCCATACATTAAATATTAAATAGAGAGAGTCTAAATATGGAGTCTTAAATTTCTCTCTATTTTTAAGATAAATAAGAAATAGTCTAATATTTTCTTCCCATACCTCATAGGTGGGCTTACTCACAGGCCATCACTTTAGAGACTACTGCTCTTGCCAATGGTCCCAAACTTCACTGCATGTGAAAGTCACTGGGAAACTCATTAAAAAATAGAGAGCCTGGGCTTCATCTCTAGGGATCCTAATTCAGTAGCCCAAGCTATCCACAAATGTTTGAATACCCTACTCTACACACTAGACATCATTATCATTTATTTTTCTGTGAAGTCCATAACTTGGGTAGAGCCGCTGAGCCAAACAAGTAAAAAAGAAAATTGAAGTTAAGTGTAACATAAAGAAATAAGAACAATGACATTCTTTTGTTTGACCTGTATTTCAATCATTTCAGATCAAAGTCATACGACCCTGTCAATTGTTTAAGCAAGTAAATTGCTCCAATGACCACTTAAATAAGTACAGGCAATGCCTCATGACTCTAAAGCAAACAAGAATGGTACTCCTGAGAACATCTTACTCATTACTGCTGAATTAGAACCTAGGGCAATATGTTCCACCATGCTACTGTGAGAAGAATTAAGTCCAGCTTTTAATAAACCTCAAAAACCGAACCACAAAGCCTATATGGTATGAAGGCATCAAAAGCATAAAAGATAAGTAATGTATACTCCAAACATGAGAAAAGCTTTAGAATGACATCCAACTAACAGTACAGTCCACAGACTCTAACAAATCCATTTCTTTCATCTTTAACAAGTCTCTCAAACTTGAAACTAAACACCCTTAAAACAAAATGCATATACTATCTCCTTTAAATACTACTGCTGGATTTGTATGCATGTTAGAGAGGCATTCTGAATAATTCAGTACCTCTGCAAAGACTTATCAAATTCTTGCTGTCTTAATTCCTAAGCAAGTTAACTGCCTTTTACGAACAAGTGATTTTAGTCATCTAATCAAGGGGAAGTCTAATTTGGAAACATTAGTGTTTCCAGAAATGAGTCTCTTAGTGATATTTTATCCTAGGCAAGCAGAAGGTGAGATACTTCTGTTCTTATCAACACGCTTATATAGCATGGAGATGAGCTTAAACGCCACAGATAATTCCGATTTTGATTAAAAAAATTTTCTAGATCAGTTAAGGATATATGCTGAATAAAATATTTTTGAAAACAGACCTATTAATTTCTTGGAAAGTATCAAAATAATGCTTTCAATCAGATCTCAAAATCCATAAAGCCATTCAAACCGTTAATGTCATTTAGTCATTACCCTCCTTCAATGATTCTCTCTCTACACCCCACGTCCCCATTTAGCCCCCCCAAAGAAAAATCCACCCCTTGTATAAGTTTAAACCAATATATTTTATTCACTGGAATTGCAGAATGGCACACAATTAGCATCATTTGAGTCATGTCATTATTTCCAACTCAGTGGCATTTATTCAGATGAGCACAATTTGCAACCTCTGAGCCCAGCTCCTCTGATGTTAACTGGCATCATTAAAACCCTCCCAGTGTCCAACTCATTTGATCTTTTAAAGAATGTCCTGGGTCTGTGACTCAGAGTTGGAAACTCCTGGCTGGAAACCCTGAACAGTGTTAATGTTCGGTCACAGGCTACTCACATCAATTAATAATCCTCACAGACCATGATTCCAACTCAAGAGAGAAACCTTTTCATGTAAAAATTCTTTAAACACCAAATGAACAGAGAGTTGGATTAAAATAATGTACAGGGGGCAGGAGCAGCTCCTAAATGTAAAACTTCAAAAATTAAGATTGTAAATTTTTCAGAGTAAAGTATCTTAAAAGAGCATAGCAGAGCTGGGCATGGGAAAGGGCAGATAGCAAAGGAACGAGAATTGAAGTATAAAGGCAAAAACAAGAAATGGTGAAATTTCAAGAGCTCCAAATAAAATTTTTCTATTATAAGTTTTGATATAGTGCTCAACTCATAGGATCTCCAAATGCTTTCCTTAAAAAATTAAAAACAACCAGCTAAAGAATAGTGGGAAGCTTAATTATTTTCTATTTAAAGAAAAAAAAAGCACAGTATTTTTTATTTTCCCACACATTTCACACATGGCTTATGTGTGACTAGTATTCCATTATACGAACCTACCATAGTCAGTTCAAATTTTATTTGAAAAATGAAAAACCATATTTAAAAATCTACTTACAGAATGACAACGTAAATGTTATAATATCCACAAATGTTTAATAAAAGACAAGTTCCTGCTGTCCTTTTAAGTTAAAAATAAGGCCAAACTACAACTTTCAACTGCAAAGAGTCATTGTGTAGTATATAAAAAGCTCAGCATGGAAATAGATTCAGCAAATGTACAAAAAGCGTTTTTCATGCCCAGGAAGAACTGAAGGCATCAAAAAACATGTCCCAACTCCAAATAACGTAGAGCTCAGTTCAGAAAGACCAGCAAGTTCCTTCTCTAATGCATAGCAAATTAAACTTAACTTCCCTGCAAGGTTGAACAGGCAATCCACCTTTAAATGTCCCCACAAACAGAACATAAGAACAACAAAAGAGGTTCCAGGGTGTAATAAATATTGAATCCACAGTAGGCGACAGAATCCTTACTGTACACAGCTGAGAAAACCTGCCATGGGACAATGGATCACATTTCCATATTAAATTATATTTATCACGCTGAAAAATGCTTAAACAAAATACAGTATTTCTATTGGCCATTTTTACACCACACTCACTCCCTAAAACCCTCCAAACCTGCTGAGTCCCATTGAAAACCGTTCCCACCCCGTGGTGCTCTGAGGGAGCTGCTACACAAAGGGTTGAGATGATGGGAGAGGGCAGGGACAACTACCTTCCCCTGTGATTTCAGAAAATAAATCAATAAAATAGGATAGAATAGCCAAAGCATAACCTTGGCATAGGGTGTTTCCGGGAAAATCGCTGCTGTGACAAATGGCCTGAAGTGAACTCTTCCAACGGTCAAGAATCCCCAGGAAAGGCCCCTCCCCTCCTTATCTATTGCTCGATTGTACAATACTCTGCTTTGAAAATATAACACCCTCTTAGAGCTGGACAAGATGAAAGGGCTTTTCTTCATGATCCTGTAACGCCTATTAATTTTTGCCACAACAGACTCACAGCTGATTAAGGAAACAAGGGCTAACACTGCCCCCCATTCTCATCTCAAGACTTAGGAGAGAGAATGTTAAAAGTGAAGGAGCCCTCTTTTCTCTACAATATGTTAATTTTTATTTATGTACACACCATAAGCTTTTTCTCCTCCAACCTTGGGCAATTTGTTTGGACTGGAAGTTCTTTTACTCGTGGAAACATAAGTAGCAATGTTACTAGATATCTATGCAGTTACAGAATTATCTTTCCGAACTATTGTGACTCATTCACTGCCACTCAGAGCACAGGGTTTTCAACGACTGAAAGAGCACAACTTAAACTGTCCCCAAAGTACACTCACACTTTTATCACAATTGGTAAAGTACCATGATAGAGTGGAAACAGCACAGAATTAAAGTTAAACCAAAGAGCATCCAGATCCCCATGTTACACATGTTTTTAACATCAATTTGGATGTCAGACTTCCAACATTCATCAGAAAATATCAAGATTATTGTAAAGTTGAATGTAAGACATAATGGATGCCAAACATAGTAAGTAGCTTGAAAAAAAATGTAGCTTCTACAGTATTGGTTTTTTAAAGTATAAATAACATACTGCAAAAAGTATAGATCTTAATTATACACTTTGGTGAATTCTGACAAATTATATAATACGCACTGCTGTAAATACCACTCTAATCAAGATACAGACCATAGAAATATAATGTGAGCCACATGTCAACTTTAAATTTCTCTAGCAACCACATTTTAAAAAAAGTAAAAAGAGGCAGATGAAATTAATTTGAATGTTTTATTTAACTCACTATATCCAAAATATTATCATTTCAATATATCTGTAATTGATTTTTAAAATATTATCAACAGCATATTTTACTTTTTTTCATACTAAGGCTTAGATCTGCTGTACATTTTATGCTTACAGCACATCACAATTTGAATTAGCCATAGTGCAAGTGCTTACTGGCCACATGAGGTAACAGCTCCTACACAGGGCAGTACAGACAGAGACCGCAGTCCAGAAAATTTCCTCATGTCCCTTTCTGGTCAGTCTATCCTTCTGCTCCTCACCCCAAGTCACCAATTATTTTGATTTCTATCCCCATAGATTAATTTTGCCTATTCTTGAATTTCATAAAAGTAAAATGTATGGATTTTTTTATTACTGGCTTTTTTCACCAAGCATGTTTTTGAGATTTATCCATGTTGTCGCAAGGTACGTGGTCCAATTCTTTTTATTGCCGAATAGCTTTCCTCTGTATGAATATACCACAATCTGTTTACCCACTGACCAGCTGATGGACATTTCGGTTGTTTCCAAATATGCTATCATCACTAAAGCTGAAAGCAACGTTCTTGCACAAGTCTTTTTGTGGACATGTTTTCAGTTACTTGTGTAAATATCTAGGAATGGAAATGTAGCATCATAAGATAGGTTTATAGTCATCTTTATGAGAAACTGCCAAACACTTTTCCATAGTGGTTTTATCATTTTATATCCTCAACAATAATGTACAGGATAGCCAATCACTTCACACCTCCTCCAACAATTGGTCTTGTTAGTCTACTTTAATTTTAATGTAGGAAAACCTACATTTTCCAAGGACCAACAATACTGACATTTTTTTTTCCTGTGTTTACTAGCCAATCATATAACATGTTTCTTGAAGAATGGTTGGGCAAAATGAAGGGAAAGTTGTTATGAAGAAAAACTGAGATTGCTTATATGAAATTAACTGTAAATACCACCGTAAACACACTTTAAAATAAGGGACACACTTGGAAGGACTACCTGGGCCAGGTAGATAATGTATAATAAATCTAGAAGCCAAGGGGATGGCAGCAATTAGAGTACACACTCACCTACAGGAAGCCTCTATCTACTACTTAACACTAAGTGGTCACTGGCTTTTTCCATGTGGAAAAGCAGGCCAGGTACTGCAAGATCTTCCTGTCTTATGAAGAGAGAGTAGATACATATATATTTTTTATTGTTAATTACTACAAGCATTTCCTTAAAATATTAATCCTATGATAATCAAACAAAATAGTCCGTAAGTTTTCAAACTTTGATTTATATAAATGTTAATGGTTTTTATGAGGACAAACACCCTTAGGGTGGTAAATATTTAACCATTCAGGATTGCTGTTGATGTTGGGTCAAAGGTGACACCTATTAAGACAAGGGCTGGCCATCTACCGAAGGCAGATGACAGAATCATTTGGAGTGGCAAGGCAACAGAGTCCCAGATAAAGTCAGACACAAACAACTGGCCAGGGCAGCTCCTAAATGACAGACTATATGCTACTGTATTCTTATTTTTAAATGATCATCCTTATCACGTACATTTTAGTTCTGAATACGAACAAAGGTGACCACTAATAATACTTCACGGCAATGTCTATCCGGTAGTATCTGCATTACTTGGGCAGAGCAGGAGATGTATGTTGGTGGGATGGAAAACAGTACAGCTGCTTTGGAAAACAGCCTGGCAGGTCCTCCAATGGTTAAACATCGAGTGATATGATCCAGCAATTCCACCCTTAGATATATACCCTAGAAAAATAAAGCCCATGTCCACACAAGAACTTGTACATCAATGTTCACAGCAGCATTATTCATAATAGCCCAAAAGTGGAAACCGAAATGTCCATCAACTGATGAATGGATAAATAAAATGTGGTATAGCTATACAACACAATATTACTCGGCCATAAAAAGGAATGAAATACTGACACATGCTACAACATAGATGAACTTTGAAAACATTATGCTAAGTGAAAGAAGCCAGACACAAAAGGCCACATATTGCATGACTCCATTTATATGAAATGATCAGAATAGACAAATCTATTCAGACATAAAATAGATTACTGGTTCCCTAGGGTTGGAGGGCATGAGGCTATGAGGTTTCTTTTGGGGGTAAGAAACTGCTCTAAAATTGATTGTGGTGATGGCTGCACAACTCTGTGAATATTCAAAAAGCCATTGAATTATACGCTGTAAATGGGTGAGTTGTATAGTATGTGAATTATACCTCAAGACAGCTGTTTACATGAACAAGAAAGAAAAACTTTAGGTATTGGTGAGCCACAGAGCCTCTCTCTCCTAGTCCCAGACAGTCTTTCCCTCTGCTGCTGGAAGTTTAGAGAACCATTCCTTTGATGTCTTATATTCCTCCCTGGCACTGTTTCTGATTTTCAAATATATCTAGTGTACTTAACACAACGTTCTCCCCTACGAGACTGAACTCCCAGAATGCCAAAAATGTCTCAAATATCTTTATATCCAGAGAGTCTTGCAAAGCCTAGCTTATAAATTCAGTATTTTTATTTGAAGGTTAATGCTTTTTGTGTTCTGCCTAGGGGATCCTTACCCAATGTTTGCTGTTGCAGGGGACACGGCGTTTGAGGCGGAAGTTGCACCACCTGCTTTTCCTTGCTCTCCTCATCACCTCTACTAATCTGAAGATGAATAAATGACAACTTTGGCAGAACACTTCTGAAAGGCTGCCAACCCTTCTATTTGAATGTCATCTGAAACAGGCAAGAGATTTTATGAGATTATGAGATAAACAGGACCCCTTTTACACTTACAACTCATAAAGCAAAAGAATTACAAAACAGAAAAACATTTTAAAAGTGTAAAATAAAAGCAAAAGCAAAAAAGCTGAAATATGAATATAAATATGATCTCTAGTGAATGAGGTGAATTTTAAAAGCACTCATAACAATACACAAATGATTTAAAAATAAAATTAATAAAAATGTATTTAACTTTTTACAACTTCTTAAAAGTCTATACTAGGGCCGGCCGAGTGGCGCGATGGTTACGAGCTGGCTTGGGACGCCAGAGGGCCCCAGTTCAGATCCCACATATGAGGGCCAGTGACACTGCCCTCTACAGCTAAGATGCTGAACAACAGCTTGACCTGGAGCTGGGCTGCCGTGAGTTGCCGGCGACGGCATAGGCTGCAGCCCCTGCTGCAGTGGGTTGCCATGGGCTAC
>NW_017731870.1:247396-301852 GCF_001890085.2 Hipposideros armiger
AAAAAAAAATGGTATTGTGAAAGATGGATGAGAAATACTATTTTTCCTCATTAGCCAAAGTAAATGTGATGCTATAAAAACCAAATGTCTTTGAAAGGGGGATAAAAACATTTAAAGCATCTTTAAAATATAAAATCTAATATATAATCCATAAAAGCACTAAAAATTAATAATCTATTTTAGCTCAAAACTTCTTTTTCATTAGGATCCTTATGCAAAGCCTAAATAATGTAAAATCTTATGTAGTAACCAATCTCAAAGGAAATGGAGAAGGCGAAGTGTGGGAAGAGCCCAAATATGCTCACATGAAGAATTCTCCAATATCGCGACAAGATCAACTAAACACAAATATGACAAGCAAACATACATAGTGATAGTGTGTGAATTACTTCTCAGTAAAGCTGTATTTTAAAACAAATAAACAAACATAGTGATTAAGAAATAGACTTTGAATTCAGACAGACCTGAGTTTGAATCCTGACTCTACCATATTTTAGCTGGATGACTCTGGGCAATTATTTAATCTCTGTCAGCCTTCCAGAAAAAAAATAGTACCTTTCACAGAGAGGGCTCTTTTAGTATGAGTAAATGAGATTATAAATATAATAATTGTACTGCATCGTAATAAAAGTCATGACGTATTTTTTGCAACGAAAAACATAGAAAAATACATCATGACTTTCCTGACGACCCAACAGAAAGTATTCCGTAAATCAATAGATGCTTACTACTACTATTATTAAAACATCTCTAATAGTTTTCCAGCTGAAAGCATTCTGCCAATTTCATATGAAAACAAAGAAAATGTTATACATGGACAAATAGCAAAGTAGAACACATTTGTCTTCATATGATATTTTATATGGTTTGATAAGCTTTCTTTATAGTAAAAGGCCCATTTAAAACAAAAACTAAACAAAACAAACAACAAACAAACAAACAAAAACTCAAAGCTCAAGATTTCCTTTACTTAGGAGCATGAGTACAAAATAGTTTTACTAATCATTCCTGTAGGAATGAAATGTAACTTGGCTGACCAGAAGGTTAAACGCAACGAAGAGAATATTTAAAGCATCTGAATGTCTCCAAAAAGATAAACAAATGGCCAATAAACACTGGAAAAGATGCACAATATCATTTGTCATCAGGGAAATGCAAATCAAAGCCATAGGAGATACTATTCACACTCACTAAGTTGGCCCAGTTCACAAAAAAGCAGGTGTCAGCAAATGTTGCTGAGGATGGAAAGAAATTAGAACCTGTGTACACTGCTGGTGGGAATATAATACGGCTCAGCCACTTTGGAAACGAGTTCTGGCAGTTCCTTAAATGGTTAAACACAGAATAACTACATGATCCAGCAATTCCATTCCTAGGTTATACCCCTCAAAAATGAAAACACATGTCCATGCAAAAACCTGTACCTAAATGTTCATAGCAGCATTATTCATAACAGCCAAAAAGTAGGAAAAAAACCAAATGTCCATCAACTGATGAATGGATAAATAAAATGTAGGACAGCCATATGAAATATTATTCAACCATAAAAAGAAATGAAGTATTGGTACACGCTACAACACTGATGAATCATGAACACATGTTAAGTGAAAGAAGCCAGTCACAAAAGATAATATATTGTATGATTCCATTTATATGAAATGTCCAGAATAGGCAAATCCATAGAGACAGAAAGCAGATTAGTGGTTGCCTAGGGCTAGAGGGGATGTGTGTGTGGGGGGAGGCAGGGAGGGAAGGGGGAAAGGGGGGCGTTTAAGGGGGTGACAGCTAAAGGGCACAGGATTTTTTGGGGGGAGATGGCAAAAATGTTCTAAAATTGATTGTGGTGATCACTGCATAACTGTAGATATAATAAAAACCATTAAATTGTAAACATTAAATGGATGATATGATTGTGAATATCTCAGTAAAACTTTTTTGAAACAGAAACTATTGCTTCTCAGAGCCATAACTTTGTATTAAATCAAAAGGAAGTAAGAAAATTAAGGTGAATGGGGCAAAAGTGATGAGATGAGAAAGCTAAATGGCAAAAATAAGGAAAAGAGAACACAAGAATATTACTTTTCCTTTGAAAATGACAAACCCTCGGCTTGAAGATGAAAAAAAAGACTTCTTTCGATACGCATATTTTTCAAAGGAAGGAGGCCTCAGAATAACATAAGAGCATTAGTCGTGGAGAGAGGCTTGGGTTTACTTTCCTTCTCTTTCATTTATTAGCCATGTGATCGGGAAAGTGACTTAAATTGCCAGAGCCTCTGTTTCTTTAGTTTAAAATGAATCCCTATATCACAAAATGTACAAATTCATAATAGAAACCCAAGAAATATTAACTACAACTATTTAAAAGTAGTTCAACCTGAAAAGAAATTTGGAAAGGCCCAAATCAATATATCAACAGTATTAAGGAAAGAATAAGTGTCTCTTTTCCAATTCCAAAATGCCAAACTGCATTCTTGTCCTTATGGTCAACCAAGATTCCTAGAGCTTTCTCTCCATTTTCTGCTTAGTAAAGCAGCACCAAAGAAAACCATATTGGAAATATAATCTTCCCTTGACAGAGTTGGCATTTAGATGGAATCCATCCTTTCAGTCTTTCACTGGAGACCATGATAAATGATTAAGCAGCAGTATTTGCAGGTTTCATCCGACCCTACCAAGGACAAAGGACTTTCATGATTGTGACTTTCAAAACCGAAGAGTCCACTGTCAACCTTAAGAAAAAGAGCTCCACTTATTAAACAAAAGCAAGGATGGGAAAACCCAGTAAAATCCAATTTTGTATGGTTTTCCAACTGAAGTATTTTCTTAAAGATAGCATTATTCAATTTATTCTCCTACCCTTTATTCTTAAAATTTTATTGTTTTAGGCTGTCTTTCTATATTCTTAATATTTGCTAGTCAGGGATCTAAAGAGTCATGGATAGACAAATCACTACCAAATGCTGCTGGGAAATAGATTTATAACTATGCCGAATATTTTCATTCTTGAAACGCTTGGCAGCCATCAATGCTTCACACATGATATCAATTAGAAGACAGAATAAGTAGCCTCACAGGATGCACGCTGGCTTCTGTGGATAGCACGCTGACAACAAAACCCCAAAAGATCAGCCCAAAATTAGTAAATGTGACCTGCTAAGGGCCACTGAATTGAGTATATTTTACAACTTTAACACACATCACAGGACATAATGGCAGCAGTTTCACAACTAATGAACACACAGAAAAGAAGATTGGAAAGGATTAAAACAAAGATATATTATTACCATCTAGGCTTGCCATGGGGGAATAGATCATTTCTGCTTATTTAGATGAACATAAGCTATTCATTACCAAACATAAAAAAGAATATTTTTATTGACAGAATTAACAGTGATGCAGTCAGTTTCAACAAATTCCACAACTCAGGACATTTGTAATATCTACAAGGAAAACATGATAGATAACACTTATTCACTTCTAGTAAGCATCAATAAAATAGTGGGTTCATCCTCTAGACAAGAAAAAGATAAAAAACATGGGATAAGGAAATAAATATTCTTCATAATAAAGGGAAGTTAACTGATTACTGGTATTGCTTTATGATTTATTAATGCTCATCTTATTACAAAAATGATTTAAAGGGGCTAGCATCTATTTGTTAGACAACATTGAATTCTTGTTTCATGTGCAACATTTCAGTTGAAGTTTCTTAAAAGTGAATTGTGATAAAAATATTATATTGAACTTGGATTTCATAACATTGAAAGAGGGACGGGATGGGGAGAGAGAAATAATGAGAAAAAGAAATGCCTTTAACCAAGCAAAGGAAAAGATTATTGAAGTATCAAAATAAGAAATAGGCTTTATTAAATAAAATACTGAGACATGATACTTCAATTCTTCTAGAAGACAATGGAATGTGAGAAGCAAGAAGCTATAGGCTCAATGTCTGTATGCCCCACAAAAATTCATGTTGAAATCCTAATCCCCAAGGTAATGGTACTAGGAGATGGAATCCTTGGGAGGTGATTAGGTTATGAGGGTAGAGCTTTCATAGTTGGGATTAGTGCCTTTATAAAGAAACTCCAGAGAGCTATCTTTCCCCTTCTGCTGTGTGAGTTCACAGTGAAAAGACAGCTGTCTATGAAAAAGATGGCTGTCCACGAACCAGGAAGTAAGCCCATACCAGACACTGAATATGCTAGTGCCTTGATCTTGGACTTCCCAGCCTCAAAAACTGTGAGAAATAAATGTCTGTTGTTAATAAGCCACCCCGTTTACATTATTTTTGTTATAGCAGCCCAAATAAATTCAGACAGTAATATATAATAGCATAATAGTGGGCTTAAAATTAATGTTATGGGTAGTGGTTTGGGTTGGGGAATGGATTTGGGGCTAAATATTCAACAATCCAAAATGGCTTCCTTTAAGTATAGAAAGAGTACCAACAGCCTCCACAATGATACTATTTGGAGAAAAAAATTAAGTCACTATCCTATTTTATGTAAATTTTAACAGAATGATAAAAAAAGACTAGTTAAAACCTTCCTGATGGCATTGACTACATCCAACTGTGTACCAACTTTACAGGAGCAAGTTCAACTTTTAAAGAGCACCTATGTGGGCAGACATTATGTAAGGCCTTTTTTGTGTGTAATCTCATTTTATCGTCACTTGAAGAAATAGAGGCTCTGAGAGGTTAAGTTAGTCATTCAAAAGGCACACAGTTAATAAATGGTCAGTATCAGGTACAGTTCCATGACAGCCTAAAAAAACAGATGCTTTCTACCACATCAGGCAACATTTTTCATACCTCCAGTACTAACTACAAAGAATGATATCTTAGAGAAATGGAATGAGAAAAATTAGTGCCACACTCTGAGAATTTCTTATGAGTGAATAAATATCAATAAACAGTAGAGCCTTATATTGAATTGTCGGGAAAGTCATAACGCATTTTTGCAACGAAAAACATAGAAAAAATACATCATGACTTTTTCAACAACCCAACAATAACAGCAGAGGGTGGATGGAGAACACAATAAGACAAAATTACTATTTTTTAGGGGGAAAAAGTTATTTTCAGAAAGAAGTTATTTCTGCTTGGAAAACATAATCAAAAAAGAAATACTCCAAAATGGTAACAGTGGTCACCTTTCGGAGGTAAAACTCTTTCTTCTGTCACAGCGTCTGTTAAAAACTTATTTAAAAACAAGGTTTAGAATTATGAAAATAATGTAATTATTAAAGTGACACTTCCCAACTCCAGATGACTGACTGGCACAATAAAACACAAAAGTCCTCGTATTCCCACGCTGTAATAGTCCTTTGCCATGAAACCCTAACAATCCTGCCAACTACTGGGCACTGAAAGCACTGTCCTTAGCACACCAGTTCCTGAACAGAGATGAGGTTTACTGCCTGCTAAAATCAGCGTTTACAGAAAAGAACATTAGTTTACTCTCATTCCAAGATCCCGAGTAAATACCTAACCTCCCTCTGAGGTCTATTTTCCTCACCTGTAAAATGGTGTTATAATCCTTATATTGCAGAATTGTTAAAAAATATAATAAATGAAAAGTGCTTTGCACAAAAAGATGAGCACATAAACACTTAATACAGTCATAGCTTATATTATTATATTCATTATCATCATATCAATCATAATTACCATAAGCTAAAAGAATTCTACTTAGACTCATTCTCTAAAATACTACAATTATGTATGTTGTTGGTATGTTCACTCTGTGAAAAACTTTGGTTAGGTCAATGAATGATCTTTGATGTAATTACCACATTTCTCCCAAACAGTAAAGATTCTCTCTGCTGTGCTGTGATTTTGAGAGTGGTCTAAAGTTCACAAAATGAGTTGAGGCACTGTTCTAACATCGATCCATCCAATCTGATCACTAGGAAAAAAAGGATCCTTTGCCAGTCTTCAGGCCAATAATAATTTTTGCTGACTATAAAACTGCCACTAACCCATACCAATTTCCTCACCTCATTGCTTATAAGGCTCTCTAATCATAAAACTAAGAAGCAAATGTACTCGAGCATGACTTTCCTATAAGCATGACTTTCCCTTCTATATTATCAAAAATAAATAAGATAACAAATAACCCTCTGGAGAATGTCTACATAACCAGATGTTTCAAGATTCCCCTCTACAAAGAATGTGTAAAATATAAAGTCTTGCGTCACCCTTCCAAACAAAAATCTCTGGGAATGACTATTCAAACTTTCAATTATTTGACTGTAATCTTCCATGCTCGTAACTAATATGTCTTGTAAATTATTTTCTTCAAAAACGTACAGAACAATTAAAAAACGCCTACCTCAGCTTGGCAGAGTGCATGAAGACCTTGTAACACCAAGGCTGCCGGAGTTGCTTGATCGGGCTTGGTGCATTCATTCAACACCTGGGAAATAGCTGCCAACATATCTGCACCATGCTGATAGGGCCTACAGGAAATGACAGTTTAGAAACAAGATTACAGCCAAAGAGCTGTATTACCACCCCTAGGTCTTTTGCCTGAACAGAAAGCATTAATGCCTTTCTTTACCCTTGTGCCTACTAAATGTTGACCCACAAATAATAACACCATGTGTTTTTCTTCAAATATTTGCATCATCATTTCTGCTATAATTGAAGGCTCAGTTTGGATACAGAAATATTATCCAAAAGAGAAGACACCTATTAAATTTTATTCTCCCTACATCGTAAATTGTCTGAATGGACAAAATCTGAAGTCTACAGTAATGGTGAAAAGAACAGACTTAACCTTATTGAGATTATCAGTAAAAATAGAGCTACTCCTGCCTAGAGGTTGCTCTTATATCAGACACTGACTACAAAAGCAGGGGCTGGAGATCAGGAGATGATTTATTATAGCAGTGACAATAGGTAGGTGGCTATACCTATCACAGTAGTGATGATGATGATGATAAGGATAAAAATAATAATGACATGAATTATAACTGAGTGAGCACCTATTGCATGCCAGGCACTGTGCTGGGTTCACTCACTCCTCCTCCCCCCTTCCTCTCTTCTATTCCACAGGTACTGTGCTAGCCTCAGCATTCTTTTAACTTCATACAGAATGCTCAGGTCCATCCTTTGCATTTCTTATAATTCATCAGTGATATAATCCTTTTCTCTAACAAATTATCAATTGACAAAATGGCCTGACTGGATTCTATTGTTTCACTCTTCAGCCAATGCAAAACATTTCCTAAAACTGGAAAAAATGTGACAACTTGAGATGGTAACTAAAAGGAAAACTGAGTAGGTTCTCAAGAGACTTTCATCTGGTCTAATATTTGACCTCTCCTGAGCTGCAGGCCCAAGTATATAAAATTTAAATGTCAGCTAATAACCTTTTATCTCAAATTTTTTTCCATGCCAATACCTCAAGAGCATCCAAACTCTCAGGTCTTAGGTTACATGTGTGTAACCTTTAGGGTGCGGTCATTTGTGCATTGCCAAAAGTTTGAAGCTTAGAAAAGAGGTAGAACCAATGAGGCTTAGATATATTCTTATCTGAGATTTTCCTTGAAACAGAAATCATCCACGTTATCAGCACCTGGGCCAACCCATTCATCGCACAACTTCAGGAAATACCACTTAGAGTGTCATCATCGACAAAAGTGAGAATGAGGCTCCCAGGAATGCTGCAGTGCAGTGGCTACACATATGAAACTGCAGGATTACAATGCATTTCAAATGTATCAAATCTATTTCCTCTACAAAGATTTTTACCTTACTCTATTCAAGAAAAAAAAAAAAGAAATCTGGCAAGGTAGAGCTTTGCTTAGCGTCACTGCGGTCTTGTCACCTCCTACCTATTTATTAATCCATACTCTAGACAGCAGAGTCCTCTCCCTGATATCTTCATTTCTTCTTAAACATTAGAAAATACATGAGAATTCAAGAACATTTCCTTCCTTGTAATTATTCCTAATAATTGGTTCCTTGCAATGAGTCACAAATAAGGCTTCCTTGATTAAAACTCCTTATAAAAACCAGGCATACATAGGGAAAATATAAGAACAGTTTGACTACAGTCCATTGTTTAGGTTTCAGGGGCTTATATACAGAAAAACAGAATAGACAACATCATATGTTTTCTTACAATTCTAAATTATTACCCAGAAGAGGATATAAATATCCTATAAAGCTAGATATAAGACTAGACCTGAAGTGAAAAGACATGCTTGCTTCTCAAATTTATTGTCCAATACTACTAAGTATTAACAATCAGAAAACTTCAATTGAAAATTAACTTATTCTTATTTAAATATCCTCTGCCTATCTTTCCTAGCTTCCTGCTTGCAATAAAAAAATTAAATGCAAAATAAATATCACGATATACATTCCCAAAGGTTAAGCACATCTTACCTTCGCTTACATATATCTCTGATGGATGCTGCTTTAGCAATCAGTTTCTCCCATTGGACTTCCTTCCCCACAGACAAAGAGGGCGCGTTGGACATGGCCATGAAATGCTGCAGCTCAGGATAGACACGATCCTAAGAAGGCAATTTCACAAAAAAGGTAATTTCCCAACTTGAGTTGAATCATCATCATCTCCTTTTATGCAGCATTTTCACCTCCAAATCTCATATTTGCATTGCAAATCATAATGTATTTCTTCTAATCAGCAGAGAAGAATGATGTTGTGATTGCTGGGGATTTTCTTACAGACCCATGTACTGTTCATTTCATAAAACATGAAAAAAGTGGCTAAATCTCATCCTAATTACAAAGGCGCTAATCACTCATAATCATATTTCTATTACTTTTTCCACGCAAATGGAAAAATAAATTTCAGAACTAAAGAAATAAGATTATTTTCTATTCTCAATTTCTCTATGCGAGTCAATCACAACTGATGCATTACAGACCAAAAGTGTCAAGTTGAATCACAATTTCTCAATGCAATCATGATGCCACTCACTAATTCTACTATATCAAAGCACTGTCACACATAATGACAAAATTAAATTTCTTCACTGAAAGAAATGTTTTATACTCACATAAGAGCCTATCTGAGCTTACCTGCTTTTCCCACAAAGATGTCAACAAACGCAAAGAGACAGCACTTAGCTGTGGAGTAGTTCCAAGAAGTTGGATGACTCGTAGAATTTGTCCTATGCACACCTAGAAAATATTGAAGAAATTTAGGTTTCATAAATGTAAATGTAGATAATCCCAAGGCTATGAAAACATTTCAAAACCCTTTATTATGAAATAAAGACCTAAATGGAAGATCACAGTATTACCCATCTTCTCAAAAGTTGGGGATGGCTTTGGGAGGGGTGAACTGGCAATCCTGGGAATGTAAAGACCTTATTTCAGATAACACCCAATGGGAAAACTTGGCTATTAAGTGATTTAAAAGAATTACTCCTAAAATATTGTAATAAATACTTTTGGCTCAACAAGGAAGGTAGCGATCACAGCAAAATTAAGGGCTCAAAATTTCATATAATACCAAGCAAAATTCAACGTCTTATTCGTGCCTCACTTTCTTTTTGCCCCAAGTAAATTGTTTAATATACAAACCTTGTGAACACCAAGCGTAGGTAAAGTATACAAGATATCATTGTATAATACAGGTTTCAGTGGTTTTCCCAATTTGAACATTAGAACTGGAATTAAATTTGGTACCTAAAATGAATTTAAAACACACATTAATTATGCCTTCTAAAAGAAACCAATCCAAAAGCAATCATTATTTCGTTTTTCTTCAAAGAAGTGATATAAATATATATCAATTAAAAGACTAAAGAAATGTCAGTTAGCAACTTATTGTTAATGGTAATTTGATAGTACCACTAATATTCTATCTTTTATAATTAGCTGCCAAACACCAATCAAAAAATGTTTTTCTAAAACAATTATGACAGTAATTCTCATCAATACCAAACTAGTTAAGATACATCCTGTCCCAAAGAAACTTACAGTTCTAAGGAACAGCTAACACTTAGGATATATAAATAATAAAGTAACTCCGTATGGTGAAATATTCAATTATGTTATTCTAATATGAAATAATTGAAATCAGTTGTACTGTAACAGGTCAACGGGCAAAATTTTTGCTCCAGGTACCAATTTCAATCCCTATAAAATTCATTTGTAGATCACAAGACTTAATGATGTTAAAATGGTAATATTTTTCAAGTAGATCTACTGGTAATATACAATTCCTATCAAAATCCCAGCTGCCTTCTTTGCCAAAATTGATAAGGCAATCCAATAATTCATATGGAAAAGCAAGGGACCCTGAATAGCCAGAACAGTCTTGAAAAAGAAGAAAAAAGTTTGAGAACTGAAATTTCGCAATTTCAAATTACAAAGCCACAGCAATCAATACAGTGTGGTGCTGGCGTAAGGGTAGAAATATAGATCAGGGAAAAAGAACTCAGAATCCAGAAATAAATTCTTACATTTATGTTCAATTGATTTTTGACAAATATGCCAAGAAAATATAATGTAGAAAAAAAGAGTCTCTTCAAAAAAATGGGGCTAGATTTCAACCATTGCATATTCACATGTAAAAGAATTTGGACCCGTTCCTCACACCACACATAAAAATGAACTCAAAGTAGGTTTTAGATCTAAATGTAAAAGCTACAACTACAAAACTCTTAAGGAAAATGCAGTTGACTCTTGAATAACATGGGGGTTAGGAGTGCCGACCTCCCACACAATAAAAAATTTGTGTGTAACTACTATAGGAACAAAGTTCTGTGACCTTGGGTTAGGCAATACCTTTTTAGATGTGACACTAAAAGCATAAGTAACAAAGCAAAAGAAAAGATTTTATTAAATTAAAAATATCTGTCCATCAAAAGATGTTATAAATAAAAGAAAACCCATAAAATGGGAGAAAATATAAGGGACTTGTAACAAGACTATACAAAGAATTCTTACAACTCAATAATAAAAAGACAAATAACCCAATTTTAAAAGAGCAAAGAATCTGAATAGATATTTCACCAAAAAAGATAACCAAAAGGCCAATAAAGGCAGGAAAAGACATTCAACCACATTAGCAATGACCTATAGACACAAATCAAAACTAGAATGGTATACAATTTCACACCCAATAGGATGCCTAAAATAAAAAAGACAGACAATAATAGCAAATGTTGACAAGCATGTGGAGAAATTGGGACCCTTATACACTAGAATGTAAAATGGCGCAGTCCCTTTGGAAAACAGTCGGGCAATTTCTCAAGTGGTTAAACAGAATTACTGTATGATCTAGCAATGCTACTCCGAGGTCTCTACCAAAGAGAAATAAAACACATATCCACATAAAACCTTGTACATAAAAGTGTAATTATAGCTAAACAGTGGAAACCCAAATGTCCATCAGCTGAGGAATGGATAAATAAAATGTAGTCTAGCCATATAATGTAATATTATTGGCTATAAAAAGGAAAAGGAATCAATATGGATGAAACTTGAAAACACTTTGTGAGGTGAAAGAAGCCAGTCACAATACACCACACTGTGTATGATCCCGTTTATATGAGATGTAGGCAAATCTACAGAGACAGGAAGTAGTGGCTTAGGATTGGGGAGCTGTAGCGGAAAATGAGGAGTGATTGCTAATGGGTAAAAGGTTTCTTGTTGGGGGTGATGAAAATGTTCTCAAATTATTTGCAATTATGTTTACAACTCTGTAAATATACTAAAAGTCATTAAACTGTATGCTTTGAATGAATATATGGCATGTGAATTATACATAAAACTATTTTTTACTTAAAAACATTTAATTCAAAATCATGAGTGAATACCTACTGTAAGAAACTACTTGATGGCTCAAACATTTTTTACTTTCTTTACAGTGCATTTCAAAGTTTTGTTGTCCAGAATTAGTTAAATTTCCTCTGTAATCTTAGAAAGCCTATTCTTTTAACTTAAAAGTCATTAATTAATTTATTACTTTTATTACTATAATTCAATTTCAAGGAGGAAAAAAATCCTCTTAACCCTGCCAATAAAAATTTGACAGTTAAACATAATTCATTAATGAGACTGACCATGATATACTTGGCAGCATTTGGAGCTATGCATGTAATGGCTACAGACTTACAACACACAGACAGAATTTACGATGTTTTTAACAATTGCTGGAGCTCTATTAGAACAGAAGTTTCATCATTCTCACCTTGAGCAAAGAAAGGGAGACAAATTTTTGCATTGGCCCTTAATCGCCATTTTAATTAAAGACAAAAGGTTATCTTAGATTTTACTGTACATGTCTCAATGAATTATCCCTTCTGGGAAGATTTCTACCAAGACACTTTGACAAGTTCTTAGTTCTGGGAAGGGCAATCAGTACATTTAGTGGCATTTTGTAAAATAATGTATTTAGTTGTATGGCTTTTAAACAACTATTTTAATTATATTGTCAGGAAAGAAATAAAGTACCAAAGAGTACAGTTCCTTCATGAGACTTAGACCTTATGAGCCTTAGAAGTATGTAAGGGTGTGTATTTTCTATGGCAAGTTCAGACATGAAAAAACAAAGTTGAAAACTTTTACAGTCAATAATCTTAAACTTAATCCAGTTCTTCAGGCTATTATAGCCCAAATTAAATCCTCATGTCAATGGAAAAAATAAAATAGGTGTTATTTAATTAGGAAAACACAGATATAGATACATAGGTGTGGAAAAACTTTTTGCATAAAGTATGGACTGTTGTTTTCCTAAAGAAATAACATTTATGTGTATTTATTGATTTATTTGAGATGTCATTACGAGCTCTTGACTCCTCTGCTCTTGGGCCTTCTCCTCTCCAGAGATAAAAATGAAAATGAGGGCCAGCCGAGTGGCATGTTGGTTAAGAGCTGGCTTGGTACACCAGCTCTGAGAAGCAGGGCCCCGGTTCGGATCCCACATGAGGGCCAGTGACGCTACGCCCTCTACAGCTAAGATGGTGAACAACAGCTTGAACTGAAGCTGGGCTGCCATGAGTCACCGGCGATGGCTTAGGCTGCACTGGAGCTGCAGTGGGCTTCTGTAAGCTACCGTGAGTGGCCAGCAGCTGGTGTGAGCTGCCAAGAGCCACCGTGAGTGGCCGTCCAGTGGCCGGCAGCCCATCTGCCTCACCCGGGAAGAGCTCAATGATAATACCAACATGGGCCAGTGAAGCAACATCCTCCACAACTGGACTGAAGAACAAAAGGACAGAAACTTGTCTGTTCCCCTCCCCCAGTTCCCCAATAAAATCTTTTTAAAAAAAAAAGAATGAATGCTCTGACTTTACCTTAAATTTAAAATAAGCTGGTAAGTGCCCTATAATTCACTGACTCAAGACCTTTTGGAATTCATAAACTTCAATGCTTTCTTTTCCCCCTTCAGAATTCAAGTCCTTGATAAATTAATATAGAATGACAGGATTTTAAGAAGCCCCCATAAGACTATCAGCAGATCTCTAAGCAAAAATCTTGCAAGCCAGAAGAGGGTGAAGGACGATATATTTAAAGTGCTCAAACAAACAAACAACAGCCAGCAAGAATATTATGTCAAGCAAAACTTCCCTTCAAAGCTGAAGGAGAAATATTTTTTCAGATATACAAAAGCTGAGTGAGTTTATCCATTTGAACTGCTTTACAGGAAATCCCAACAGGACTTCTTCAAGTTGAAAAGAAAAGACACTAGACAGCAACACAAAAGCATAGAAAAGTGTAAAGCTCACTGATAAAGGTAAATATATAGAAAAATACAGAATATTGTAATACTATTGTAATGGTAGTGCATAAATCACTTTTAGTCCTGGTATAGAAGTTCAAAGACAAAAGTATAAATAACTATAACTTTAAAAACATGTTAGTGGATACACAATGTAAAAAGATGTAAGTCATGACATCAATAACATAAAGTGGGGCTGGCCGAGTAGCTCAGTTGTTTAAGAGCTTACTCAAGAGCGCAAGCTCTGAGCAACAGGGCCGCCGGTTCGATTCCCACATGGGCCAGTAAACTGCGCCAGAGCTGAGCTGCCGCTGAGCTGCCAACAGGTGGCAGGATGGCTCAGCTAGTGAGAGCACGTGCTCCTAACAAGGTTGCCTATTCGAGATAGTAGGTTATGCCCACCCGCAACTAAGGCTGAACTCAGCACCTTGAGCTGAGCTGCCACCTGGATGGCTCAGTGGATAGAGCGTGTGCTCTTAACAATGAGGCTGCTGGTTCAACTCCTGCATGGGATAGTGGCTATGCTCACCTGCAACTAATTGAACACAACACCTTGAGCTGAGCAGCACAACTGGTCTTGGAGCTGAGCCTGCTGCACCCTCCACAACTAAGATTGAAGGACAACAACTTGGCTGTTCCCTTCCCCAGTTCCCCAACTGTTCCCTTCCCCCAGTTCCCCAATAAAATCTTTTTAAAAATAAATAAAATAAAGTGTGTAGGGGAATAAAAAGTAGAACTTTTATATGCAATTGAAGTTACCAGCTTAAAATAGACTGTTATAAATATATAAGATGTTTTCTGTAAGCCCCATAGTAACCACAAACAAAATACCTATAGAAAACACACCAAAGATAATGCGTAAGGAAACAAAGCATATCAGTGCAAAAAAAAAAAAATCTATGAAACACAAAGTAAGACAGCAATAGAGGAAAAGAGACAAAAAAGCTATAAGACAGACAGAAAACAATTAACAAAATGGCAATAGTAAGTTCTTCCCTATCTGTAATTACTTTAAATGTAAATGAATTAAACTCCCCCAATCAAAAGACACAGTGGCTAAAAGGATAAAAAATAAGATACAACTATCCGCTGTACACAAGAGATTCACTTTATATTTAAGGACACACATGGGCTAATAGTGAAAGAATGAAAACAAGATATCCCATGCAAATGATAACCAAAAGAAAGCAAGAATAACCATACTTACACCATACAAAATAGACTAAATCAAAAACTGTCACAGGAGACAAAGAAGAGCATTATATAATGATAAAAGTATCAATTTACTAGGAAGATAGACAATTATAAATACATGTGCACCCCACATCAGAGCAATGTATGTATGCCCCAATATATGAAGGAAACATTAACAGAAATGAAGGGGGAAATAGATGGCAATACAAATAATGGTAGGAGATTTCATTACTCCACTTTCAACAATGGGTAAAACATCTGGATAGATCAACAAGGGAACAGAGGACATGGACAACCTATAGGTCAAATGGACCTATGAGACATATACAGGCCATCCCATCCAACAGCAGCAAAATACAAATTCTCAAGCACACACAGAACATCCTCCAAAGTAGATCATATGTAAGGTCACAAAACAATTCTTAACAAATTTAAAAAGACTGAAATCATACCAAGTGTCTTTTCTGACCACAATGAAACTGGAAGTCAGTAATAGTAAGAAAACAGAAAAATTCCAAAATACATGGAAATTAAACAACATACTCTTGAATAACCAACCAATAGATCAAAGAAAAAAACCTAAAAGGAAACTAGAAAATATTTTGAGACAAACAAACAACAACAAAAAACACGACATACTGAAACTTATGGGATGCAGCAAAAGCAGCAAACACTAAGAGAAAAAGTTATAGAGGTGAACACCTACTTTGAAAAACAACAAGGAGCTCAAATAAACAAGCTAACTTTGTATCTCAAGGAACTAGGAAAAAAAAAAAGAATAAACTAAGACCAAAGTTAGTACAAGGAAGGAATCACTAAAGATTAAAGCAGAAATAAATGAAATAAACAATAGAAAAGAGTTGAAAAATCAACAAAATTAAGTTGGTATTTTAAGAGAGCAACAAAATTGACAACCCATTAGCTAGATTAAGGGAAAAAAAGACTCAAACAAATAAAATCAGAAATGAAAGCGATATTACAACTGATGACACAGAAATAAAAAAGATAAGAGACAACTATATACAATTATACTACAACAAATGGCATAACCTAGAAGAAATGAACAAATTCCTAGAAACATATAACATACCAAGACTGAATTATGAATAGAAAATCTGAAAAAAATAACAAGGAGATTAAATCAGCAATCAGAAAACCCTCCCAACATAGAAAAGCCCAAGACCAGATGGCTTCACAGGTGAATTCTACCAAACATTTAAAGAAGAACTAACACCAACCCTTCTTAAACTCTTCCCCCCAAATTGAAAAGGTGGGACTACTTCCAAACTCATTTTATGAGACCAGCATTACTCTCATAACCAAAGCCAGATAAAGACAATTCCAAAAAGAAGGAGAAGAAGAAGGAGGTTGGGGGGGGTGGAAAAGGAAGAGAAAACTACAGGACAATATCCCTAATAAACATGCAAAATTCCTCAGTAAAATAGTAGCAAACAGAATTCAACAGCACTTTAAAAGGGTCATACACCATGACCAAGTGGAATTTATCCCAAGGATGCAAGGACAGTCCAACACATAAAAATCAGTTATAAGCTACATTAACAGAATGAAAGATAAAAATCACATCATCATCTCAATAGACGCAGAAAAAGCATTAAACAAAACTGAACATTCTTTCATGATACAAAACATAAAAACATTCTCTAAACCAGGAACAGAATGAAATCACCTCAACGTAATAAAGTCTCCTTATTAAAAACCCCACAACTAATACCATGCTGAACAGTAAAAAACTGAAAGCTTTTCCACTAAGATCAGAAACAAGGCAAGGATGCCCATTCTTGCCATTTCTAGTCATATTACATAGTTATAAAAGAACATAGAACACAGCACTGGAGTCCTAGCCAGAGAAAGCAGGTAAGGAAAAGAAATAAAAGTCATTCAAATCAGAAAGAAAGAAGTAAAATTATCTCTGTTCATAAATGACATAACCTTATATGTAGAAACCCTAAAGACCAAACACAGAAAAAGTCATTTAAAACTAATAAATGAATTCAGGAAAGTTGCAGGATTCAAAATGAACAAAAAAATCTGGTATGTTTTCATACATTACATAAAATGTAAAATGGTGTAGCTACTATGAAACACAGTATGGAGGTTCCTCAAAAGTTTGAAAATAAATTAACATATGATCCAGCAGTCTCATTTGGGGAATTTCAGGACAGGCAGTAGTCTCTTAAAATCTATTCACAAAAAACGCCATTACCTGCACAGTTGCCGTTAGCTGCTTGTCTTTTTATTGAAACACAAACTTTTCTGTAACACTTTATGGAATATAAAGAGACTTTAATTATTTGACTTGCTTAACCTGGCACTGTTAGTATTATAATAAAACACGCATGGGCATTTTCAAAAATATTTCAAAGAACTGAAATATTTCAAAAGACATGAAATCCAGATCTCAAAGACATTATTTGCACTCCCGTGTTCATTGCAGCATTCTTCACAATAGCCAAAAGATGGAAACAACCTAGGTATCCACTGACAAATGAATGGATAAAGAAAATATGGCATATAAATACAATGCAATATTACTCAGCCTCAAAAAAGAAGGGAATGCTGCCATATGTTGCAACATGAATGCATCTTGAGGACATTATGCTGTGTGAAATAAGCCGGTCACACAAAGACAAACACTGCATGATTCTACTTGTATGAGGAGTCTAAAGGAGTCAGTCTTCGAAGGAGGAAGTAGAATGATGGTTGCCAGGGATTAGGAGGAGGAAATGGAAGTTGTTGTTCAGCAGGTATACATATTCATTCTTGGAAGATTACAAGTTGTACACAATACTGTACTGTACATGTCACACTTTGATAAAAAGGTATATTTAATGTTATATGTTCACTACAATTTAAAAAAATCATGGGATTGTTTTTGAAGAGTCAAAAGACTCTTTATCAAGTTCATTTCAACAACTTTATTTTACAGATGATGGAACTGAGGCCCAGTGGGACCACGAAGTTAGTTGGTCGCAGAATGAGGATGGGAGTCCATGTCTTAATTCAGCCCTCCAGTCGACCTTGGCAGAAGGAAGGCAATCAAAGAGTCTAGGCTATCTATAACAGGATAAAAAGCTATCATATAAGTCTTCTCCCTATATTTGGGCAAAACATACAGAAAAACCCAATCAAGAGACACAAATTAGCATCTCCTTGAAGTTAATCATATAAAGAAACAGAGTTGAAAATTTTAACTTGTAGTCCATGAAAAATATCCATGTTTGCAACACCGTGAGGTTACACAGATAACACAATACTCTTTCAGACAGTTCCATAATGAAAATCATGAGCAGTGCTATCTACTTATAAATTATGAGAAATAAAAAGGGTTTTGTTATTATTCATCCTAGTTATCAAATGAAAGGATATATAATTAATGTTTATAACTATCCCTCTTTTTTTAAAGTATGAGACATAGCTCATACTTTATTACTATATAAGAAATACAGTAATAAATTAATATAAATAGAAAATAAAGATACCAGTGAAAAGAAATAATTCAAGACATGATCAATCATCTAGGGGAAGAGGCAAAAACTGAAAGCAGTATCTGGTTTTATTTAACTTTTCAGACTTATGTTTTATAATACTAGACCTAAACTACAGAAGTGAATTCTTAGATTGTATTTTATTCATATCCTTAGATTAGACAAATGCTAAACCATCTTTGCATAAGACTGTGTCCTGTGAAAAAATAGAAGTAAATTCTAAGTACACGAATGTATTTGCTATTTATAAAACACTGGTAAGATAACAGTCTGTGTTAAGTTAAAAATGAAAAGATGAAACATGAAATTTTATATAACAAAGAATGAATAGGCTTGCATGGTTCATAGAAACAGAAGCATAAATGCAAATAATTTTAATATTGAAACTTTAAAAAATGTATTCTACAAAGGACAGAACTACTATTATGCTTTTGAGCATTAGTTAATCCCAGCTTTCTAATTACTCGGTATTTCTACTTATGATATCCTATTATTTAAATAATACATTGGAAAGTAGTCCATTGACGGAAGTGCTGAAAAGCTAATCATTCCTTCCACTTATGAGAAACCCGCAGGCATGCAGCAACATCAAAGAAATGTAAACATGGTATAATTTTATTTTACTGTGGTTCAAATTATATCTACATCATAAATTATAATTAAATAAGTGGTCTAGGGTTTTGAAGTTTAACCTTTGAGAGTCAAATAAAGTCAAAGAAAGAAAGCTATCTAGAATAACAAAGGCCCCTACCAGGCAATCTTCTTTCTATGTGATATTCACTCTAGCCTTATTCCAGTCCAGCTCGAGCATCTGATCTATAAAGAATGGCTCCTCTAACAGTAGCAGCTAACATCTATCGAACAGTTACTATAAACACTCTCTCCTAAGCACTTTATAGAAAATCATGATTATCACCGTGTAAATGACAAAACTGAAGCTCATAAAGGCCAAATAATTTGCCCAAGGTAGTAATGCTAATACGTACTGCAGTTAGGATGGGACCAAAGCAATTTAACTCCAAAGCCCATACACTTGCCACTTGGCCTTAACAAGGGCAGGGATGACATCTTCGCCTTTGTATCTCTGCTTCCCAGCATATCATAAAATGCTTTAGAATATATCCACTACTCCTAATTTATCTCCTCAAATTCCATTCAACAAGACAGATCTTATGCAGTGTTACAGCTACATCGATCTGTAAACAATTATGAAAAGCCTGCCACTTGCAAAGAAAAAAGTACTTAAAGATAGTAACTTGACCAAATTAACATAGAATCAGAAAAATTTATGTTAGGTAAATGTTAACAGGATATCAAGATATTACCAGGACATCATGAGAATTTGAGGTAAGAATTTCCCAGTACACAGAAAACAAGGTCAACAACACAGGAGCTCCAAGTATGGAAACATCACAGACTAGAATAAGATCAAGTATCATATCCCTTAAGGAGTTTGAAATACTTGGAAAACAATAACCATGACCTTTCCATACCTAAACTTGATTTCCAGATTTCCTTAGACATCTGAATCTTCCTTATCTCTCAGAGTTAGATATAACTTATGTATTTAGAAAATGGCATAAGAAAAATCATAAAGTAATGGTTATCCACACTATTAATATGTAATGACCAGTGAGAAAAAGGAGTAAAATCAGCACTACTTTTTTCAATTGCTAACATTTTGACAATTTGCTATAAATGATAAGTACAATGACGGAATTCCTATAAGCATAAAATTTCCTTCCTGAACAAAAATAGGTTTTACATTTTTACCATGGTGAGATCTAAATCTTTGGTAGTCTGACTGGTAGAACAAAAGTTAAAAGCCAATGTCCTATAAGTAAAGTATAATATGTGTATTTTTCTTTTCAATTAGGTACAGTCAATTTATAATACTGTCTCTGTCAGTGGCAATGTGTTTTATATCAGAGTTGGAAGGAGGAGCTTGAATGCCTTCCAATAATGAGGTATAATTAAATACAGCTCAGCTAGGTAAGCAGCTACATAATAAAACTAGAAAGATTCAATGCTTTTGAATTTATTAAAATAGTAAATTACTAACAGAACCCAAAGCTATGACAGTCAGGTCAATTTATTGGGATATGAAAAACTATGCAAGATTGAGAATGGTAGATATAAACCAATCCATATTACATTTGAGAGCGGAAAGATTAAATGGCCAATACAAGGTGGATGAATACAAAGTATGACTCCAAATCCTCACTTTCCTTCTTCAATGACAAAAACCCTTTAAAGTTTAAATAAGTGGTAAATAGCTTATCCCATGAATTTTACAAGGTCTTAATTGAGTCTCAAATATGAGACTGACTATTAAATGGGGTCCATATAAATAATGGCAAACAAATGATCTAAATAGAATGCTATATTAACCAAGAAGATTCACGCCCAGGATGAAGTAAAATTAATGAAAAAAAGCCAGAAACATCAAAAAGAATTGATTTAAATTTCTTGGAACAAGGAATAACAAAGAAGACTGATTCCATTGCTTGTAGTAGGCACTGTACTGATAAGGAATCACAGAAAACAGTTAGTAAACTCCTATCTTGAATAGTCTTCTGCATTAAGGAAAATTATTAGACTAGAAAAATGAAATACATGTTAGTAAGAAGACACTAATAGTCACATCCATGATAGAAGCAGACTGTGCAAACCAACAGAAAAAAAATTAACCCATGAATGGTGTTGGCAAAACTGATTAACTAATGAGGAGGGGGAATCCTAACACATTACCACGCGATAAAAATATTCCAGATGGATTCCAGAACATCAAAGAGAATCTGGAAGAAATATTAAGTGAATATTTATATGCTTTCTAGTAAGGAAAGAACTACTAAGCATTAAAACAATGAAAGACTACTAAGTAAAGATGAATACAATTAAAAAGTAAGAACATTTAGAAAACAAAAAGAGCTGTTGAATTAAAAACATCTTAGCACAACAGGAAATTCAATAATATTTCAAAGATAAAGTTAAGAGTATTTCCCAAACAGGAGAGTAAGAAAGCAGAGAGAAGGAGTTGGGGAAGAAAAGATAAGAAAATTAGAAGACCAGTACAGGAATTCAGGGTCCAAATATGAGAAGTTCCAGAAAGAAATCATCTGAAATTAATTTACTATTGTGTGCCAACTGGAAAATGAAAAAAAAATATATATAAAAAAGACACAAAAGTTTCAGAAACAAAGAAAATAATGTCAGTAGATGGAAAGGAATTAATAAAAGAATAATTATGAAAATTCCCCAAAAAGCAAGGACATGAATTTCCAGATTTAAAAGAGCCAGTAATTATCTAGTACAACACACGAGAACAGAATCACACAAAGGCACATCATCATGAAATTACAGAGAACCAGGAATGAAGAAAAGATCCTAAAAGCTTCTAAAGAGGAAAAATAAAAACAAAAATTAGATTCACATAAATATGTACTCAGCAATTCAGGAATCAGAATAACATTGGATTTCTCCACAACACTGCGAGCGATAGAAAAAGCAATGGAAGCAAACAAGACTGAAGAAAAATGGTTCCCAGCTCAGAATTCTACACCCAGCCAAAGTAATTCAGTTCCTGCCACACTGTAAAACACTCAGTAATAGTTTGCTTTTAAAAAGAAAACAAGTGTGTGTGTGTGTGTGTGTGTGTGTGTGTGATTATCAACCAGTGATCTGACATTCTAAATAAAGAATGCAAAAATTTTAAGATAAATACAGACTCTCACTTGCTCCTATCAAAAAAATATGGGCAAAGCACTGAAATCTAAAACTCAAAGAGAAAAATGAAAAAAAAAAAGAATACAGCAAATAAGAACTTCGAAACCATTTAATCTCACTATTTTTAGAATTGATAATTATAACAAGATAATTCTCTCACATACTAGAGTTTAAAGTACTTTTAAGGGCCAGCCTAGTGGCTCAGTTAGTTGGGAGTTGGCTTGAGAGAGTGAGCTCTGAGCCGCAGGGCCGCCGTTTCGATTCCCACATGGGCCAGTGGCGCTGCGCCCAAGCTGAGCTGCCGCTGAGCTGCCAACAGGTGGCAGGATGGCTCAGCAAAAAAAAAATTTTTTTAATTATAAAATTTAATGTAAAGATACAGTGAAACAAACACATAATTCTGGGGTTGTAAAAGGTGGTACCATGTTTCTAAAAACAAAATGTTCAAAATTCAGTTAAGAAGTTCAGTTCTAATCTGGGATTTGTTTGATAATAACTTAACAGAGTTGGGGGCTGGAGAGTGATATACAAGATATAGGCTAGCTATGTAATGATAACTGCTGAGGTTAAGAGATTTATACATCGGGTTTATTCTATCTTTATACTAATTTATACTATTTCTCCCACTTTTGAATATGCTTGAAGTTTTTCATCTTAATGAAGTTTTTCATTTTAAAAAGTTTTAAAATCTTCTAATTTAAGTGTTCTCTCTACATAAATGTATTTAAAAAAACAAAACAGAAATTCAATAAAATTGTGGAGACAATATTTCCCCAGATACACATACAACATATACACAATAGCAGGTATTTTTTTAAGTCAGAGTAAATCAACTAAAAAATAAATAAAATAGAATAAAAACTCCCATGTTAAACACCATCAATATAAAGTGCAAAATATATGCCAGGAAAAAAATACTACAAATAGGATTTTTATGTTATAACCACAAAGAAAAAAGGGCAAAGAAAAACAGAAAATTCTGTGTTCCTGTACTACAGAACAAGAAAATGGAAGAAAGATAATGGTTATCTCCAAATATTTAAAAAGCTAACATATAAGAGACAAACTAGGTTTGTTTTATGTAATCCCCAGGCCCACATTGAAAGGCGTGTGTGAGTTTAACATGGAAAAGTTTTTAAAAAACTGTTTAGAGGATAGAGTGCACTGTTCCAAGAGACACTAAGTTTTGTGTAGCCAAAGGTACCCAAAATAAGAGAATGATAACCACCTACTTAGGAGACATTTAGTGTATATATTCAAATATCAAAAAGGAAAAGAGGAGAGGAAATTGTAAGGATTAACTTTGAATCCACTACTTAAAAATATAAAACACAACCCAAATTAATCAAAATTTAAGTAAATATTTGTGCAGGAAATAGTAAGCAAAGCAGGCCTGAGACCACTGCCAACCTTTAAAGGCCTGCTTGCACAGTCAGCCTTCACGTGGGGTCTTTGAAAGTGGGTTTGGAGAGGGTTCTTACCAGTCTTTACTGATTGATATGAATGTGCCTAAACCATTTGTACAAACACAGTATACAAAACACTGTACCCGAACTGACCAGCCCCCAATAAAAGGGCATAAAGTCTAATTAGCTTCCCTACTAGACGATCCTTCACAAGTGTCATGGTAATTTGTGGAGAAATGAACTGCATGCTGGGTGACTCCACTCAGAGGACCCTTGGAAGCTTGTGCCTAGCTTCCTCTGAACTTTACCCAATGAACTTTTCCCTTACGATTTTGCTTTTTACCTTTTTGCTGTAACAAGTCATAGTCGTGGTTGCAACTATATGCCGAGTCCTGTGAGTCCTAACAGCAAATCAACAAACCTAGGGGTAGGTAGTCTTGAAAACTCCTGACCCAATATCATTTCATATTTTGCTTTAAAAGAAACTATCAATTGAGAAAAAATAATGCTATGTAGGATTTTTAAAAAGAATAACTTCTAGATTTCTAATATCAATAGCAACAGTAAACTCCCCTATGAGTTTATATAGCTTACAATCAAAAACATTTGAGGGCCACCTCTACACTGGGTACTGTGTTGGGCTTTAATGACACAACTGAGAAAAGACAGTCCCTACTCTCAAGTAGTATAGAGTCTAGTAAAGAAACTCACAATTATAACCTCAACCATTGTTGACTGAATAAGCCAAACTCAACTTGAAAATTAAAAGTATAGAAGATAGTTTCTACAGACAGAAATTAAGATGTAAGAACAAGCAAACAACAATTCCAGACAGTCTTCGATAAGTGCAAAATACTAAACAGTATAACAATGGCTGTTTTTTCATTTTTAGAGGAAGGGAGAGATTCTAGACTGGGCCACCTGATATGTAGACACTAGTCACATGCAACTATTTACATTTAAATTTAAATGAATGAAATTAAATAAAATGAAAAGTCCAGCTCCCCAATCACACTAGCCAAATTTTGAGTGCTCAGTAGTCAGTCACCTGTGGCTAGCGGCTACCATATTGACCAGCAAAGTACAGAACATTTCTATCAGCCCAGAAAGTTCTACAGGCCAATGCTGGTCTAAAAGGTTGTAGTACCCAAGAATGCCTCACATGTTTGCTACATTATCTGTAATGGCAACAACAAACATGAAAGTAGACAACTTAAACATCTATCAATATAGAAACATTTGCAAACATTAAGTTAGTATACTGTGGAACACCAGCATCCTTCAAAAACCATAAATTAGGTCTTATAAACGAACATGGAAATACAGCTGTAACATGCTGATGAGAGAAAAACACAAACTGCAAGGGAATATATATAATATAATGCCTTCGTATGCATATGTGTGTGTGTATATTTGGGGGGAGGTACATTAAGACAAATAGTATGTTTTATATGGCTATTGTACATACTACTATATTGTTTGGATATTTTGCATACTACTAGTACATACAAGAGCATTACTTTAGTAAAACCAAGTGCTATTTTACTAAAATTATTTTCAGCAATGCTTCAATAAGTTATGGGACTGACCTGGATGCTAAATGACCAGGAGATCCAAGACTAGTAGGCAGGAGAGTAGGAAGCAGGTAGGCGGCAGTAGGACCCAGGCTCAGTGGAGGAATAAGCCTGTGGGCGGACTTCCTGCCCAAAGAAGACAGTTGATGTCAGGGAACAAAGTCTCCCCTGCCTTCTGGTTCAGCTTATTTTTCAAGGCACATCTAGGCCTTCCTCTTGCCCGCTGAACTTATATTTGTTCTTCCTTTTTCAAACGGATAGTTCAACTATTCATGCATTAACCCTGAAAATGATATTTTACAACTATGAAAAACATTTAAGGATACTAGAGTAATTGTTTGCCCCTTTCTAGGAGGTAAATATTCTAAGTACTGTTTGTCACTCAGGCTTTGTGGACACCTTTCTTTCAGTATCTTCCCAAGACCGTTGCCCACACTGGCCTGTGAATACCTCACAGGCATCAGTCTTGCTCAGAACCACACACAGGGCAAATACTCATAAACAGGAGCTAAATTAAACTGATGACTAACCACAGAAGGAAGAAAAGGTTAACAAAGTGACTACCTCAACTCAGAAAAAGTTGCCTGACGTTCTACTACCCTCATGGTACCTCCCTGAAAACCCAATATTGAGTATTATTGTTCCTAATCATTTTAAGTTCTATCCCACTGCAGAGACTCTACCGCTATTTTCAGCAAATAAAAGCAATGAAAAGAATATTTCTTATTTACATTTATATTGAAAAAATGAGCATTGGGATTTTTTAGTATTTCTGCACTACTCAGCACAATAGCCACAAGCCACATGTGGCTAACGAGCACTTAAAATGTAGCTAGAGTGAATTGATGTGATTCAAGGGTGAAATGCACATCAGATTAGGGAGGCTTAGTACAAAAATTATAAACTATTTCATTAATAACTTTATGTAGATTACATACTAAATTAATTCTTGAGACATATTGAGTTAAATAAAATACATTTTTAAAATTAATTTCACCTATTTATTTTCACCTTTTTTATGTGGCTACCACAAAACTTAAACCTATATATGTGGCTCATATTAAATTTCTATTGAACAGCATTATTCTCTATCCCCTTTTTGTATCTACTGTAGTTTAAAACAGGCACACACAGAAAACAGTTAATGTCTCTCTTCATGTACTTGGGGAGCAAAGTATAACAATAAGCGTCAAATGGGTAAGAAATGTGTTTTTCCTGCTAAACACCCTAGCATTGCTACTAGAATATGAGGCAGCAGATAAACAATTGTAAAATGAATAAAAGGACCTATGAAAATTAACTATAATTTTAATAATACATAACTTTTATTGAGCACTGATTATAAGCCAGGTACTGGATTATCTCATTTAATCCACATGAATTTAGTTAGTTGGGTTCTTCTATTATTCTCATTTTACAGATGAGAAAACACAGACATACACAGAATTATAACAGAATCTCCAGTATATTTTGCAATATTATAAGAAATGAAACAATTTAGAGTCTATACAGGAGATTTATACAACTTTTAAGTAATAAATATTTATTGAGTGACTTTTATCACACAGTATTATACTAGGTGCTGTAACATTAAGAGAAACCACAGGTTAATGCAACAAAAATATAAACAGGTATAGGTTAAATCCAGTTACAAATAAATCCCACTACAATTATCTCATATCCCATCAAAATATTAACAAGCCTGACTATTAGCTAATAATCCAGCAACACAAAAATTTTTGTTGCATTTAGACAATCCCTTGGAATTCACTGCAAAACTAGCATTCATAGGGCATTTTACAATGTTTTTTCATGTGCAAGATCTTGTAATCTTTATAACACCCCTGAGAGAAAGGTATTATTAGAGGTTCAGTGGGCTCTTACAAGTAGTTAGATCCATTATCTGATCCAGTGATGCACCTTGTCAGGCTTTCACTCATGTTCTGTGGCTTATGGCTACTGTTTAGGGATTTTTTTTGTCGGGGGAGGGGGGAGGGTCTTCAGACAGGCCACCTACAAAATTAATTCTGGGCTCCAGATTCCTGTCATCTTTAGAAATAACATTCTTGGGCTGAGAGAAGCATGAAGACAGTGTAATTTAAAACTTTCTCAGAGGCTTAAAGAGGCAAGTTTCAATAACCACTTTTAGAAAAAAGAAGAGCATTCAAATTTAAAATAAGCCTTCATATAGAATAATTTAACTGGTATCAGTTGGAACTAAGTCATTCCTTATTGAGCTCCTTTTTGAAAAGAGGACTCAAATCTTGGTCTGCCTTGAAAAAAATAAGATGTTCAGTACACACTAAATGGTCAACTTAATTTTTAATGAGTAAATGACATGGCAAGGATGGTTTTGGTACTTGCAAATGCTAAATGTCTGGGTATGTCTTCATTGGCTTTTGAACAGTTTCAAAGAGCAGACATGAGGATTCATTAGCTCTTAGCACATATGAACCTGCTCCAAAGGCAAGCCAGGAGAGTTGCCTAGCAACAGTGCATTTTGCATCTCTCATCATCCCCAAAGATGCTGCAGCAGCAGCAGCTAGGTCAAGCCTCTCATTAGCAACCTGACAAAGGGTTTCTATCTCCCTATTTTACTAAATTATTTTTATTTCCAGGTGAAGCCCAACTATCTATGTATTACTCCCACTAACATGTATTCCCTTCCCTCTATTCCTTCTTCAACAAATGCCCCCATTTCAACAGATACATTTTAATGAACCCATCAAAATACCTGTAACGAAAGCAGGCACTGAGAAATCCAACAGAATTTATATGCCTATTCACATCACTCTTAACAGTTCCATATCTTTTGGGCAATAAAGTAAGGAAGCTTTAGAAGAAAGAATGATACTTTAGTCAAATAATGGGAGAAGGGAAAAGTCAGTTATTTGACTTCAAAATTAACAAAAAAATTTACCCAAATTATTTGCAATACTATCAGTGGCTATTCTTATTTCTTTCTTAGTCACATAAAAACTATTCTCAACCATAGAGCAAAATGGCAAAAAGGCAGAAAATTCCAGAGTGGTAATAAACTATAACAAATGGATTGACAGTTTATAATGAATGCAATCCATTGGAAGGGAACTCTAGTTCCCAATTTAATAACTGTGTTATAAAGCTTCACCTCAGATCAATAGCTATTCATTTACTTCTGAAAATATTTCTTAAAATATTTACCACTCAGCATGGTTGCCATGCAGAACTAAAATATCAACTCACAGAATCTTCCTTATCTTCACTCAAAAGACCCTTAAGATAAAATAAACAAAATAAGCAGGCAGACTTTTCATTTCATGTATTTTAAAGTGCTTCATCCAGATTTTGACATTAACCACATATACCTTGGTCTCTGAGCTTTCATGCTATCATGAATTTCCCTATGGAAAAGATTACAGAATGTACATGACATGTTACAAAAGAGAAAGTGTGGTACTAATAGACCCAGATTAAGAATGGTGTAATGAGGAACATTCAAAGGCAACTGTCATCATATCAAATCAAAATAAGTAAAAATTTTAAGTGATCTGAAAGGAACAATGTGATTTTCCCCCTGAAGCCTTTCCCCCTCCACCCCCGCCTTTTTTAACGTACAAACAGCAAAAAATGAATCTTTAGGAGGATTTCCCAGAAGGGTGTCATTTACCACTAAAATATTTCATCCCAGCAGTTGAAAGACCATAAAAGGGTGAATGTCCTCCAGAGTCTCTAATAATGGCAATAGATCTTGTGTTACTATTCACAAGTGACCTCTCAGTCAGGAGATTTAATTTTTCCCCCTGCAGCATGGTTGGTTTCACACACAGTGTAATAACAGTTTTTGCACAACAAGACAATTCATCCGATTAGAAGGACTGTATTAAGTCTTTCATGAACAGCATGTGTCACTACAGCTTCGGCTAGCATTTGATTTAAGACAACCTAATGCATGCATGCATGATTCTTCACTTTTCTACTGTTTTTAAAAAGATTCCTAGACTTTCTTCAGCGATTTTGCAGACCATTGCCTGAACCCTCCCTAGCTTCAAAAAATAACTAAGAACTCCTCAAATGCTCACTGAGCACTTGAAAACAAGTACCAAGAATTCTCCACCAGGTAACAGAAATGTGCGTAAGGGTCCTCTTGTCTCTACATGGGTAAAATGAAATTCCACTAACGTCTCTAAGGAGAAAAAACATGAAAAGAGGCCGAATGGGCATAACTGGATATTGCAAATACTTCTATGCTACACAACATTTCAGCAATGCACCATTAACTATAAAGACGATGTGACATTGGGCCGGCCGAGTGGCGCGTTGGTGAAGAGTTGGCTTGGAATGCCAGCTCTGAGCAGCAGGGCCCCGGTTTGGATCCCACATGAGGGCAAGTGACACTGGGCCCTCTACAGCTAAGATGGTGAACAACGGCTCGACCTGGAGCTGGGCTGCCGTGAGTCTCCAGCCACGGTGTAGGCTGCAGTGGGGCTGACCGGCAGCTGGCGTGAGCTTTCCTGAGTTGCCATGAGCGGCCGTCCAATGGCCGGCAAGCAACTGCCTCAGCCTCACCCGGGAAGAGCACAATGATAATACCAACATGGGCCAGTGAAGCGACATCCTCCACAATTAGACTGCAGAACAAAAGGCCAGCGACTTGTCTGTTCCCCATCCCCTATTCCCCGACATTGTTCCCCTCCCCCAATTCCCCAATAAAATCTTAAAAAAAAGACAATATGACATTATCGAGAAAAGCCTTAAAGTGAATTTTGACACCTCAGTTTGTAAACCCCAGCAAAGCACAAAAACTTTAAAAGTGAAAACCAAAAAAGTGTGAAGTGAACCAACCATGCGTAATCTCTACTCCAGTAAATGGTTCAGCATCATCCATTGCCCAGATGCCTAAACCTAAGAACATTCACACATTTCTTACTGCCTTGCCAATGAGATTAGAAAGGTTAAATCCAGAATCTCTGCAGCAAAAGGCTATAGTGACAGGGGTGAAATTCTCAGGGGTTCCCTTAACCTTGTTACCAATGCTGATCGGCTTGGCGTCCCCCTTCCATCTCTGGATCTGGGCAGGCTCCTCCGAGGAGCAGGGTCAGCACTCCCTGGCTAGGAGTCTTCACAGCTCATATGCCCCAAAGGGATTCTCCGACTGCTCCAAGGCAAGCAGCCCAAGCCCTCAAGGTTTAGTTCTCCTTAGACTTGATGCAGGTGGGGTGCTCTCCTCTGGTTTAATTGTCCCACCCCCTCTAGGAATCCTGCTTCTTTCAGTAGAGGCCTGTATACCCCTAAGCAGACCTATGAAATGAGATGAACCAAGTCCACTGTGCTTCTCCTGCCCACGCTGCCCACATTTTCGCCACAGGAAACACTAATATACCTTTTGCTTTGACAAATTCTACATGTGCAAACCAATCCTTACATTACAGTATTCTCTCCATCATAACACAGCCAGCCAGCCCTTCACTCCCTTTTGGATTTTGGGGGGCAATCTCCAATCCACCATCTACATCTGTCCACCCCAACTGCAAGGGATACACAACCAGCTGGACGGGGAGCAGTGCGGTTCCACTGAGGACCCTGTCACTAGGCTTGAGATTAGGGGCTAGCACTTGTAGGGCTCAGCACTCCAGCAACCTGCTCCAAGAATCCTGCCTCTTCCCTTCAGCTATCCTCTCATTTCCTAACTTCTAGACCCTTGATATGAGTGAGGGGTCATAAATAGTGGTAGCAGTCAGACACTGAGGTTCCTGCCACTCTGCGAGTTCTACCAGGTGTTCTGTCTCAAAACTCATTCTGGTATCTCAAGGTCCCCACCAAAACATCTAACATCCTGTTAGATAACTTTATCTCCTCTATATCTGATTACCACAATACTTTAGATGAACTCTCATCTCCGACCTGACTGCAAGGCTCTTCAGATCTTGCTTCCAAATGCTTGCACAGGATCCACATCAGGATCAATTTCCGTCATCCTATCTATACATATCCCAGTTTCATACAGTACCACATGCTGTCATTACCCCAGTGTGACCCGCTACACATCTGTATCTTTGCATATGCTCTCCGTCCTGCCTTGAATGGCTTTCTTTGCCCTGTATCAGGGAAACTTGTAAGCCCATTCATCTGTGTTCCAGGGACACTTACGCGTACGTACCACCACAATGACAATTACTATCTTGTACTGAACAGTAATTTTTAATGCCTCTGTCAACAGATTAGGCTCTTGGAGTCCTGAAAACAAAGACTATATCCTTTCATGTTAGTATTACCAGAACCTGCCATATAAAAGGTTTGCTCTGTGCTCTGTGTGTGTGTGTGCTTGTGTGTGTGTGTATGTGGGTGTGTATGTGTGTGTGTATGTGGGTGTGTGTCTAAATCAATGACTTGAAAATGCTTGGTAAATAAAATGGGACCTAATAAAAACAAGGTATTTATAGTAGTTGAAGCTGAATGAAAACTCTGCTTAATGCAGATCAAGTTGCACCATTAAAATGTGAATACAATTTGACAAATACACATAAGTAAAGTAAAATGCCACCAGTATAATTATCACTAAAAATAATTCAGACTACTAGAAACAATAAAGGTAGGCAGGACTGGATTAGAGAGAAATGTTAAAGAAATAAAATCCGATTGCTTTCACAAAAATACTGTAACAAACTAATTAGCCAAGTGTTGCCAAGTACCAGTCCCTGCTGATATGTCTTAATGAATAGATAATTTGATCATTTTAAATTGTCACATTTATTGTACTAATGCAAATGAGCAAATCCAAAGTGCCTAAAAACAATAGCTTCTACATCAGCTTATGTTTTAACTCAGCCTACATCAAATTACCCAGAATCCTAAATTAATAGGGTTTCATTTGATAAGATTTTACTATAATCTACCCTAACCTAATGTCTCTCCCCTGACTCCACACTGTTCCCTCTATTAGTTTGGATAACACATGACAATATTAGAAAACAGTTTATTGTTTCTAGGATGATAGGTACATACATCTAATATACTTATGTGTTAATTCAATCAGGTATCAAAGCCCCGGAATTGTCCAAGGTTATGAGGAGGCAAAAACAAGTAAGAAAATTTCCCTTGAGGAATTCCTTTTATGAATTCTAAATCTAATTGTAGTCTACTGAAAATTTCCTTTGCAAACAGCTTCCATTTATGATAACTATAGGACACTTCAAAATGCTAATTGTCCTTACTCATCTCACTCATCTTTAGTGCTGTTTGACTGTGATATGATAAATACAGGTTACATATATTTCTATATGCTTGTTTTCTTTAGATGGAGAAAAAATACATAAATTGTCTTATATGCAGACATAATCCACTACCACAAGAACGCTAATAAACGTGAATAACAGGACACAAGGTTTCCAAAAGTCCAATCAATGCCCTGGAAGCCTGACATGTAGAAATCATCCCAAGACACTTCTTAACTATATGTCTGGCTCCACAGAGGTTTTCACCATCTCTACCCATTTGAAATAAACACTTTATATGGCCAATGTGATTACATAAAATGTCATAAAAACTAAGAGTCATCAGGGGTGGGAGGGCAGTGGATGGGGGGAGGGGGGTTGTTACTTTGTGAGGGTGAAAAGGGTAACTATTGCATTGTTCTGTACACCTGAAACTAACAATAAAAAATTAAAAAAAAAACACACACAAAAAAACTAAGAGTCTGTTATACAATCTATCATGAAAAGCTCAAAATTGTCACTGGTGGGGTAGAAGCCCATTGTGCTTAAAAGAGAGACAGAATAAGTCTCAAGAATTCTGGTAAGAGAGCTAACATGGCTGTCCAACTATAAGAATTCTGGAATAGACCTTTTTCACCAAATTGTGTCACCTCAGTTATAGCTATCAATAGTAGCTATCACTGAGACTGTCATTGGCTTTCCTTCATTCCCCGATGAAAAAATTACACTTGAAATATAAAAGAAAATTACTGCTAGTGAATCTATGGTTCACAAAGTGAAGAACTACTCCAGGACCTCCAAAAACTTATTTATTCCACTGTTTGCCTGACAATGGTACTCAAAGAGGATCATATGCCATATATAAAAAGTAGTACTTTATATGTAATAGAAACAAAAAAATATGCTTCTCCTAGTTCATTTGAAAGATGTTGTTTCTTTAACTTGTATTTGTCCAGCAAGATTCAGTTCATAAACCACCTACTCCAGGCAATCTTCCTATTAAGATTTAGCTCTACCCCTTTCTGAGCTGAAACAACACCTTGCGCTTCCCTGTATCATAGTACTTATCCCAAGGCATTCTGGTTGCATAGTGCCCATCTTCCCTGTGGACTGTGAGTTCCCCAATAACTGTCTTTGTATCACAAGTTCCAATTAAAATGTGTGTCCCAAAGAGGTTCTCCATGAATATTTACTGAATAACTCAATCCTTCATGATGTTTCAAGAACTAAATTAACTGTATATCTTGCCAAACCTTTTAAATGTTTCAAACTTAACAACCAAGATGTAATTTTTCTCAACATGTTGTAAACATTTTTCAAAATAAAGGGAATACAACAACCTACATTTTTTGTTCATTAGAAAATATTCCTATATTTGATTAGATTTCAGAACCTTCCAATTACGATCATCAGAAACAAAAGAAGTATAAAGGACTAATTTTTTACCATAAGCCATAACCCCAATTGGACGCATGCTTGCTGATGCTGATTCCCTTAGACCGTCTCAATGTTCCTTCGGATACATGTTTACACAAGTCATGACTTGGTGTATATGTGTTCTATTTAGATATAAATATCTGGCTAAATGTGATTTGCCTATTTACAGAAGGGTCAATGGAAGCTAGCATAACAGAAGCAGAAATAATCACACAAGAATAAAGTTCTGGCCAGGTTTCAAACAAATGTTGAGGTTCCTTCCTGAGCATTTAATGATCTCTATAACTAATGAGGCCAGTATAAGAAATGTAAAGCTAGTGAACCTTGTTTACTCTTTCAAAACATGTTTTTAAATGTTTTAACTAAAAGTTGTAGAGAGACAGTACAGCATATTGGGTAAGAGCACAGACTCTGGAACCACATGTGCTGGATTCGAATCCTGACTTTGCCAATTACTAGCTGTGTGACTTTGGGGAAGTTCAACTCATGCCTTGGTTCCTAAATAGTGGTGGTTCCAACGTCAAAGAGCTGTGCGTACTCAATGAGTTAATGAATATGTGAAAATAAAGCGATTAGAATAGTGACTGGTATATAAAAGCATATGTAAATATTGGCTATTTTTATTGGCTATTCCTTTGTTCAAGAAGATGTTTCAGCTTCTACAGTAAATGAGTCGACTACATTGAAATCTAGGGAGCTGTCATGGGTTGCTTCTGGAGATGCAAGAAAATGTTTCCTCAAATCACATTCTCCCCTAATTTGAAGGGCTGACTACAGAAGGGCTGAAGAGTGAACGGTAAGGATGTCAACTGGCAGTTTCTCCCTTCCCTATCCACCGGTTCAATTAGAAAAATTTTACTCTGGCAATGGTGGACTTCAGTGTATTTTCCCCTCAAGCAGAATTCCTCATGCCTGTTTTAACATTCAAAGTCACCACAAGATCTGCTGATTCCCCTCCAAGTCCCTCACCCACACTAGAAGCCAACCCTAAAAAGGTTTTAACCAGCAGACAGAGCTACTGTTACCTGACATTCAAACGGAGGCAGACAGACTCCACTGTTCTCAATGCAGCTTTGGACCTCATCCTCACCAAACTCCATTCCCGTCCTTTCTGAGAATCAGTGTTCAGTGACATAACAAATGGCTTTTCTTTCAGTATATTAGTAAGCTAGTGTCACAGTGATATAGGGTTGAACTGAAAATCACAATCAAGCAATTCTTTCAGTGAGAATTTTAAGAAATTTGTAATCCGCAAACTCCTCAGAAGAAACTCAGCCCAACATGAACACTCAGGAAAGTCAAGATGTTGACACAGAACCTCCCTGAATATAAACCTTAGGCTTCATGCCAAAAAAAAAAAAAAAAGGAAAAACATTAAAAGGTTCAAATGCGAGCTAAAAACATTTGATTATACAGAGCTCTATGTGGGTTTTATAAAGAAGAAATAAACATATCGCCACAGGATGGACTAGATAGTTGACTTGGTATTTTGGTCTGTGTTTTTCTTTGTCTAATTGCTTCACGCTGACAAGCTCATCCCAATTTTGCTCTAGGCATAATCGATGCTACGGCTACAAGGCAATAGTAGTATAGCGCTCCTTGTCTGTAAAGCTCTTTATTAAAAGTGCTGTACATTCCGGCTTCTTTTTGCTGGTGTGAAGAACAACCAGACTTCAGGATGGAAACTGACTTCAGGGGGTAGCAATTCACAGAACCTGGAGACAATAGAACAGAGTGCAAAGTGTCCAAAGACTCTTTGTGCAAGTTCTTTTATAGAATGTATTTTCTCCTTTTCTCACAGCAGTAACTTACAGACCATTAAATTTCACACATTTCCTATTCATTTTCCACGTTAAAATATGGCTTATGACCCAGGGTAGAACTATCACAGGATTCTGCCCTGAAAGTCAACTTTTTACTACTTGATAATAGATGACTTTTAAAAGACTAGCAAGTCACAGGCCATGAACCTAGCCACATAAGTGATTTCAAATGGCTCAAAAGTGTGTACACTTTTACAAATGGAACAAATTAAGCCCTTGAAAACATTAAAGGATAAAATAAAATTATCAAAGATTGGAATTGTTCCCATTAAGCAAGACCTTTAGCTAGGCTTAACAACCAAAATGTAAAAAGGAAGTAAATGGCCACAGAGTTGTAAAATACAAGTAAAAACAAAACAAAATAAAAAAAACCACAACTCTATCCCCACTTCCAAACAAGAAAGAAGTAAGTACCAAAGGTTTGAAAGAGTTTCACAAAACTTAATTTGTCAAGCTCCTCAATGAGGGTAAGGTTTTAAGGAAGGAATATGTGATTCTCTGAAGTCAAAATTGATAAACTTTTCTTCTTTGGCACATTCCTTTTATAAATCAGTCAAAAAGAAAATGATATTCTTTCCATAGTATTTAAAGTTATTCCATTGAAGTTGACACACTGAGCTATTATAACACTTTATTTTAAACCATCTTGGCCTATCTAAAAGTTACTAAACTTTTTGGTTAATGTTCAATTCAGATGCCTCAATATTTAATATTGCCATAAACTCTTAACAATATAGGTAGGAACACAGGAAGAAAACATATTTTCTTAGGTTCTAAAACCACTAACAAGTATCCTTGATTTCCAAAAGAAAATATAACCTTTTGTTAGGTTGTTCTCTCTATATATATTTATAAGACATACTATTAAGTATCTAATGATTCCTATAAGGTTTTTGTAGAATCATACAGCTATGTGAAAAACAGCTTCTTCCAGCATCTCTATTATTCTCTAGATATAATGCTTTAGATGGAGAAATCTCAATACCAACAGCTATAGGGAAGCCATATAGTTAATATAACATAGTTAATAGCCACAGTCATATAGTTAACATAATAAATAATTATAATTATTACATATTTAAATACTGTTAATATAATAAAAAAGTATAGTTATTATATACTTAATATATTAATAAACATATACTAAGTAATTAGCTAATAATATAGTTAATACAATACAGCTAAGCTAATAGCTATTCGGAGAAGGTTTTAAGAGGTAAGTAATATCCCTTTCTTCCCAAGGGGTCAGGAGCCAGAGAAACATTAGGGGGGTTCAGTGGGGGGGGATCCCAGGTAGATTTAGAACAGTTTACCTGAAGCTACCAGAAGGAATGGGGGTGGCAATTACTGAAAGCCAAGGTCAGAGTTGGCAAATAACTAAACAAAGTCATAAATGGAAGAGAAAGATAGGAAGACAGGAAGAAAACGTCAAGTTTCTGGCTCAGAGTCTTAGAAGCAAGATACAATCAGGTATATGGAATGCGTTGAAGAAGTAGAAAACTTGTGCTATCACCTGTTAAATGTGTATTAGAGGCACACAGTGCAGATCACCGAACCAAATGTGGCTCTTCACAAGTGCAGTGTCATCGTGCTGGGCTCTCATGAAGGTGGAAATAGGAGGTCAATCAATACTCACTGATTAACTAAGTTATTAACCTCTTCTTAAGGAGATTATATCAGTCTGAGATCTTTCCAAAATGTCCACAATCATGTTACACAGGATGGTCAACCATTGGCTAAGGGTTTGAAACATGATTTGAGGTTTCCCTTAAAAAGCCATATTGAAGTTTAGAAAACATCCTCATTTAGGCCTAGGGTCCACATTCTTCTTTAATGTAACTCAGTAGAGCCTACGTTTAACATTCACTACTATCGATTTCATACCAGATGGGAGCAGATCCCAGCCAAATCAGAGATAGGAAATAGCTTCCTTTTCCTCTGACGAGAGAATGAGGCCAACTAGACATTACTGTACATGAGCCACAAAGCAAGCCATGTGTTTCCATTGTCATTTAGGTATCTCTGAAGACAGCCTGAATGATTTACTTCAAAATGTAAAAAAGTCACATTACTCACAGTTATCAGAAATGTGGTGACTGTTATATAAATATAACCAAAAAGCACATGAATCTATCAACTGTTATTTCCGGGAAGGGGGAATGGGGGGACAGGCACAAATTAAGGAAATAGATGGCACTCCATTTATAAGCACAAACTATGATATGAAAACCTCTCTCTAAACTAAATCAATATGTTTAAAACTTTCAAAACCCACAGAAATTCACCCAGGATGCTCATTCTTGGATCTCTCCCCAGAACACTCTAACACATCACCTCCAAGAATGTAAAAGGCACTTAACTTTTACTGAGCACTGCCTGACCTGAGCTTGCATCTTCTGCAAATTAAGTCTCATGTCCAGGTAAGAAAACTATTGGGATTAGTAACTACTGACAGCATTTCTAGATACAGAGAAAAAAAAAAAAAAGCTTCTCAGTATTCTTTCAAGTGTTGATTTATTGCTGTAGTTTTGGGTAACAATCTAGTTATTTTAACATCATCATCTGTATCCAGTTAACTCTAAAATGGTCCTCACAAAGCCAAGTTCCCTTCAGACTACTTAGCTTCATAATCTTCTATGGCCTATATGTATTAAACCTAATACAAATGCATGCCGCAGGGGAACCAAGTGAGAGACTAAGGATAAAAACTCATTGCAGAAGGGGGATTCCTCAAACTGCACAACAAGAAGTAGGAGAATCACATTTTTTTTAAAGCACATTTTCTTACCATTATTAACAATAATAAAAACATTACTAGTTGATATCGATAATTTGTATTCCTATTAATTAGTATTACTAAAAATAATTTCTATGAATTATTTCACAGAAATTATTATTAGAATAATAACAATAATACCAAAACATACTTTATATATGGCACATCCCTTTCAAGATTTGTCACAAAACACAATACTTAGATAAGTATACTGCAGGCCAGCAAATTCTACTACAGGGGTTAAGTGACCACCAAAACAGAGATGGCAGACAGCCTTTAAATTCCTACTCTTACCTACCTATTTACTTAGCTTCTGCTTATTAGTAGTCTAAGACTTTTTGTTACTATCAACTCCCCCAGGAATTTGAGGCAGTGATTGCTTATATATAATACAGATTCTTTCTATAACGTGAGAAAGGACAAACAGATGTAAAATATGAACACATTTCATGTAGCCTTGTCAACCTAATGAAAGAAATAGAAAACACTCCAATAATAAATTACAACCCTAACTCATTTTAATAGAATGTATTCCAAGTATCTACTCACAACTAGAAAGCTTGCTTTTTCAAAATACTCAGTCCTCTCTTTTTGGCTGCTTTACCTTGTAGCTAAAGGCCAGTGAAATGGTATGATACTGTCACTTCATAAAGAAAAATGAGGAAAAAAACACTATCTCCTACTTCTAGGACACTTGTTTTGTCCTTTTCAAAACACTTAATCCACTTCCAAGTTCTTATTAATGATACTGCCTTTGTTTCTACATGAATCTGGGTAATTATATTTAAACATTCACCCTACCACTCACCTTAACAAGCATAATTACACTGGGTGTTCTTTCTCATTCCTTTCAAAACCATCCAAGAAGTAATCAACAGTGTAATGTGACTTCAATTTATACCACCGTTTCTTAATAAACATTTACTGAATAAATAAATGAACCTGATGGTCACTCTAGTGCTTCCCAACCTTTTCCATTTCATGGCACACATGAGGGATAATGTTTATAAGGATATTTGGGGTAAATAAATGAAACACTAGGTGGCTAGAAGCTACCAGCAAAGGACTTCTGACACCCTGAGCTTAGCCACTTACCTGGCTACCTGAGAGCTTAGAGGTGGGGGAAATAATATCTTAGCATACCTGAAACTCATTTATAGCATTTCAGTGTCCCCAAAACACTAACTGAGGAGTTCTTCTCCACGTTTTTTCCTATTTCGCATACTCCCACTTTTATTACCAGGAAACTATTTTTCCTCTGGGGACTCACCCCTCCCTCATTCACATGATCCTGGTGGCATAGGCAATTTCAGGACCCTGACACTTCACCCACCTCCGTTCTGCCCAGGATCAACGATTAAAGAGCCCCATTTTCCTACCCTAAAGGTAGACCCGGTGTGAGCACATGACCCACGCACACAAAGCCAATCCAAGTATAATATCTCTACACCTCGCTTCCTTTTGGATTGTGAATATAAGACTATAAGGCTTTTGGCTTCAGGCCAATCCATAGAAGAAAGGAACAAACTGTGCAATGAATCATACACTGTCTAGGCCATAGTTGTTCTAAATTCTTGACCTAATAAACACAGTTTAAGACAGATGGGTTTCTGTTACTTATAACCGAAAGTATCACCCTAGAATTTCAAAGACTCATTGCATTTCCTGAGTATCAATACACATTGTATTGATGTAATATGTATTTTATATCAGTGGCATACACAGATCAGGTAATCTACTGTATGACTTCTTTGGATAATCCCCAGACATTATCTGTGCATTAACTATTCTAAAGAGATTATCCTGCAAAGTGTCAACACTGAAAGAAAACGTTTGGTAGAAGCAAGATCATTACAGAAGGTGAAGAAAGAAATAAAGTAGGAGGCATGAGTGCACTGCAGACCCACTTGCAGAATCAAAGCAGCAGAGGCCTGGTCAGGAGAAAAACTATCTGTGAGATAGCAGCAGTTGTTTCCTTGACAAAAAGGAATCAGCATAACAAGTTGGGGCCAAAAAAAAAATTCCAAACACATTAACTTCATATCTTAAATACACATGTATCCACCTCCACCACCAAATTTTCTTCCTATAGGAACACATAACTTTCCATAAAGAGATGGACTTTTTTCCTCACCAAGCTTGAAAAGAAACACAAGAATAGGTAAGAATAAACAGAAGAAAATAAAAGTACCATATCTACTTGGTTAGAAGATCCTTCTCGTCACAGGAAATGCATTCTAGAGGTTCTATCCAATGGAAAAAAAACTACAGCGTACTATGCTAAATATATAGTTTAAAAGGGGGGTAAAAAGTCTTATTAATGCCTGACTACTTTCTATTACACTCCAAGGTCTGTCCAGACAGCAAATATGGTTGTTTATCCTCACATCCCAGCATTTTGATCAGTACCATATACAGCAAGGACCCAACATTTTTTAGTTTATTAAATGACTGATTAAAGATAGGATCAAATTGCAACAAGTCAAGAAGAGGTTAATGCCTATTGTATAGGCATCTTTAAACTGAGTTAATTATTTTGCATCCACCTTAAAAGATCAATATTAGAATTAAGGAATATCCACCTTGGAATGGGCTCCAAGAGTTAACAAAAGCATTACAAATTAGTAAATCCACCAATAAACAAAAATACCAGAAAAGTATCATGTGCAGATTTCCTTGCAAAGTGTGATCTCATGAAAGAAATGTTTGCATCATTAAGTATAGATTAACTCAGAGTAAAAAGAAAAAAGAACAAATTGGGAAGATAAAGGACAGAAAAAAAAAATCAACCACAAAGTAAGAATAATCTATGGCTGGCCGAGTGGCTCAGTTGGTTAGCTCTTAGCAACAGGGTCACTGGTGCGATTCCCACATTGGCCAGTGAGCTGCGCCCGAGCTGAGTCACCACTGAGCTGCCAACAGGTGGCAGGATGGCTGAGTGGCTGATCTGGTGAGAGCACGATGCTCCTAACAACAAGGTTGCCGGTTTGACTACAGCATGGGATAGTGGGCTACACCCACTGCAACTAAGATTGAACACGGCACCTTGAGCTGAGTGGCCACGAGCTGCCGATGGGTGGCGGATGGCGACTGGACTTGGAGCTGAGCTAGCTGTGCCCTCCACAACTAAGACTGAAGGACAACAACTTGGCTGTTCCCCTTCCCCAATTCCCCAATGAAAAATAATAATAATAATTTAAAAATCTATAATTCCAATACTTAAGCTTTACCCTCATTACTGTTCCATTATTTTTTTGGCTTTACCTGAGAGGAATCTGCTTGGGCTAACTTTGTAGTGACCTTTAGTATTTGGCAAAGATTTTGTCCTTTATCTTCAACAAGGAGGTGGGCCAGCAGGAGAAAAACATGCACAGGGATCACTGTAGTAACAGGCAGCAATGACTCGACTGAAGCCAACCAGTCACTTGCTGCAGACTCTTCTCTCATTACTTCAAGGATCCTCCAGGCTGCAAACATTGAACCATATGTGCTGGTTATGGGGAAGACAAGCTTGCAGGACGGCTGAAAAAGAAACACAAAAAAGACAGGAATAAATGAGATAAATACATTTGTGAGAAATATATTGCTGGTATTCATTTACATTTTATATTTCATTATAAGAAACCAATCTTTCCAACAAAATGAATACAACATTTTCAATTCCAGTCCCAAACCTCTCTGCACATATTAGAGCTAATAGGATTACACAAAGAGAAAATAGTCGTTATATGGAACTCTAGAACAGTTTATACACTACTTTTCCTCATATTTATCACTTTCTCTTAGTTAAGGCAGAAAAAAAAAAAGGATCAATAAAGAAGATCCAGAGGCAACAGAGTTTGGAAAAAAACATTATCACTAAGAAAGTATTCACCAACGAGAGGAAAGATAGAAGAAAAAAAAAAACAAAAAACCCACTGTATCTGCCCAGCTCCAGGACCGGGTAAGAGGCAGCCCTGGACAGATGGCAGACTTGGGATGAGGACAATTCATTTTTCTAATAGACAGTATGTTGACAGGAACAGAGTTGGTTCAGCTGGAGACTGAGAATTCATTAATAATTGTAAATAACTTCTGCAATAAGAAATAGCCTGACAGCTCTAAGCTGAAATGATACCCAAAGAAGATGCTATGCTTAAGTCAATCTGAGAAATGGCTCCTCACAGAAATACAGCTGTGCAGTCAGGCACAGAGAATGGCTAGAACTCTGCCAAGGTGAGCTCTGTGCCCAAATGGCTCAGGAAAGATGCATTGGATATTGCCTGTGAATAAAGTAATTTAATTAATTTAAAGTATAATGATACAAATTAGAAATCTCTAGATTATAACTGTCCTGTTATTGGAGACTGACAATATGGATAAAGATAATAATTGAAAGGATGGAAAGTAAAAGTTAGATTTTATAAACTTTTTTAATAGCTCTAGTGAGATATAATTCACATACCATAAAATCCATCCTTTTAAAGTTTACAACTCAGTGGATTTTTAGTAATTCACAGAGTTGTATAACCATCATTACTATCTAATGGTAACTACTAATCTATCTTCTGTTTCTATTTTGGCTATTTCATATAATAGGAATCACACAACATACGGTCTTTTTTGACTAGCTTCTTTCATTTAGCATGTTTTCAAGGTTTATCCATGTTGTAGCTTGTATTAATACTTCATTTCATTGTCAAATAACATTCCATTGTGTGGATATACCATATTTTATTGATCCATTTAGCAATTAATGGACATTGGAGTTGTTTCCTCTTTTTGGCTATTATGAAAAATTCTACTATGAATATTCCTATAAAAAATTTGTGAGGACACAGGTGTTCAACATTTTAAGTATATGCTTAAGAGTGGAGATAATATTTATTTGAAAGTAAATGCCACTATAAAAACAAATGAAAGAGCTCCATCTTTACTGCTTTGAAAAAGATCTCCCACATGAAAACACAAGATACAGATAGCGTGCCTGGGATGCTATCAATTTTTTTTTTTTTAAAGGGTGAGTGCAGGGAAAAACTCTGTATTTGTATCTAGACAAATATAGAAGAAATTAATATACAATAATTTTCATTTTCTTTTTGGAGGTTGGGAACTGGACAATCAGAATCAAAGGTGAAAAGGAGACTACTCAATGTATCCATTTTATAATTTTTGACACATTTTTATGTATTATAATTAAAATTATAAATTTAAAAAATTAAATAATATCTAAACTTATTCTCTTTCCCTTTCACGTGCTCGCTCTCTCTCTTTCTCTCTCTCTCTCCCCCTAACAATACTTTTTCCCCCCATGATAAAATTCATTAAAGATCAGAATCAAGTTCTCTAGACTAATGGCAAATAGCATTGGACTTCGGTTTTAAAAGGCTAAGACTTCAGCATAGCCATGCCAACTATTGGCTGTTATGCAATCTCTTTGAGCCTTATTTTCCTTGTTTGTAAAATTCCTACCCAGATTATTGAGGTAGATAATGAGACAATATCAAGAAAGCCACTAGCACAGTACCCAAAGTTGCAAAATACAAGGAAATGTTATCACTGTCATCCTTAGGAGAAAAACATAAATCTGGAGGACATGAGTATAAAAGAAAATAATTGGAAATCACCCTGAAACATAAATTAAGTCAAAAGCAGCAATATTACAAAAACATGTAACAATAAACATACTAAAACAGAAAAGCAATCCTACTTTACTTGAAGTATTATGTCCAGGTTTAGGCTCTAATTTTTGTTTGTCTAAGCTTAGAGTAGCAGAAGAAAGGCACAGTGTTGAATAAGACATCACAAAACGGTCTCTCTGTCCCAATGAGTGGCAGGCATAGTCCACTGGAACAGTCTGAGGGCAAGGATAAAACCAAGGGTTTTCCCTCAGCACCAGCTACCAAACCCTGGCCCCGAAGCCTGTGGGAGAACCTGTGAAAGTGCTGGCAGGCTCTGTGTTTTTGAGGAGAAAATAGGTGTTCAGAAATAAAAGAGAAGTTTATGTTAGGTGAATTATAAGTCAATAAAAAATAAAAGAAAGAGAGAGAGTTTCAGTTAAGATGGCAGAGTAGGTAAACGCTGTTCTCACCTCCTCTCACGACCACATCAAAATTACAATTAAACTACACAACAACTATCACTGAGGATCGCCTAAAGTCGAGCTGAACTTATAACTAAGGACATAAAAAAGATGCCACCGTGAGACTGATAAAAGGAGCAGTAATGCAAAACAGGCTCATCCCACACCCGTGTGTGACCATTAAAAATCGAGAGAGGTATTTCAGCTACGGAGGTTCCCCGCACCCACCAGGAGCGAGGGGTCCCAGCACCCATCAGACTCCCCAGTTCAGGGTTTCAGTGCTGGGAAGAGAAGTCTCCATTACTTCTGACTTCTGGTTGTGAAAACCAACAGAGAGAGTGGCTGACTGAGACGGTGGGCAGCTGCAATCCCAGGTGATCCTCTTAAAAGGCCCACCCATGGACTTACATGCTGACAGACTTACTCCGAGCTCCAGCACTGAGGTAGCAGCTTAAAAGGTGCCAGGGACATATGGGGAGAAACTGAATTGTCTGGCTTCAAAGCGAGGGCTGGAGGGGCAGCTTTCTCCCTGACAGAGGAGCTGGTGGAAGCCACTGTTTCTTTGTTGAGCACTCACCTCTCCTGGAGGGCAAATGCAGGCAACCACCAATTCTGAGTCTCCTGACTAACACTGCTCACCCTGCCTCGTTGATTCCCTGAGATCCCACCCCACCCAAATTTTGGGCCCACCCAAGCCTTCTGCAGTGGCTTTTCCATACAAACCAACTGCCTTGGCTCATGCTGTGGACGCTCCTAAAATCTGTCAAAGGTTCACAAAACCCAAACAACAGCATATGGCTTTAGCATGACCCAGACCTTTGGCTGAGCAGCCGTAAGCCCGACACTAGCAACAGCTGGCCTTGATTTGAGCTTGGCTCTTGAGGCACCTCCAAGTACAACATGGGCAATGGCCATCTACGGATTGCTTTGTGGCTCATGCCAGGTGGCCCCAGGCAGGGTACAGGTTGTGGCTCAATTTGGCCTATAGCAGGTCCCCTCCCAGAAGGCCCTGGGACAGGCAGGCCCAGTGGCCAACTTCAGACTGAGCCAGAGCATCATCCAGCTACTTCCAAGGACAATAAACCCAAAGGGTAAACTAGCACCAGAACTCTGCTAAAGCAAAACCAGATCTGTAGGGTCAACGTCTGCATCACAACTCCTCCATTCTAGTCACCACCAGTCCTCACAACCAATCAGCCTGAGGGTCAATTCCTCCCATTAACAAGTAATCAAAAACCAACACTCAACTACAACAGGAGGATACACACAACCCATAAAAGGGACACGCCTGGAGCGCCCAGCTCTAGCGACCAGGGAGGCTGCACCACTGGGCCCCACAGGGCACCTATTACATAAGACCACCCTACTAAGACCAGGAGATAGAGCAGCCCTCACTAATACACAGAAACAAACACAGGAAGTCAGCCAAAATAGAAAGACAAAGAGACATGTCCCAAGTGAAAGAACAGAACAAAGCACCAAAAATAGAATTAAACAAAACAGAGCCAAGCAATCTATCAGACGCAGAGTTCAAAACACTGGTTATAAGGATGCTCAATGATCTCAGTGGGAACTTCAATAAAAAAGATAGGAACCATAAAAATGCAGACAGAAAACAAAAAAAAAAAACAGTCAGAAATGAGAAAATACAATAACTGAAATAAAGAATACATTAGAGGGAATCAACAGTAGATCAGATGAAATAGAGGGTCAAATCAGCAATTTAGAAGATAAGGTAGAAAAAAACAATCAGAACAGCAAACAGAAAAAAGAACCCAAAAAATGACAGTTTAAGGGGTCTCTGGGACAACATCAAGCATACCAACATTTGCATCAGAGGGGTACCAGAAAGAGAAGAGAGAGAGCAGGAATTGAAAACCTATGTGAAGAAATAATGGCTGAAAACATCCCTAACCTGGCAAAGGAAATGGATATTCAAGCCCAGGAAATGCAGAGTCCCAAACAGATGAACCCAAACAGGCCCACACCAAGACAAATCATAATTAAAATGCCAAAGATTAAAGACAAAGAGAGAATCTTAAAAGCAGCAAGAAAAAGGCAGTTAGTTACCTAAAAGGAAGCTTCCATAAGAATATCATATCAGCTGATTGCTCAACAGGGACTGCATAGGCCAGAAGGGATTGGTAGGAAATATTCAAAGCGATGCAAAGCAAAGACCTACAATCAAAAGTACTCTACCCAGGGCCGGCCGAGTGGCTCAGTTGGTTAAGAGATTGCTCAAGAGTTTGAGCTCTGAGCAACAGCGGTTCGAATCCCAGCCTGAGCTGAGCAGCCACTGAGCTGCCAACAGGTGGCAGGATGACTCAGCTAAAAAAAAAAAAAAAAGTACTCTACCCAACAAAGCTATCATTTAGACTCATAAGACAGATAAAGAGCTTCCCACACAAGAAAAATCTAAAGGAGTTCATCACCACCAAACCAGAATTACGAGGAATCTTAGAGGGACTGCTTTAAGATTAAAAAAAAAAAATCAAAATTAAGAATAATAAAATGGCAATGGCTATATATCTATCAACAATTTAAATGTAAATGGATTAAATGCTCCAATAAAAAGATAGGGTGGCTGAGTGGATAAGAAAACAAGATCCTTACGTATGTGGCCTACAAGAGACTAACTTCAGATTGAAAGACACACACAGACAGAAAGTAAAGGGATGGGAAAAAATATTTCATGAAAATGAAAATGAAAAGAAAAAAAAGCTGGAGTAGCAATTCTTATACCAGATTAAACAGAGTTTAAAACAAAGGCTATAACAAGAGACAAAGTAGGACCCAGTAATCCCACTTCTGGGTATTCATCCAAAGAAACCCAAAATGCTACTTCAAGGGGTTGTATGCATCCATATGTTCATTGCAGCATTGTTTACAATGCCCATGATGTGGTGGCAGCCTGGATGCCTGTAGATGGAAGAATGGATAAAGAGCAGGAGGTACATATATACAATGGAATATTACCCAGCCATAAAAAAAGAATGAAGGGAGAGGGGTTGTCACTTTGAGGGGTAAAAAGTATAACTATTGCACTGTGTTGTACAGCTGAAACTAATTTTTAAAAATGTGTATTTCACAATAAAAAATAATAAAATAAAATAATAAAATAAAATGAATGAAATCTTTCCATCTGCAACAACATGGATGGACCTAGAGGGTATTGTGTCTAGTGTAGTCAGTTGGACAGAGAAAGACAAATGCCATTTGATTTCATTTATGAGTATAAGTGAAATCTAAAGAACAAAATAAACAAATGAAACAAAAACAAACTAATAGATACAGAGAACATTGTGATGGTTGCCAGATGGAGGGGTTAGGGATGGGTGAAAAAGGGGAAGGCATTAAGTAAAAATTGGTTACTACAAAGCAGTCACAGGGATGTAAAATATAACATAAGGAATATAGTCAATAACTACGTATTGTCAGATGGGTACTAGGTTTATCGTGGTGGTAGATAGGAGGGGGTTGGGGAGTAGGGTGAAAAATAAGTGAAGGGGTTAAGAAATACAAATTGGTAGTTACAAAATAGTCATGGAGATATAAAGTAAAGAATAGGGAATATAATATGGTAATAACTATGTATAGTGCCAGGTGGGTACTAGAGTAGTCAGGGGAATCACTTCTTAAATTATATAAATGTCTTAACCACTATGCTGCACACCTGAAATTAATACAAAATAATACTGAATGTCAACTGTAATTGAAAAACTAAAAAAGAGGGAGAAAAGGTAAAGGGGAATAAGGGGTTCAAATTTCCAGGTATAAAACCAGCAGGTCTTGGGGATGTAATGTACAGCATAGGGGATATAGTCAATAATATTGTGGTAGTGTGGTACAGTGTCAGATGGTTGCCGGACTTGTCATGGTGATCATTTCTTTAGATATATAAATGTTAAATAACTATGGTGTACATCTGAAACTAATATAACATTGTATGTTAGCTATATTTTAATAAAAATCTTAAGTTTTTTAAAAATGAGAAAATAATCATTTTTTAAATTAGTTTCAGCTGTACAACACAGTGCACTAGTTATACTTTTTACCCCTCAAAGTGACAACCCCCCTCCTCCAATCCGCCGCCCCACTCCCCCACCCATTATCATATGTATCTATTACAATTCCCTTGACTCCACTCCCACACTATACTCCATGTCTCGGGACTGTGTGTGTGTGTGTGGGGGGGGGGATTAAAAAGTAAATAAAATAAAAATGAGTGGAAAAAAAACAATAGAAAAAATAACATTTCAGTGAATATTAAATGGTTGCAAAACATCTTTTACAGGTATAAAAGAGTTGAGAATCATTATTTTGAAAAGCTCTTAATAAAAATGGTCAGGTATGTTACGTATTAACAATAAGACGAACATCTGATACTAGTACTTCTTTGTCTAAAGAGGTCTGAAAAAGAAACTGTGAATACAGGTGAACAATACAGATTTTCATTAACTTTAAAGAATAATATCCATCTATCATAATAACTAAAACAGGCTTACCAAAAGTGGAGCCAAGATTTGATCAGGAGAGGGAGGGGTATGTAAACTCAAACCTAGAGACTCTCAAAATGAGGACAGATTTTTACTAGAAAGATTTTAATCGCTCACCAGACCAGACACAGAACATTGGACTCGATAGAGCGTCAAGAGGGTCTGCTCACTGCCTCGGTGAAGAATCTAGTTAAGAGTTGAGAGGCGTGGGAGTGGTTGATTATCACCAAAAGACAACCAGTACCACCCTCAGTATCCATGTTATTCAGAAAATAATGATAGAAACACAAGATCTAAGATTTTACTAATTCCTTTTAACTTTCAACCAAACACTTTTAAGAAACCAGCTTACTTCAACTTACTATTGATTTACTATCTCCCTGTAAATCTGAAACTCTTCTTATTACTAGTTAATAATTCTTTTTATTAAGTTTTTCTTTGTTCAAATTACTACTGTGGTTTCTCTCTCCTGACTAGATCCTGATTCATATACTGGTGCTTTGTTCCCCCCCACCCCCTCACCCCCACCCCCACATTCTCTAGGGGCAGGGGCAGCAACATTTTAAGTACTTTAGAATTTATAACGAGTGTTTCTTTTTTTTTTTTTAACCTGGGAGAACACAAATAGGTGGTTTTAAATATCACATTTAATAGCCTAATAGAAAAGGATCCTGTTTTTCCACACAACACTAAAAAATATTAAAAGCTTATTAGATTATGTTAATCTTTCATTTTAAAGAGATGAATGGCTGGTTTGGTATCTTAGATTTTTTAATTCTTAAAAATTGAAGGAAGTTAAAATCTGTTTTATTTCATGGTTATCAACACCTCAGTAACAGGACAGGTAATATAGAACTGGGCAGCACAGGTATCTCCCCTTGTTTTCATTCGCCAGGAGAAGAGTGCTTCTGAAGAACTGCTTTAGTTGTAAATCAAATACTCTAAAGTCAGAGTCACCGATCTAAAATGAAATCATAAAAATAAAAACCACCAAAATCTGTAGTTATTATACAAAGGTCTCCCTGTAACAAATCGAGATGGTAAAATGATCTTTTCAGAAGCACACGTTTCTCCTTGACCAGAAATTTACTGAGTGTCTACTGGAAAACAACTGGTCAGGTATTGAGGATGCAAAGATAAGTGAGAATGTTATCTATTTCTTTCAGGATGTGGAAAACAGGAAAGTGCTCAATTTAACAACTGGCTAAAATATTCTTAATTATCTCATCTACAATCAGCTGAAAAAGACAAAGCGGAAACAGGATGGAAACAATAAAAAAAGTTCAACAATTGTTGCAATTTAAATATTAACGTGCTTAGAAAATAAAGGCAAAGCATGAAAAGGGCCAGCACTCTTTCCCTAAGTGAGCTTATAACACAGTTTGAGGTAACCCCCTAAATTAAGATACAGCATTATTGAACAAAGTACTTGGGGCACAAAGACAGAGAGCGTGATGAATTCTGACTCAGGGAGGCTGAGAACTGTGGCTCTGTCTTGAAGAATGAACAGGTCTAGCAAAGGAGACAAAAAGGTATTATGTGTAAAAGCAAAGATTCAGGAAAAGACCTGGCGAGTCTGGGGCATGTTAAATTTATAGGTATGTTTGGTAGAGTCCCAAACAGGTGCAGAAGAAAAGCCAACAGTAAACTGCAGTTTAAATTTTTTAAAAGGGTGATCATATGTCTATTCAAAGCCTCAAAGCAGCACACCATTATCTGAAAAATGTTTATAACCCTAATAAGGGCTCTTCCCCAGCTGCTGAAGGGAAAGTCCAGCTAGTAGTATGGATGAATAAGGTTCACACACCTGAGCAAATAGTAAGCTGAGTACATACGTATTAAATACGGGTGATTCTCAGTAAATATCGCTCATAATTAAAGGAACAGAACTCTTAGATATAGTACATCTTGTCCTGCCCCCAGCCCCATTCAGAATCCAATCACTGTTCTACATGGGCAAGTCAAGAGGTAAGGTAAAGGGCCGCTAGAAAAATATTGGCCGCATTTTGTACTCCTCTTAGGGAGGATGCAAGAACTTCCTTCTCTTAATGCAAATCAATGATCTGTTTTAAGTTTAAAGTTTCAGTCAAACAATTGGGATTTAGGAAGCTGTAATATACATTCAATTTGCCTACAGGCTAGTAGTTCCGGCTGCATGCTCAAAAAAGGAATAACAATGCCAGGATTTCTGCTGCTAGAACATTTAACAATACATGATTAGTGGGATCTCTGCTTTTGCAGATGAACCAACTATGGCACTACCCTGCATTTACGGGTATGTAATGCCTCTCCCCATGGAGACTTAAGAGGCTTCACCAGTTTTATCTTATTTAATCCTCATTCAATCCCCATAAAACTAGTGGTTGGGAAGTATTATAACACATTTTACCAAAGGCAAAACAAATGCCAACAGAGAAAAATTCTGACAAACGTAGGTCTAGAACCTAGCCATTAACCAGACATTGACAATATTTTTGACATTACTGTAACAGGAACAGTGAGACTGATGGTGCAGAATGGGGTATGCCTCGCAGGCAGAAGGAGGAATGGGATGTGACAGGCCTGCTGTCTTCCAATTGGAGGCAGCAGAGCAGGGGCACCACAGGAGACACCAACCGCCATTATGCCAGGGAATATGGCCTAAGGTGCCATATTCAAAAATCAAGTCTTAGTTCTTACAGATCCCAGAACTTCCGAGCATTCGACCCAATTTCCCTCCTGGGACTGTCCCTGATCTAGCAATACACTGTGCTTATTAAAAAGTATGATTCCATGCTCAAATATGTAGGAATAGCACTAGGCTAAATAGACTTAGTTCCTTTTAGGCAGGATTCCTTAGAACCTTTACCTACTAATGTATGCTGGAAACTCAAAGAGGACAAAAGATTATACAGCATTTCCAAAACACTTCACAGCAGGCCTACCCTCCCCTCTCACCACCCAGAAGAAGATACTAACCCCTACACCACTGCCTGACAGAATGGTCAGTTCACAGTGATAGAGTTTAACCCCAACAGATACTTCATCAGGTGAAGTTCTGTGCAGAGACATAAAGCCCACATTACCACTTTACTTTTATTTAAGAGAAACAAGGATGAACTTCACTACCTTTGGCTGGTTGTCTCTGTAGCACTCCTGCTGTACGATTCCCAAAATGTTCAGAGCCAACTGCTGCCTCGATGGACCGTCTTCATCCACGGACATGCAGTCTTCCAAGGCAGTAGAAGACAGTATCTGTAGCACTGGCATCACTAGCAGCAAGGATGACTTTGGAATTTTCTGATCCCCAGCAAAAGACAGGAGCTTCAAAGCTATTAATCAAAACAACAATTCATGTTTTCAGAAATTAATCCCACAGGTAAACAAAATGTTCTTTTGTTTAAGAGTGTTGTGCAAGTTTTCTTATCCCTTTACAGTTGGGTCAGACATGTAACTTAGATGATAGATCTTATCTTTTTTAGAAATAAAGGAACATAGGGCCAGCCGAGTGGCTCAGCTGGTTAAGAGCTCGCTTGGGAGCGCCAACTCTGAGCAGCAGGGCTGCGGTTCGAATCCCACATTGAGGGCCAGGAACACTCGCCCTCTACAGCTAAGATGATGAACATCATCCAGATGATGACCTGGAGCTGGGCTGCTGTGAGTCGCCAGCGATGGCGTAGGCTGCAGCAGGGCTGCAGTGGGCTACCATGAGCTACATGAGTGGCTGGCAGCCAGCATGAGCGGCCGGCAGCAGGTGTGAGCTGCCAGGAGCTGCTGTGAGCAGCCGACCAATGACGGGTGACGGATTGCCTCACCCGGGAAGAGCACAATGATCATACCAGCATGGGCCAGTGAAGCAACGTCCTCCACAACTAGACTGAAGAACAAAAACAGCAATTTGTCTACCTGTCTGTTCACTTCCCCGCAATTCCCCAAAAAAATCTTTAAAAAAAAATAAAGGAACATAAAAATTAACTATTAGCTAAAACAAGCTGCTAATGTACATAACTAAAAACCTGATGATACTCTTAGAAACAATATATATCAAATATTATGAAGTATAAATCAACTCTTCTTTAGGTCAAAAAAATTTCCTTAAAATACAATTCAACATTTGTCCTTATATTGTGTCAGCTCCTTCTACTGCCTTCAACAAACAGCCAAGGGACCACGGAGTCTCCCATCAGCAGGTGACAAGATCAAGGTGCGCACTTCCCTTACACACCCAACTTAGAATTGTATTAAGAGATAAGTAAAAAAGGTGAGGCAGGGCTGTCATTCAGCTGTATCTGCTAAGAAGCAGATGAGGAAAGTCTCCAAGTCCATAAACAGCATAACAATCAAACCCATTTTTATAAATCATTGTTTTTTAACATGAAAACTCAACTTACAATATTAGAAACATACATACAAATGTATAAGTTAGTTACATGTAGAGTCTCCCCTAGACTATTAACAGAATGAGTTAAGAAAGATAATGAATATACTTTTTTCAATTATTGATGAGCCCTGATTTACTGAGATTTTGTTATTCATTGATTTCTGAGCTAGATTATCAAAGTAATCAAAATAAAAAAATTCCACATAACTTAAATCATTTCAATGAGTTTCCAGTATTTTATTAAATCGCCTGAAACTCAAACCTGAACATGGTATGAAGTACAAATCCCTGTTACTCTACCACTACTAATTTACATTTTTTTGCCTAAATATGTCTTAATCCATAATTGTCTGAAATGTCATGAAAATCCATTATCTGTAACAAAACAGGAAATGCATATAGTACAAATATTTATATAGTCTATATTATAAATCTTCCAGGCATTTTTATAAATTGCTACTTACAATCAAGGCTAATGATAACAATGAATAAGCATAATATTTTATTAATGTTGTGTATTTTCCAAATTTGAAATAACCAATATTGGTTGTTCTATTTCTTTGAACACTTTCTCAATATACAGAAGAGCAGTGCTTACTTACTTTTCAATATGACATGTTAGCGCAATAGTTTTCCATGATTTATTCCATCTAACTAAGATAATTTCAAATCAGAGACACTGGTTTAACAAAACAAAAAGTATGCTATCCAACTGATCCCATATCATCCTATTATACATGAGTCCCAGCAAAGGAGTATAGCTTCACAATTAACAATGTGGTTTCTCTACAGCACTGGAATTTCTTTTTGCCGAAAACCAAAATCCATTTATATGCAATACCCACAAAAGGCAAATTTATAGAGACAGAAAGCATGTCAGTATTTGTCTAGGGGTGAAGGTGGGAATAAGGATTAATGGTATAGACACAAAAAAATGGGGGCGGGGGTGGTGGTGATGGAAATGTTCTAAAACTAGATTGTGGTACTGGTTGCATAATTGTAAATTTACTAAACAGGCACTTTATTGTACACTTATAAACGGTGAAATTTATGGTAAGCAAATTGTATCTCGATGGGCCGGCCGAGTGACTCAACTAGTTAAGAGCTCACGCAAGAGTGCGAGCTCTGAGCAACAGCGGTTCAATGCCCAGCCCGAGCTGAGTTGCCGTTGAGCTGCCAACAGGTAGCAGGATGG
>NW_017731870.1:306062-312708 GCF_001890085.2 Hipposideros armiger
AAAAAAAAAAAGCACATAATGTACAGGGATGTAAAATACAGCATAGGGAATATAGTCAATAATATTGTAACAACTATGTATGGTGTCAGCTGGGTAATAGAGTTATTGGTGATCACTTTGTGAAGTATATAAATGTCTAATCACTATATTGTTTTGTACACCTGAAACTGAAAAAAAATACAAAATAAATAAAAAGCAGCACATAATGTGTGTTGCACTTCTTTTTATGATGCTAATAGCTGTTGATGCTCAATGCCTAGTTTCATTAATTCCTTAGGAGTTAGAGAAACATGGCGAAGTGACCCATGAAGATACAGTCCGCAGAATTCAGAATACAGAAAAGTCTATGGCTCACACAAGTCAGGTTTTTCAATACATACACTGCAAGGAAGAAAAGCAGTGAGGGGGGAGGATGAGAGGGGACCACCTTTAGTTTAAGAGATACCAAAAAGATCACACACGCACACACCAAAACTTTATTATGATGTGTAGGCATACACATTTGGTTGATAAGACTATTTAAATGCAAAAGAGATATTACAATAGTGGTCTGCACAGAGAAGACTGTGATTAGGACTGGGCTTGTGGAAAACTTCTGTGGTGGCTAGAAAGGTTCGGTTTCTTGATCTGTGTGATGCTTACTAGGGTGTTTGCCTTATATGCAAAAAAAAAAGGAAAATCATCTAAGAGTGCTAGTTTGAAATGCAGAGGCTTAAGCCCTACTCAGCCTCCTAATTCAGTCTCTCTAGGGATAGGCCCCAGGCATTTGCATTTTAATAAACTCTACTTAGTGATTTTTGTGCACACTAGTTTGAACCATTTGACTGGAATGGAATGTAAGCTTCACAAACCTTGTCTGTTTTCACACAACTGCTGTAGCAAAGTGTTTTCCATAGGAAGCTGCTTAATAAATATGTGCTAACTGTGTATGGGAGGGTATACAATAAGATGGTCAGAGAATGATAGTAAAAGGGCCTAAACGCTACAAAATTATAAATATAATTATGTCTACAGAATCTAGTACAGCACACAGGAACAATATGAGGTACAATTAAAGCACACAACTCCTGGAAATTTAGCTATATAATATTCTCGATCTAATATTTATCCATAAAGTATTATCTGTCTATAGTTTTCTACATATTATCTATATAATATTACATATCATATATACATCATCTATTGTATACCAAATATGTATAATTACATATAATCTGAAGGGGTTTGATATTATTTTATTACACTATAAATATTGATAAAATATATAATAGATACTATATATCAGATACATATTACTACACTATATATTATTAATGCATATTACTATTATAAATAGATAATATATATATTATATGTAACAAATATAATGTATCATTACATAATACTATATAAAATAATATTGTTTATAGAGTCCCTGCATATGTGAAACCACTCTAATTACAAGATTGACAAACTGACAAATGACTTACTTCAGCCTTCATCACCTCTTACCTTTCACCAAAATACATTCACTCTCTCCATTTCTTCACCTGCCATTCACTCCCTCAATCCAATTTGGTTCCTACCACCATCACTCCATTGAAACCACTTCCTCTAATGTGAACAATAAACTAATTGCTGTACAAGAGTGTTTTCAATCTCTTACTTTAAATCCTCACTCCATGACACTGTTGACCGTTCCCCTTTTTAGATATTCCTTCTCTTGATTTTCAAGTCATCTGTCTCTTCTACTTGCCATACAATCCTCCTAGCCATACTTTCACAGACTCCTCTTTTATCAGTACCCTCCAAATATCAACAGCCCCCGGAATCCCATCGCAAGCCCTGTCATACAATCCCATCGTTAAAACTCCTTCCCCAAAGTAAATGTCTACAAATCTATGCCTTTAGCCTAGGCTTCTATTCAGAATTTTAAAACCATAGAGCCAAATATTTATGATCTATACATACCTTAAACCAAGTATATCTTGAAGCAAATTTATCATCCTCCTTCCGACATCAGCTACCCTTTCTCAAAGTGAATGGCACTATCCAGTTGTCTCAAATAGAAAGCTGAAACTTTACCAAGGACCCTCTCCTTGACCATGTAATCAACCACAAAGCCCTATTGATTACATCTCCTATATGTCTCTTTTCCCATTCTCGTTTTCTCAATTAGCCCCTCACTATGGACTGAATTGTGTCCTCCCAACCCCAAATTCACATGTTGGAGACCTAACTGCCAATGTGACTGTTTTGGAGTAAAGAATTAAAGTTAAATGAGACCATCACAGTGAAGGTGCTATCCTAGTAGTATTAGTGTCGTTATAAGAAGAAACAATAGAGAGCTCACTCTTGCTCTCTCTCCACCAAGTACAGATGCAGCAAGATGGCACCTGTCTACAAGTCAGAAAGACAACCCTCGCTGAGGATCAAATCAGCCACCACCCTGATCTTGGACTTCCTAGTCTCCAGAACGGTGAGACATAAAGTTCTCTTGTTTAAGCCACTCAGTCTATGGTATGCTGTTATGGCAGCTCTAGCGGACTAAGACATCCCTCCTCAAGTCCTGTTCTATTAGTGTTCCCTGCTCTAAACCCTCCTCTACTCTCCCATCAGAATGATCTTCCACACACAAAATATGAGGGCACCTCTCTACTAAAAGGTCTTCAATAGCATGTCATTACCTAGAAGATAACATGTCAACTCAAGTCTAGGTCTTATCTCCTGCACCTTAATCTTTCAACAATTCTCAACACCTTCTTGTGTCCTGAACAGGTCATGCTCTCTCCTGTGTCTGGGTCTCGACATATGCTGTTCCTGCAGCTGGAATGCCTTCCCAACCTCCTATTTAGACTTCCTCAAATCTGAACTTATGCCCTACTTCCCTTAATTGTACTCCCACTGCACTTTAAATATACTCCCATAAAATCATTTACCTTATTGTACTAAAAATTTTTATTTGCATTCCTGTAAATCCCTTGAGGTCACAGGATGTGACCTTGTCATCTATAAATTCTATAGGGTCTGGCATATAATAAATGTTCATTACTTGGATTCTACACAAATAAATGAAAAAAAAATACCACAGTGGTAGATCCTTAACTGATGCTCCAAAGAGTAGTTATTGATTCATTTTTATAATAAATTATATTAGTAGTAATTGTACATTAGTATGAGCTAATTGTATTAGATCAAAACACCTTAGATATGATAAAGTGAAAGAATACACCCACCCAGCAACTGAAAGACCCACTTAAGTGACAACCGACACATTAAAATTTCTTGCCATCCTTACCTCCTTCAGAAGTTCAACACTGAGTTCTAAAAGGTGAATTAAAGATGAACATTCCCCAGTTATCTTTAAGCTGACTTCACAGACACACAGCAACTGAAGGGTCAGCTGTGTAAGCTGAATTTTCCAGAAAACAGGATGACGCAAAAGGCTTACATATACTTCCTCGATAAACAGCATCACTTCCGTTGCCTGTATCAAATCTTTGATCTGTTTAAAAAAGCCATTATATGATATTACAATAATATACAATCCAAAGGATAATTTTAAGCTATACAAGAAGCTTCAACAATAAAATATTTTTCTCTAAACCTATTAGGCCTTAAGGAGAAGAAATGTATACAACTCAGAGGGTTAAACTATTCAACTGCCTTTTTCCTTTTGCAACTAAACAAAATACAATTTGTTACTGTTTTTATTACTGCTGTCTGGCACCAATTCTTTTCATTTGTTTTTCTAACTTCTCTGAGTGCAGAATTCTTAAGACAAATTACACGACAGTGCCAACATGTTGAAGGAAATTAAAGTCGGTTTTGAGTTCTCCAAATGAACTCTCGTTTCTACAATTGGAACATAGCGAAGGGGGTTAGCATGTTATTCTAACGCACTACTAAATCCTTCATCTGTAAGATATTTGCTCAGAAAACCTTCACTGAAAGCATCATTTCCACACTTGGCAGATGTAATGAAAGACCATATTCTAATGGTAGGGTATCTTCTCAACAGGCTAATGCATTAGATAGGAAGGACGTGGGTGCTCTTAAAAAATCCCAATTCAATTCAAAAACAGCTGTTCTGATATAAATTCTGGAGTTGGTATAAAGGATATGGTCCTGCTAGCAGACACACTGGCATTTCCCAGAGATTACAAACAATGAACCATCTGCTTCAATCAGAAGTCCTGTGTCTGTTAAATTCATCAAGAGGAAAGACTACAGTTGACCAGCTGTAACTTTCACCAGTCATTACCACCATAGTAACCCAAAATGACTATAAGTTATACACGGAGAGAAAAATTAATCCCTAGCAAACAAGAGAAAAAAAGATATTAAAAGATCAAGAGGAAGATGGGAAATAGAAGGAAATACTAAGTTATAAAAAATAAAATGTGAACAGTTCAGTAGTTAAATTATTTTGATCTTCTGCAAATACAGTGAGAAAGGCAAAAGGCCGCCAAGAAAAAGGATTTAAAACAAAGTAAAACCTCTTGTTTATTTGACAATATATTCCCTGAAGTGCATTTCTTTGTGCAGCTTGAAATTTTCCATAATAAAAACATACATATTTTTTGTAAGACAAGGCTCTCTAATCTTTAATATTACCAAAATTCTTAACAAGAACACTTTTGAAGTAATTTTCTATCTTTATGTAGAAATAGATCATGTGGAATGGATAACATGTNAAATATTTAATTTAAGAATATTTCATTTATGAAAAGTAGCTCAATTGTCTACTTACCTAATACAGACACGATTTACCTACATAGCTTGGATAATGAATTACACTAAACAAATTTTAATATATCATGTTATTATCATACAAGTAACATTACTGCCCAGAGAGGCAGCAATGATTTTTAAATTACAGTAATTTATTAAGCATATTTAAATGTAGCAAAGCAATAACCATAGAAACTTAAAATCATTAATTGCACCAAGTAGATGAATAAAATGAAAAAGAAAAAGGGATATGTACATTAAGTTCCAATAAATAAAATGCAAGTGACATAAGATGTTATTTGAGGTTTCTAAATACAGACAACATTAACATATTATGGAACTAAAGAAGAATGGTTTACCACACTTTGCTAAAATTACTTCATTTTGAAATTTTACAGAAGCACCTGAAGGGCAGAAGTACCTATGAATCATGAGGACAGGTAAGAAAAAAAAAGGATATGTGAGGTAGAGCCATGTTAAAGAAACACTTGAGAGAAAATGACTTAGTCTGAGCCACTCAGAAGTTATAATCTTGGAGATGCTATCAACTTTGGCACAAACAAACAAACATACACACTTACATATGGGTTACGCCATTTGAAAAGTGAAATTAATCAAATTGCAAAATCTTCTAAGTTATAACCAGCAAGGTAATTTAAACTTCAGATTTACTAGCTACCAAGAGGTCAGAGACAAAAGTATTACTGTATACTGTGCTATCACTGAAACAGCCATTTTCACACAAGCTATCATTGAAAGGGTCATAAAGTAGCTTTTCAGGGTTCTGAAATGGTCTAGAAGCATTTTAAGTAGGTGGAACTTATAGGTATGAAGGCATAAATGAGACTGACCTGTTCAAAATAGAGGGTAAGGAAAAGAGCTAAAGATTCAAGACACCAAAAATGAGGAAAGTAATGGTGGAGGATAACTGTAAATTGCTTACACTTCTGAGAGGTTACAAGTTGCTTGATTTTTAATGGACACCAAAGAACGGTACCTTCCATGAGATCTTTAAATAAAAGCCTATGTGGGATATCTCACGTGCCACGTAAAATACCACAGCTATTGCTGTATGTAGTAACCCTTGCTTCTTACCTCAAACCAGAGAGATCCAGAAGTCCAGGGAAGATAAAGGCTCACAGGCCAAAGCTTAATGAACTGGCAATAGAAGCCCAAGGATAAATGCTTCCTCCATTATTCTGGATCCTTCTGGGGGGTTCTGAGACATATTTCATAAGGCTTCTCAGAATATTCTGTGGGACTGAACTGGTTGCTTGTATCATGGCCAGCTTGATAATATTTGTATTGCCTCTCCCATCTTCAGTATTTCACTTTAGTCTCCCACCTGCCTTCTGGGACCACACTTGAAAATGAACTCCTGTTACATAAGCCTTTGCTTTTGTGGAAACCTGGGCTCTGTTTTTACCTTTGGGGAAACAGGGTCTACTTTTTGGGAAACCCAGGCTAATTCAGAGCCTGCCAGGAGAAAGGAAGTAAAATATTTTAAAAAGGAGGAAATGCCTTTACACGAGGCCACAGCTGTCAAGAGGAATCTTAATGACAGCAAACCCTTAGAGTCCACACTTTTTGTCCTCAATTTAAAAGGAAGCTATCACTGGGCACCACCTAGGTACCAGGTATGTATGAATGGGCCTAGGAATGCTGTTGTGAACTAGATAGCACGGAAAAGTTTGTTTTCTTTTTTAAGTGCAAACAACGTATCAGAAAGGCTACATCGGAGTTAAGTATCTGCAGCAGACACAACAGAGATGGCAGCCCAGCTCACACTGCCTCCCAGGGTCCTGTCTTTGCTGTCTCCCTGTCCCCTGGTCATAGCCAACTGATGCAAGCTGGGTCAATCAGACAATAGGGGCTTGATCAGATTCAGGATTTTTTTGCTTTATTTTGTTTTGTTTTTTGTTTCCAAGACTAC
>NW_017731870.1:316769-319712 GCF_001890085.2 Hipposideros armiger
AAAAAAAAAAAAAAAGACAATTCCACAAATATAAGACTGAAGGGCAATTGGCACGAGAAAAAGAAATAGGAGTTCCACTGACCACCATCTCATCATAGATCAATAGGCTATTTCTTAAAAAAAGTTATTTTTTATTAATGTGATGTTATTCAAGTGCTCATTACAGGTCACATCTATAGTAGTGCATTCAGCTCTAAGAACATTTCATAGTAACACAATCTGAGCACCAATAAACTAGGGAATTCCCAGCAAAGGACAGTGAAAAGTCTGGAAACCATTTTATGGGGAGAAGTAAAGAAATTGAAGAAGGAAAGAAAGGAGGGAGGAAGGGGAGAAAGGAAGAGAGAAAGAAACAACACAAGAGAGAATGCAGATGGGCTTTTTAAAAAGCTTGTTTTGTTTGGTTCTGAGAAGAATGCAGACTAATGGGTAAAGTCTTAGGAAAATGCAGGTTAATTAGTATTTTTAGTACTTGCTAAAAAAAAAAGTTGCCTTGAAAAACAGCATGCTTCATTCATATCACTAAAATATTTCATTTGTCATGGGATGGTTGTCTTTTAGAGTATAAGAAGTACCTGAAATCAGTGGGAAAATGGGTTACATTGCTGCTAAGATCCCTTCCAACTCTCAGATTCTTCATTCTAAAAAGTCGATTTAAGTGATTAAATGTGTTTATGTCACTAGTTTCATTCGTTCCAAATGATGTATATCTAAACTATATTAACAAGCCACAGATTCCCAGAACTATTCCACAGAGCTCACTTCAAGGAGTATTTTGGCTTGTCAATATAGGTTCACGAAGATGAAGACAAACATCTACCACAGAGCAGAGAACAGAGTAATGTAATCAAGGTGTGAAAAGGTTTACCGTACACCATAGCTCAAGAGGCTCTGCTTATGCATCGTTTTATTGCTCACACAAAACAAAAGTGTTGGAAAAGCCACAGGAGAATTTGTTTTAATTAGCTTTCCTCTGCTTGATTACAGGAAAGCCAATTTATAAGTCACAAAGGGAAGATTCACTCGTCATTCCTTGCTAACTCAAACTTAAAACAGGTCATCTGTGACCTCAAGTGATCACTTTGAAAAATATTCACAGATTCCCATGGTGCTCAGGATCTAGGCAGAGGGCAAACCTCGATCATGGGATGGGATGGCCTGATTGAGGAATCACTACATTAAATTCACGATACACTGGCAACTAGGTTTTTAAGGAAAATCTGCAGTTATAGAGACATTAGCTCAAATTTATCTCTCCCCTGAACTCCCTAGACATTTTATCCATATCTCTGTTAAATATCTTTCATCCTTCTACTTTGAATTATGAAAATTTATATACTTGTTTTAACTCCCTTACTAGGCTGTGGGCTTCTCAAGAGCAGGATCCATCAGGGTCACCACACTTGCTGTAAGGGGACATGTGGAACTTGGAATCTCGCCAGCACGCAGCTGGTCAAGGCCTGTGTCCCCAGGGCCGTATCTGCCCTGAGACACACCTTTTTCTAATTTACAAAAGAGGTCTTTTCTTTTTTTTTTNTCAGAAGTAGCAGCGCTAGCAAATTATATCTGTGGGAGGATGCCATGTGCACTGCTGTAAGAAAGAAGGGCAAAAGCAATTCAGAGAAGGACTAGGGAGGAGGGCACAAATGAGCATACGGCCAATAAACAAAAGCAAGGTAGGAATCAAAGCAAAAGAGCTAAGGATACCTACCCCTCCATGTGCTAAAGCCATTTCCAAGACAGACAGTGTATGTGTGAGAGCAATTCACCCTCAAAATCATGACAAATTAAAATGCCCAGAAGAATACGCTACACACTCAATATTTGCCTCAAGCATGTTGTTAAAATGAGGGTGGGAATGTATCAGCGTATCATGGCACAATCCAACATAATTTAGACAGATCTTCCATTACCACATGTATTATAATGGACCAAGTACAGCAAAGCAACATCAACGTAAAAGCTGCATTTAAAGGTGTGACCTGTTTGCTAATCTGCCAGACATAGCACCTTGATTCTTTACCACGTTATTCTTGAATAGAACATTCTTGTCACCCTTTAGCCCCATTCCTTACTTTTCTTTAAATCATACTGGACAATCAGTAGACTGTCATCTTTCATTTACTCTAGCTAGGTTAATAGAATAACCATAACATAAATGTTGTCCAATGTGGCAAAAGTTTTGAATAGTAAGGGTATGTAGAGTTTAAAACCAATACAAATGTTAAACACTTATTTTGTCTCAAGGGTTTTCTGCTACTGATTCTGAGTGCGTTGTACAATAAGTTTATGGTATATGAAATCTTGCTCAAGGTAACAGCTTGTTGGACAAGAAGAAGTTCTATTTGATAATGACTAATTAGGAAAATTCCAGAATAAAAACTCAAAATATACAGAACTTTATAGCATAACATGATATATAGTTCAAGTGACTCCTGCCAACACTTACATTTACTTTTTACTCTAGTGAGTGTATTTTTATTTACCTAGGCTTAAGATTGGCTTCTGTTGGCTTGCAGGAGTCTGTAAAAGTAGTAAAGCTATTCCGATTATGACCAGTTCATCAGGAAAATCCTAAAAGAAGAAAACAAAAAGTGTTGTTAAGAAGTTCCCAGAGCCATGGCTTTATAACATGTACCCAGGAAGAGCATATCCAACACGTAAGATTATACACCTATTACAGTCGTCCCTCTGTGTCTATGGGTCCCACATCCACAGATTCAACCAGCTGTAAATCAAAAATATTTTTAAATAAAATGTTACATTGTTGCTGACATGTATTAGTTAGGTTGATGATGGCTGCATCTGTACTACACATGTACAGACATTTTTTCTTGTCCTTATTCCCTATTACTCCCTAAACAATACAGTATAACAACTATTTACACAGCATTTACGTTGTATTGGGTATTATAAGTAATCTAGAGATGATTTAAGGTATAC
>NW_017731870.1:330067-339985 GCF_001890085.2 Hipposideros armiger
GAGGATGAAAGGCCTTACCTGCAAACACGGAACCATGTCACAGCACAGCTGAAGTATATGTTGTTCCAATATTGATGGTTGTTCTTTGTCACAAAGAACTCGGGGTTGAAGCAAAACTTTTAGTAGGGCTAGTCGGAGTTTAGCATATTCTTGTAACTGGGACGGTTCACAATATAGATACCAGAGAAATGGCGCCATTATTTGGAGACATGAAACTTCTGACCTGCGAGTCATGAAATGCAGAAGTCAGTCATTCAGCTAAACAGAGTACCCAGCAGGTAAGTGTCAAATACCAACTTATAGTTCATAACCTATCATAAACTATGATACCATCAAGTGTAACTATTTTTCAATGATTCTTCTATTCCACCATGACCCACCTAGACCCACACCAAACAGGTCTCTGTGCACTGGGGAAAATGACTCAGCCCTTGGGGACCATAAGCCTGATGCCCAGGACTACTTGCACACTAGAATGGCATCTACAGCTCCAGGGTCAGTCCTTGGTGAACATTAAAATCATCTAAGAACATTTTTGAAATTATAGATGTCAGTACCCATTCTCTAGGAGTATGAAACAGGCATGCATTTTTGGAAAAACTCTATAGGTGAGGTTTCTACATAAAAAAAAAGGCCATACAGACATCCCGAGAAGATTATGAGTTAATTTAACTTGTCAACTCATTAACATGGTGTGCAAGTAACTGCATTTTATGCCTTTAAAGTCATTTGATCTTTACCATCCTATGAAATAAAAAATATATATGTATCCTATTATGCAGAAACTAAGGCAGGGAGAAGTGAAGTAATTTGCCAAGTTCTTCCCCTTAAGCTCTTCCCACTCAAAGGAGGCAGATCGGCAGATCTTACAAATCTTTCATATCTACTTAGATTTCAATATATCCCAATAACTCCAAGTCCAAAGTCAGTAAAATGCCAGAATGCTCTTTCAGATATAAAAATGTGATCATGTCATTAACAAGCATAAAAAAGTTTATGCTTAGATAAAATATTTAGCCCAATTCACAAACCATCCATAATTTGGCCACTGCTTATCTTTCCAGCCTCATTTCTTGCTCTTCTCCATTCTCCATTAAACAACACTAAACTTCTTTCAGATCTTCAATCAAGTCATCTGGACTTTTTTCTCACTTGCTGTTCCCTGTACCTGTAATACTCTTCCTTTTCTCCCTTTCCTGTTCCTTCCCCTGCCTAATGTTGATCTTCTTTCAGTGCTCTCCTTTAAAGTGACTTCCTGCGGGCCTTCCCTGACACCTCGCCTAGGTTACAGGCACATCATGTGCACCCATAGGACAATGACTTAATTGTTGGTATTGAATCTCTCTATCCCTTGCCAGACTATAAGCCAAATGAGGGCACGGCCCATGGATTTCTGTTTACTTCTGTATCATCAATAACAATACTACACAGTAGGCCTGCAAAGAGATGCTCAATCATTAAATTAATTGATTCAGTTACACTAATTTATAAAGTGGCTTTACAATTAGCAGGCATCAGTTAAATGCCATAATTTTATTTTAGTTGTTCATATTTATTAAACTTAAGAAGTTATTAGATAAGATAACAAAGATGAACAGGCATTATCTATTTTTAGAGGCACATAGTCTTAACAGGGCAACCAGTTCTGTTCTTAGACTAGAAAATAGGTGAAATTCACAAAAAAACAAAGGTATAAAGTGCAACATTTCATGGAGGAAATGGCATTTGAATTATGCTTGACAACATAATTTTATAATACTATATATTCCACAGCAATGTGATTAAATAATACTATTAATATAAATAAAAATTTAAGTTACCAAATCTGAAAAGATTTATTCATTCATTCATTTATTCACTTGGCAAAACATACTGAGTACCTATAGTATACCATTTACTCTTCTATATGCTAGAAAAAAACCAAGAGACAAAAACAGATTAAATCTTTGATGTGATGGAGCTCATTATATGCAGGAATTTTTTTTTTCTCTCATGAGCCCAAATACTTACACAAGCTATAAAAAAACAAAAGGAAGACTTTCGAGTTCATAATTATTATTGAAAGATAGATCTTTATCACACCATCGACTTTAGGAAACTGAAGAAAGCTTTATATATCAAGCAAGCGAATGATATATGTATGGTTAGAATATGAAGCATGTTAGAAAAGAGATTTAAGAAACATCGTTTCCCATCTCACCAATAATGTATTCCCCAAAGAATAAATGCTATCCAGGTGTCAAAAACATCCATGAATAGTTTATCAGTTTTCTCCTACTTCGAGATGCTGAAGGTGAAATGTAAGGTTCATATAAAGAAATATATTTCCAAGATGCTGTTATTACATCAGGAGTATAATGTTGCACTTCCTTAAGAACAACATACTATTTAAAAATCTCCTTGGCTTAATCTGCCCCAATTTTAGGTACTGCATTTCCTATGTGGTATCTCATGATTAACTATCACTTCCAAGGGGTATTAGTCGACAAGGCTTAAGGAGAAAAGGAAAATAATAAAACAGATCATCTGAAATCCCAAAGTGATTAAAAATGTTTAAAAATGCAAACAAATGTGCATGTATCTATATATGCAATAATTCCTAACACAGAAAGAGCTAGAATATGAGCTATCTTCACAACATTTTGCCTCCTTCCCGTAGTTGTGAATCAATATTTAAGTTCTTGTTAAATTACCAACCTTTTTTCATTACCTTCTAAACAACAACTTTAAAACTACTGAATTAACTTACTCTAAAATTAAATCTTAGGAAACTAATAGTCTGCTAAAAAGAAAAAATGGAAAGAATAAACTTATAGTGCAAAAGTAGAAATGAGGCAACTGAAATTATTCTTTGCAAATAAATATAATTTAGAACCTCCAAAATGCTCTAGATAACATACTCTATAACACCTAAGAATTTAAGTGAAAAAAGTCAATAGAAGTTTATCAATAAATACACCCAAGTCAATTAATAATCTTTTTTTCCTTATGAATATCTGGACAAATTACATTAGAATAACTACTTCCAAACCCCAACATAATACGCCTTTGAAATGAAAATAGCCAAAATCTAAATTAATTACTAAAGCATTGGAAGGGAAAGATATTCTTAACAAGCTTAATGACACATTTGGCACATCGGCGGCAGCATCTTTTATAAAGTATCATATTTATTTAAACAATTGTGTTTATAAATTTGTAAGTTTTGGTTTCTGACATAGTTCAAGACTTATTTAGTAAATATTAATATCTTATCTTTGAAAATGTAATCCTAGGTGGGAGAAGAGAGTAATGGTGTTTATTTTGAGCTATTCATTCAAATGCTACATAAATTTTCCTCACTGGCAGATGATTACAAGTTTCCCTATATCTCTTTAAAACTGCTGTAGCAGTATATCCTACCTAAAGATTCCACGACTTCTAAAATTGAAGTTATGGACTCAAATGGCATTCTCAGAAACTGTATAGGACACTGTAAGACTTTCAAGAGCAGAAAAACGTGAGTGCAGCTGGTGTGGTGAATGTAACTCAGGCATGGGGTTGTCCAGGACAATGGTATCCCATGACCTTGCATGATGGTACTAAGTATATAGTGATATTATACATTAGGAGGCACTCTACAATCCACTGCCTGGGCCCCACCAATCTGTGTGTCTCATATAAATCCAACATCTATAGAGCACCTAGAAATGTGTCAGGCATTATTAATACAAAGAATAACAAGACATAGTCCCTGCCCTCAGAAAGGTTTAATAGAGAAGAGTAATTATAAGATAATGTAATAAACATAATGACATTAGAAATCACAACTGAAGTTATAGTGGGAGTATATAAAAAAGACACCTAATCCAGCCCACGGTAAGCAATGGCTTACTAGTAGAGAAAATGCCTAAACAGATTTAAAATAGAGAAATTAGTCAGAAAGGGTTGGGGTAAGATTTGAGAGGGTAAGGTGTGTACCTACAAGCAAAAGCACAGAGGCAAGGGGACAGCACTGCTTCCCAAGTGGAACCAAAAGCAAGTCAGTTTATTGCTGAACTCACAATTCATAAATTGTGAGATAAACAGAAGATAAAACAGGTAGAAACCATCTCATACACAGAGCCTGGTGTGACATACTAGATTTCATGCTGTAGCCCAGGGATTTTCCAACTATTTCAGAAACCAAACTCCTTTTTTCCAACAGAAAGCGTCCATAGATAGCATATCAACATGTATTACATGTTCTACAAGAACAGAGCTGAAGGGCGTGGGTAAGGCATTCCCTGTGCTTAGCCCATACATTGCAAGTTTGAAAACCACAATTCTGGTGATTTCAACGAAAGAGTGATAATAATATTTGCTCTCATGATATATCACTGTGATGCATGTTTAGAGAATGGATTTGAGCAGGACAAGATTGCAGGCAGAGATGTAACTTAGGAACAGGTGGCAAAAGCCAAGAGATGGTGGCCTAAGCCAGTACCGTGGTAGTAAGGATGGAAGAAAGGGGGTGGCTTTGAAGACCATCAGGGGGCCTTGGTGAAGCTAATCTAACTGTACAAATGGTGGCTATCTAGTCCCAGCTGGCAGTATCACTTGATCCCAATTCGCAGGTTTCTAATAGGAAGAATTTAACTCACTAATCAATTTCCAAGGGGAAGAAACTATCTTCTAAATGTATTGTATGGTAGTTTCCTGAATATTTCTAATCAATTTTCCTAACTAACCAATGCTTAATTAACTTCTTTAATAATAGCTTTTCTCATATTCAATATTTCAACAATTAATAAATCTGGTAGGTTTTAAAAATATATATATATATAAAAAACTATACCCTGCTCAAAGACATTTCTTTCCTTCAGAAGAAAACACTATAGTCAAAGCAGCTTAAAAAAACAAAAAGTTTTAAAATTAGCATATACAATTTTATCTCCCTCACTTATTTTATGTTATATTACCTTTCAGGGCATTGCTGGAAAAAAGCTGTCAGCTGCTGCAAAAGTACTGGCCAGCAATCAGGTCTATGTTCAAGCACAGTGATCAAAGGCTGAGGGTGATTTCTGAAACACAGAAAGTAACTGGAAACTCATTTCGGGATGACACATTCTCAATATCCAAACACAGCAAGCAAGAAAAACCAATACCACCTAGAGACTTTTTTCCAGGATTCATAATTGTCTCAATACCATCATTTGCTGCATTTGTTGCAGAGTTGGCTCATTAAACTGATATTTTTCCCCCCTTTATCTAAGTGTTTTGCAGAAAAGAGAACAAACCCTGAGTCTTACAGACCCAAATTTCAAAGGACTCTGCCACTTAATATAATACCTCGTTGACTGACCAAGCTCCTGAATCCGGTAGCTCTCTCCTATCCATCCCCTTGATTCTTTCATGCCTGGACATCATGGGCCACCTTTTCCCCATGCTGCTCTCTTTCAAAACCTGGAAGATTCCATTTTCTCTCCATTGCCCCAACTTGTACGCACTAGCTCTCCCTTTCTTTTCCAATTACTCCCATTCTTCTCAGTGTATGGCTCTGTGTTCCCCCAGCATATTTAAGATGGGGAAAAAGAAAGTATTTCTCCCATCTCAAACAATAAACTAACCAAATTGAAAATGCTTGAAATTTCTGTGGAACGAGGATGTATCTTTTTATTTGTGTTACGTCCAATAAGATATCTTAAAAAAAAAACCCTATATAAAACATAATATCTAAAATCTGAAGGATTCTCAAACAATAAAGTTTAAAAAAAGAAAAAGAAAAAACCACAAGCACAAGTTATTTTAAATAGTTCAAAAAGCCAACTAGAAAATATAAATTAATCAGATTTTTAAACTATGAAGTACTATACAAAGTTTTTAGTTATTATGGATGTGGCGTTTTCCTCCAAAAAATTTTTTTAAATCAAAGTTAAAAGGCTCACTGTAAATAAAAAAATCCAAACAATACAGAAGTATCCATCTTTTAATATAAAAGGAATCATATACATGATGCTATTCTTTAATCATAATTTTTAACCCAATAATATATCACTAGCAATGATTTTTCAAAAAAAAAAAAAAAAAGCAGACCAGTTACACACAAATGATATTTTAAGACTGCCTTCTTAGCAGTTCTCAAAGTGTGATCACCTTACCAGCCGTATCAGCATCCCCTGGGAACTTGTTAGAAATGTAAATAAATTCTCAGGCCCCAGCCCAGATTTAATAAAATGGCCTCCAGACAATTCTGATGCACTGCTATCAAGCAGTGGACCTCAGCCCTGGCTGCAAGTTAGATTCATCTGTGGAGCTCTCAAAAAATACCAATGTCCAAGTCTCCATTATATTGGGGTTGCTAAGAGTGGAGCCCAGGCATCAGTAATTTTTTAAAAACTCTTCTAGCAATTTTAATGTGTTGCCAGGGTTGAGAACCACTACAAGTAAAACACCACAGAAGAGGGAGGTTAGGTTGTTAGGAGTTAGAAATTTTTCTCTTAAACAGAAAAGTATGGCAGATCCATCGCGTTGAAACAATCCTTTTAAACACCTCCGTGACACTACTACACAGTTTCTGGTATTATATCAGCATCTCTTTATTTTCTCCTCAACTTCACCTAATTTATCATGTGCTAACTTCATACACTGGCACAGGCTTTTTATTTCTCCTGTTTGCTAAAGCACAGGCTATTTTGGACTGATCAGATTACTGCCATTGTTAAGGGATCACTCCAAGCAATTTTTTTATGCCAAAACTAAAAAACTGTATCAAAATCACATTTCCAAATTCCAAACTCTTTGGCAGTTAAACCTATCTAGAATTTGTTTCTACTCTGGTTGCCCAGATATTAAGAAATAAATGTTACAAATCCTAAATGCCTCTCAGGTATGTCACATCAGCCAAACTTCTTAGATTGAGAGATCAGTTGGTCAAGTTAAAAAACACATGGATGAAAAGAACAGAACAGCAATTCCAATATTTTATCTATGGGTTTTTCTTCTGACAAGCACCATATTGAAATAAGAAGCATTTAATATGACCATCCATTAATCCTCCAGCTAATCGCGGCATTTATGACTATTTAAGAAAATCCAAAAAGTTACCACATAGTTTTTGTGTGATCATAAGGCAATGAAGTCCTTTTCAATACTCTTCCCATAATTATAAGTCATCCCCTACCCCTTCCTACTCCTCACCCCCAGAAATGTTAAGGATCTATCTTCTTTTTAAAACAGTTTTGTCCAAATTAAATCAGGTCAACAAAAATAAGTGATAGTAATATTAAAGTAGGATTAGAAATGATGCACATATGGCAAACAACTCTATTATAATTCAGCTTCAACTTCACTGGGATTGTGGGAACCACTCTAGCTTTGTTGCTTGAAGCTACAGTCCTGTTTTGCTAGCTACCGGATTTGGCAAAATCTATTTAGTATCTCAAACTTAAATTCTAAAGATGAGATTAAGTAGAATATAGTAGGACAAGGATTATCAGATTAATTACTGATTTAGACATTGGGATAATTAACTTTTCCAGAGAATTGATTATGTCAGATCCAAATGGAAATATTGTAGGGAAAATATATTGATTCCAAGAAGCTGAAAACCTTAAGGTAGAAGGGAAGTCCAAAATAAGAACATTGAATCTTACTGTTAATTTACATTTGATTATTAATATTATACTATTTCAACTGAGTACAACTAACCTAAAATTAATTATAATTGCCAAAATTGTTTTAATACTTTATAAGCATAATGAAGCAAAGAGCTAAATTTTCCCTTATGCATCGTTAAATTGGTATGTAAATACATATAAAATATATAAAGCCTTATACTTAAGTAATAGAATCAATGCATTTTCTGATTCAATATACTTTATTTCACAACTGCCATACGTGAGGGCTTCTCAATCTTGGCACTACTGACATTTGCAGCAAGATAATGCTTTGCTGTGGGGTTTGTCCAATGCACTATGGGGTGTTTAGCAGCATTCCTGGCCTCTACTCACTGGATGCGAATAGCATTCAACCTAGTCGTGACAATAAAAAATGTCTCCAGATATTACCAAATGTCCCCTGAGGGGCAAAGTGCCCAGGTTAAGAACCACTGCACTAGGTAAAACGACAAGCGCCACGAGAGGCAGCAAACTGATTAAACTGGTACCAGCCCTGAGTTATTAAAAAAGACTATGATTCCACCTTCACCCTTCTTTACACTGAACCAACAGCAATCAATCAATCATGCTCAAAATTTTAAGCTTCTTATGTAAATACGGTCATCAAATATTAACATTAGGTATACCAGAGTAACAAATACAGTAGACACTAGAATTAAAATGGAAAACATATGTAAAATAATGCCTTTGCAAAATATAGAATCATGTTCTAAAATAAACACACAGCATTAAATAATGCATATACTAATTTGGGTATGATAGAAAATAGTTATTTTCCTATTTAAAATATAATTTGAGCATTTCAAATGTCATAAGGCTAAGTATAGTTCACTCTTGATATAGTCAAGGATTGATTATTAAGTTTATGGATTATTCAAGATTTTTTCTATCTTCCTCTCACTCACTGCTTGTTAGCCATCCCACTTCTTTCAAGTGCATACAACTGAGAAATGTCAGATAAATGAAGGATACACAATTTAAACAAGTCAACTTCGTTCTTCATTAGAAGCACTGTTGATCACACACAAAAAAATAATAATGTGGTACAAAAGGACACCAAACCAAAACCTGGGCTATGCCTTAAAATTTCAATTATCCCCAAAGCTGCTATTCAAGTTATAGAGTGAGGTGACTATAACACTTCATTCAAAATGATAGATGGGTTGACCATACAATCACCCCGATCACTTGTAAAACTAATAGTGGCAGACAAGCTAAACAAGTTTTGAAAATCAAACTCAAATGTGGAGCATTGTCATCATTATCATTTATACAAGCAGTGCCTACTTAGCATCAAAATCATTTTCTGTTATGCTGCCACATTCATATCTCAGAAAAAAACTAGAAGTGGAGAGGTGAGGTGAAGGAGTGAATGGAAAGCACTGAATTAAGAGTCAGGAGTTCTAAAATTACATTCTGGCTCTGCAACAAATCATGTGATCTCAGGCAAGAGAATTAACCTCTCTTGGGCAAAGTTTCTTCATCTGTAAAATGAGGAAATCAGACTAAGTACCTTCCAGTGCTAAAGTTCTATAACCCAAGCCCCCCATTAAAGCCCTAACCTTCACACTGCTCAGAACTAGAGGTGGAACCAAATCCTGTAAAAGCAGGAAGCAGTGAAGATGGCTGTTAACTATTAATAATTCTATGTCAAGCTTAAATGGCTCTAAGGCCAATGTCTAATAAAATCTGAGACCTCAAAAAAGTTATATTTTTATCTCAAAAAGATAAATCATCATATATATTTTTTATTTCAGAAAGAAGTGCTGTTGAGGATGAGCCCACAGAAATTTTAAAATCATAATTTCCTACCTCTTAGGCCATCCAATAGGTTCTGCATCCCTCTTAAAAAGAAAATAACGTTGTTTCTAAAGATCAAAATCAATACCAAGCAGGCAACCAGGTCACCCTTCACTGGTCTTTAGTGCCTCTAATCGAGATCTTCACTGTGCGTGGTTGTTTTTTTGTGTGTGTGTTTTTTTCTCCCTACCACAGATGATCCATTTGTTGTTCATTCTTCGGCACTTCCCCATTTCATAATTTGTAAATGTTTTAATTGCTATTTTAAGTAAAGCATTTAACATAGTACCTAGCACATAGAATACTCCATAAATGGGATACTATTATGATTATCATGCAGGTAGGTTTGTATCTTAAACTAGAGCATAAGCAGCTTGAAAGCTGGGTATATGTCTTATGTTTTTAAGTTTCCCTTTCAGTGCCAAATGCACATCTATGATAAATGTATCTCTCTCTCTCTCTCTCTCTCTCTCTCTCTCTC
>NW_017731870.1:340016-343912 GCF_001890085.2 Hipposideros armiger
CCCCCCCAACCACCTTTTTAAACTCCTTGACTGGGTCATGAAAAACCAAGTTATCAGAGTCCCACTAGTACATTGTTTCAAAGTCCACATTGTTCAGAGAAAAAAGGCACAGGAAGCATGCAGAGCTGGTACCTCATACTTCAGTGCTTCCCACCCTTTAATAATATTGTCAACAGCACAGAGCCTACATGCATCTTAACAGAATGGAGTGGGGGAAGGAATGAATGATCAATTCATGGTTCCACTAGACTAGCTCAGAGGCTGTGGTAAAATAAGGTATGTAACTAGATTCACCTTTAAGTACATCAATCTTAATAGAAAACAGGAAGTAAAAAAAATTAAGCCTTGTGGTAGGAAAATCAAAAAGCAAAAGTTATTTGTAACCTCTGGGTCACCTCAACCTTTCTGCTACATCCCTGCATATAGGAAAGCTATGATTTGATTTACATCATAAATTCGGTGAGAGGCGCAGATTGCCTTTTCTGTGTGAGGAAACAATGCCTGCAGTCACCATGCATTTTCATGTATGCAGCTGCGACCCTGCTGCTTTCGGAAGCACAGCACAGCACTTATTACATCAAATGTGCATTTTAAAAGCATTTCTCTACCTGCTCTGAATTTCGATTTGAAAGTGCTAGTTAGAAGCCAAAAAGGAACTAAAAAAGCCCTGCAGATTTTAAGTTATAAAATGATAATAAAAAAATTATTTTGAAGATCCCACAATATTACTATAAAAAATAAAATTGAACAATAATTGCAAATCATGACATATCCAGTAGTTTTGTAAGACAAAAACATTTTTTTCCTTTCTACACAAGCTCCCAGAAAAAGAAGACTTGGAGCAAAAGTGATTTTAATTTTGACATTTTCCACTAATTTATTTTTTCTTTGGGTCTGTAAGGCAGATAGGGAGAGTATAACATTTCTTTGAAAATAAACTCCCTATTACAATGATTCTGCCCTCACACTGAGCTGTGATTTTCCCAGCACTCCTATTGTGAGAGGCAGGGGTTTAATGCAAAGGTGTCTGCCAGTGTCCAAAGTGTGGGACTATTTTAGATACAAGGTGACAGCTGGAGAGAAACATACAAATACTTAGGGATCCAAAGTGTCTATTATTAAGTTACATGTCATGATTTAAGAAAAAAAAACTAGAGATAAGATAAATAGGTTAATAAGGCAAAAATTATAACATTTTATGGCCTTAAAGACATTTATCAGCAAATTACCATACCAACTGTAAATTAAGCATCCACATTTAGAAGAGCTTATAAAACATTTTCTAGTTGCAACTACTAACTGGAAGCCTGTACAATATATGCAGCTTATTCTTTAGGTCTGATTCTAAATCCCAAGTATAAACCCCAGGTGATTAGAATCAAACTATGAACAAAGACTTCCATGGGTGAGAAAGAGGAGAGAGAAGAGAAAATAAAAATATAAGCAAAACATGCAATTCGACAGAAAGACTCAAACGGCAAAGAGGCAGATGGCCCTTGGAAAGCACTATTGACTATGCTTCCCCATCTACTGACCTAGCTTTTTTCTTATCCTTAACTCTACTGGGCTTTTCCAGGGGCACTGATACTTTCTTCTCACCCATCTTCTTTTTCCTGATTTTTCTACAAAGATACCCATTCATCCATGAGAGCAAGAATTCACAAACCCTCTGAAATTATATGCAAAATTTCAAGTACATATATACGTGTAGGTTTTCTAGGGGAAAGTCCAAAATTTTGTGAGACCAAATAAAGTCCTGACCACCCCCTCCAAAAAAAGGCATCAGTGAATTAAAACTAAGTATATCTAAGGTAATTGCTGCAATTCAGCCTTGTTTAATTCCTATTTCAAAAAAAAAACCAAAAAAATTATAATGTAAGCACCATTTCTGAAAAAAAGAAAAATGTTATGTATGATGTGTTCTGCCCAGAAATGGTGGCTCCCTAAGTATTAAAGTTTCTGTAATTTCATCAAAATAAAATATATTAATGGATTCTACTGGTTCCAATCCCTCATGGCAGCTTGATTGTATAGTACACATGATTTAATGGTGGTGTCATGCTTACTTTATGGTAGATGTTTGGTTTTATTTACATCTCAGGGGATCCCTTCAGATAATATATCAATTATTGAAATAATCAGCCCCGCCGCCCCACACCACCAAAAAGCAAAATGCTTACATTAACCACAAAACCATATGGTAATAGCTGATGCTAAGAAAAAGCTAGTTATCAGAACTAAAACTGGGCTATGCTTTGATATCCACAGTCACAAACTGGTGTCAGTGCACTTTGTGTCAGTATTTATCTTGACACATATTTCTTGTTTTTCTGCTCGATGACCCTAAGGGATGAATGCATTTGCCTGAAGAGATAAGTGAAAAAATCGATATAAATTACAAAGTACCTCAGCCTTTAGGACACACATCTTTAAGTTCTTAAAATCAACTCTCCGTCTAAATAAACTATGGAACACTGCACAAATGGATGAACAAATACACATGTAGAGTACACAACTTTCATCTACTCAGAGTGTAACTGTCCATTACTATTGGTCTAATCACCCATTTCAGAGCACACCATCTGCCAAAAACATTTAATATTCTCTTATTTCAGAAAGTGCAGCTTGATGTTGATCAGACCAAACCTTTCCACAAATAAGATTCTTAACATTTGATATTTGTGCATGTCAGCCACTGTCTGGCACATCAGAATGATGCACGAGTTCTGGAACAACCAGTTACTTCATGAATTCACAGCTATTTCCTCACTTCAGCTGAAGGAAGAGAGATCTTTAAAAGACTGCCATATATGAATATGCAGAGGAAAAATTAAAAGCAAAAGCACATGATAAAATTTCAGGGAGAAAAAATGGCATATTACAAAGCAAATGAGAAAATGAGCCTCTAATAATTTACGAAACATAAAAATTTAACCAAAATACCAGCTGAATATCAGTTTGCTGCTTCCACTTTCTGTATGGTCAATATCCAAGAATGTTTAATTAACTTAGTTAAATACAAGTGTGTTACAGAAAAATGGAGTTCAAGGTAACCAAAAGAAAACTCAGACCAAACAGAAAGGGAAGGAAGGGAAAAAAATAAGCCTCACTAAAGGATGACTTAGTAGCGATTAAAAAAAAAAAAGTAATTAATATAAAAGTTGTTCACAGACAGAAAAGGCTTCTCAAGTTTTTGAAATCCATTAAATGCCTAAACCAAAGGTTACAAATTTACAGCCCCTGGACTGCATCCTGTGAGCAGACGTACTTTTTCTGCCTACCCTGTATATTAGTAAAAATCTAAATTGTTTCCTAACATTTACTAGTCAGGGGATTTTACATAAAATGTTTTTAATCCTGAAAGAGCTGAAGGTCTTGCCACAATGAACCCCCGATTTCCTCATTGCAACAACTGGCCAGCAGTTCCCAACCCAGCACATCAGAAACCACCGAGGAAGCATTGAGAAAATACCAACGGCTGAGGCTGCCCCTCCAGTCACTCTATGTAGAGCCCAGGCATCTGTATATTTCCGAGGTCCTCAGAGGGCCCTAATGTGCAACTAAAGTTGAGACTCATGGGCCTGAAGTTTTACACGTGTCATTTGCTCTTCATTTAATCACAGTAGTCAAATGTATTGCATTGTTCTTCCAGTTACCCCATCCCAAAAAGCACTTGGATACTGGCAAGGTTGCGGGGAAAAGGGAGCCCTGGTGCACTGTTGGTAGGACTGCAGATTGGTGCAGCCACTATGGAAATCAGTATGGAAGTATCTCAAAAAACTGAAAATGGAACTACCTTATGACCCAGCAATTCCACTCTTAGGTATCTATCCAGGAAACCCAAGAAGCTAATTTGAAAAAAATATATGCACCCCTATGTTCACTGCAGCACTAAT
>NW_017731870.1:344827-396359 GCF_001890085.2 Hipposideros armiger
TTCATGGATGGGGTAGAGGCTTGATCACTGCACTGTACACCTGAAGCTGGCGTTGAATAATATTGTATGCCAACTATAATTTTATATATATATATATATATATATATATATATATATATATAGTCACAGGATGTGAAGTATAGTGCGGGGAGTGGAGTCAATGGAATTGTAATAGATATGAATGATATTGGGGGGCAGTGGGGCATAGATTGGGGGAGGGGGATTGTCACTTTGTGAGGGGTAAAAAGTATAACTATTGCACTGTGCTGTACACCTGAAACTAATTAAAAAAAATATTGAAAAAAAATTTTTACAAAAGCACTTGGAGTTGAAACCCTATTTAAATATTCCCATTTAATCTTAAATCGCAAAACTAAAGAAGGGCCCAGTTGAGCAATCTGAGCTTTATTAGCTATACACACTCTAACCTAGTGTATCTCAAAGCGTGGTCAATCGACCACCTGTACATCCAAAACTCTTATTAAAATGCAGGTTTCCAGGCACATTCCACACATATATACCACACATTCTGAGGGCGAGCTGCTTATGCAATGTAAGCACTGAAAACCAGTGCCAGATTCTAAGTGGTGCTGAGAGTGCCCTTCCCCTCCTGCTCCTACAACCATCCATCAACTGATCAGGAAGAACACTACCGTGTCCGGGTCATGAAATTATTTTATTGAACAGAGCGAGGTTTAAATCTCTTACATTCTCCACTTGTATTTGCACTTGGCTTGCTCTCTTTGGATTGTTTTTCCTTTAGAATTGTTCTTTGGTTCTGCTCTTGGCCTCTCTATTGTCCATAATGGACGTGGTAAGATGAACTTGATGTCTCGGTGCTTAGAAACATGCAGACCTTATGCCTCCCAAATAGGGAACAGAGGCAAGGGGACATGATTAAGCCACTCAAGAACCCTCTGGTCTATCCCCAAGGGGTTCCTTGCAGCTTATATGTGGTACCATTAAGCTCCCCGGGGCTCAAGCAGTACTTCTCAAGTGTGATCCACAACAACCTATATCCATATCACTGAGCAGCCAGACAAACATGATGATTCTGAATCTCACGCAAAACCTACTGAATAAATGACACTCTCTGGCAAGTGGGCTTGAGAAGTTGCACTTTTAACAAGCTCCTCTGATGGTTCTTATGCACAGGAAGTTTGAGAAACACTGAGGTCCAGGTTCAACAAAGAGAATACCCTCTCTAGAGCGCCTTCAGGAAATTCACAGGAACCAAGGGAAGCCATTGGCTAACATTTCAGGTTCTCCCAGTTCCCTCTGTCTTCACTCCTGTACTGGCATGAGTTATGCAATTCAGTACAGACTCAGTTAAAATGAACACATATTCTGATTTATTATAAGTGAAATTAGTCAACTCTTCAGACAAAAAAAAAAGTGAGAAACACTTAAACCCCAACTGTCTACTCGCAGAGTCCTTAATACCATAAAAGTCCAGATTAGTTTCAAGCCCAGAAAACTTACAATTATGTTTCCTACTACTTCCATTTAAAATTAATCCTACAACATAACCAGGGCCCACCTCTTGGTGGAGTTCTCGTATCCTTTTATGCTTTCAAACACAGCTCATCAGTTGCCTCTCCAAGTGTGGGTGATATTGCTACCCAACATGTGGTAAAGAAGGCTCTAAAACAGCGTGACAATTTTATGCTTGACTCAGGTAATCATAGCTCTCTTGAGGGAATCTGCTCTTCAGGCTCACCTCTCCTGTTTCTGCCATCCACAATCCCCCTGGAGGAACTTAAGGCTCTTATACACTCGATTACACTCTACTGATTTATAGTGCCAAACAGCCATTCACATAAGGGCTCTCCATAAACATTACTGGATTATGCCAACTCAGGTGATTGATTCTGGACCTCTTAATGTGCCACCAATCTAACGACAAACCTTATGTAGCCGATATGCTTTCAGCTCCTCAAACTAGGCTCCTATCCACACCTGGCACCTATTATCTTTTGAAAACAAGACGGCAGTTAGAAGAACCAACTGCAGGAGAATATAAATTGTAAGTAGGAAAACAAGGGAAATATTACAGATGACTGAAGTTCTCACACACACATTGAGGACAGTCAGCATGAAAATAAAAGGAACTCTAATTGATTTGCATGATAGAAAATTTCCTTTTACCATCATCTAAATCAGGGCTTCTTAAACTTTAAGGTGCCTCGGAATTACCTGGGAAACGTTACTCAAATGCAGGCTCTGATTCAGGTGGCCTGAGACAGGGTCGGAGATTCCGCATTCCCCACAAGCTCCCAGCCATTGCTGAAGCTGCTCGCAGGTCTGCTGCTACTTATAGTGTGCGGGCTGGGGGAGGGGGGGGGGGTGTGGACCACCTGGGAGCTTGTCGGAGCAGACTCTGGAGCCCATCCTAGAACTCAGGAAAGACAGTCTGCCGTTCAACAAGGTCCCAAATGATTAGAATTCATATTAGAGAACAGCTAACATACCATCTTGTACTCAGAATCACCTGGGACCTTTTTAAAACTATAAATGCCTGGGCCTCACCACCAAGATTCTGATTCAGTTGATCGGGGGTATTGGATTGTTCCTAGGTTCCAAATCCAGGTGGTTCTAATGAGCAGCCAGGGATGAGAACCATTGAATTAAAAACACCCCACCAGCTACAGAAACATGGAGCAGCCACTAATGGGCAAGGAATTTCTTTCTGGAATGATGAAAATGTCCTAGAATTGATTATGGTGATGATTGCTTAATTATATGAATATACTAAAAAACATGGGAAGTTTATACTTTAAATGAGTCAATCGTATGGTGTGTGAATTATATGTCAATGAAGCTGTTATACAAAAAACCAGAAACTTCAATAGCTTTCCTGTTTTAAAATAAATAACCTCCACTGAACAACAATGAAGTGAAATTATTTACTATCCTGAAACTTAGGCCCAAGAGTTTGAACTTCTTTTAAAAAAGAGAGAGGAAAAAAAAGCAGATGTTTATGTGACTCATCTAGAAATATTAATATCTGCCCATCTACTCCTTAGGTTCAATTCTGATCAAGGTAAAGCATGCAGGAAACTTTGTATGTCAGGGGTCACCACTACGTTAAAAAAACAAAAAGCATTATCAATTTGGAAAAGTTTACCCTGTACACTCCAAGTTTCCACAGTATTTTCAAATAGTAAATAATTTTTCTTTTGCTTCCCCTATGTACAAATAAACTGAGTTAACAAATAAATTAATGAGTTAATTCATTGTACTGCATTCTTCCAACTTTTCTGTATGTTTGAAGACATTAAAAAAACATGTTAAGAAACAAATATATAAAATGCAAATCTAACCTTGTTAAGAAAAATTGGCTTAAGGGAGAAGATGGCGCAACAAAAAAATATATATATTTGACATATAACTGTGTAAATGTAAGGTGTACAACATTCGTACACATTGTATGAATACATTACACCCTTAAAATAAATAATAATTTCCTAAGTGCTCTGTTGTCATGGGTATTAAGTCATGGCAGGAAAAAGAAAGAGCTATTAAAGGGAAAGTAATCAATAAAGAAATATTGGAAGTGCTGATATGTTAAAAAGACCCCAATTTTTAACACATCTAAAAAAAAATAAAGAAAAAACTTGGCTTAAGAAACTTTCAATAACATATTCACAAAAATAAAATAGATCACAAATAGCACTAAAATTTCAGGAAAGATCATTGTAATATATGAGACGCTGTATACTTATTCTCAAAAGGAAAACAATATAAATATACATAAGTAATAGGCATCACTCGGCATTTTGGACAGACTCTCTCACAGCTTCTGATTGCTGTGGTATCGCAAAACTGCAGGTGTTGTAGGCTCAAGCCATTGAAGGTTCACAAGTATCTGATTTACATTCCCTGTTGAATTGCCACAGCCCACGTAAGCCATTTTTCCCCATGAACCAGTGCCATTGTTAATAGTCCCAGGTTCTCATTATTTTGAAGCAGGCACATTCCGGATGCATCACTGAACAGACAGAGCTCCTAGGACATTCCACATTGGTTGCATGGCATCCTCTGGGGTCCTCTGCTTATTAAGTGGGAGCTCTTAAGAAATGGCTTTCCGGGACCTTCAAGGCAATGGTTAAGGGCACCTGCAAATAAGGATGATGCCCTCCCTTGTCCAAATTCTCCCATAAAATCCAATGCATTTCACTATAATTGCTGCTGTGTGTATTTTCTTTTTAGAATAATTCTACCATGTTACATTCTATAGATGACAAAGAAAAGGCAAATCGATGCTCCTAACTACTGACCTCGCACTGGGTAATAACCATTGGCAAGTCTCCTATTATTTTCACGGTGAGGAAGTTTACCCTCCTGCTCTAAGTACATGTGCTCAATCTCTGCTGAACTAAACAACTATCTCTTAACGGATTAGCATGTCTCAGTTCATACCTTAATTAATAATTCATACAATAAAAAACATGTTTTTTAAACAAAGGAGGCAAGGCTTACCTAATAGTATACATATCCTGAACATCCTTCTCCCCAGCTTGTCCTTCCTTAAGAGCCTGCATTCGTAATAATTTCATAATGGTTTTTATCAAGCCCTGTGTATTCCTGTGAAAAAAATGTAACAATATGTTCAATGTTATAAACATACATACAGTAAATATTCCAATGAGGGGCTTAATCCTCCCATTTTTAAATAACTGAATACTTGCCAACCACACTGAACAGTAGCCACCCACAAGCACCCAGCTCACTCTACAGCACAGCCAAGAAGAGGCCTACAAGCAGACAGCTCCCACCCAGCACATTTAAAGGAGAAGGAGAGCCGAGGAATCAAACCACCAACTTATCAATCACCTCCTTACACACACTCGGGGGGAAAATCAATCAGGAAAAAAAAATATTAGCCCATATAACTGCAGGCAATGACCATGCCAGTTACCCATCCCGAATAATCAAGTCCTTCAATAATAAATATTTGCAGACCATGAATTATTATTCCAGACATATGAATAACCAGACATATGAAATGAATCAGCCATTCAAAAAAGTGGGCCAAGGGACCAATCAGAACAAATAACCCCCATTAAAACAAAGTAAATGGGAGTGGGGAATAGAACTTGAAATTTTTTTTATTCCTCTAAGAGGAATAAGGAATAAGAGGATAATATATCAAAAAGAAGAACAGCCTGCCCTTCTTGTTTTATTTTTTCCTTGTTATTAATTTTTAATTGTGAAATGGTTTGTTTTCCCCAGCTTTAGCTTTACTGAGGTGAAATTCACAAATACAATTGTAATAGATTTAAAATGTACAATGTAATATATGTACTAGACATTGTGAAACGATTGCCATCATCAAGTTAATTAATACATCCATGGCCTCACATGGCTATTTTTTTTTTAACTGCAATAGCCAAGAGAGAACCACAGTAATGCCAGTGAAGTAGGGCTTGTGCCTCGTTCCCGAGCTCTGCCTCTACCCAGTTCTGGGACAGGGAGAAGACAGAGGACGCAGAGGGGAGGACGGCAAAGGAGCCATCACTGGGCCCTCCCCCATGGCAGTGCCCAGTCAATTCACATTCTCCCAATTTATGGTAATATCTTTTTCTAGCTCTTTATTTATTTTATATCTTAATTTAATAATTTTGGAATATACAGTATTTGGATACATAGTTAAATAATTGTGGTATCATTTATTGATTTTTTTGGGGGGGTGAGAATACTTAAATTCTTCTCTCAGCATATTTCAAGTGTATAATACAATATTGTTAACTACAGTCAGCTTGCTGCAGTTAGAGCCTCAGAACTTCCATCTTATAATTGGAAGTTTGTGCCCTCTGGCCAACCTCTTCCCACTTCCTTCACACACAACATCCACCCCTTGGCAACCACCATTCAACTCTCAGTTTTATGAGTTTGACTTTTTTTTTTAATTTAAAATTCCACATGTAAGTGATACCATAAAGTATTTGTCTTTCTCTTTCTGGCTTATTTCACTTAACATAATGCCCTCCAGATTCATCCATGTTGTCACAAATTGCCCTGCCCTTTTTAAATAAGGATCTCCCAGGGAACTAGAAATACTAGAAATTTAAAAAAAAAAAAATTTGTTAAATGAAAAAAGGTAATTATAGTTTAGTCATGGTTGTTAATATTTAGAAGCAGCTATTGTAAGCTAAGTACTCTCCTAAGTGCTTACCATGTATTATGTCATTTACTATCCAGAAAATAGTAGGTTACAAATCACTATTAACTTTATTTTGGAGCTAGGACAAGACTTGGACTTAATCAACTGATATCATTTGGTGTAATTATGTGAGGTGTTATTGAGTGTACTATTTTATGGCATTTAAAGTTTTCCAAATGAAAAAAGATTTGGCACCACTGTCCAATACAGCAGCAAATTGCCACATGTGGCTACTGAGCACTTATAATGTGGCTAATCCAAACTGAGATGTGCTGTAAGTATAAAATACACATTGGATTTCAAAGACAGGACACAAAGAAGAATATAAAATATCATATATAATGTTTTACATTGATTACATATTGAAGTAATATTTTTGATATATGGAGTTACATAAAATACATTGTTAAAATTAATATCACCTGTTTCGTCTTACTTTTTAATGTGGCTACTAGAAAATTTTTGAATTACATATGTGACTCACATTCGTGGCTCCCATTATATTTCTATTTCCCAGCACTGCTGGAGACATTCATATGGTTTAGTTCCTAAGTGGATTCTTTGGTGAGCCTTGAGGTTTCCCCTGCAGTTGAAGCATTTTCCAGAATCTTTATGATAGTACATTTTCTCTTTCATATGGATCTTCTTATCACCATGCAATGTAGACTCGTGAATCTTTTGTGACAGGCATCACACGTGTACAGTTTCTTTCTCTCCTATGTGGATTCTCTGGTGAACACAGAGGTCTCAACACCGCATGAAGCCTTTCCCCTAAGATTCTCTCTCCTGCGTGTGTTCTCTGATGGATATCAAACTGAGATTTAGCTTTTCTCACATACCCTACATTGTTACTGTGTCAATTCCATGGTACTTTATTTTGACCAACAATATGGCCAGTTTATCCCACTGTGACTCAATAAAAATTAAAAAGTAAATTTTAAAAAAAATTGGAATGAACTGCAGTTGTTTTAGGAAGATCTGATTGCATGGCATCTCTTTGAGCCCTCTTTAGGAAGAGGTATTGCCTTGTCTTCTTCCTTTAGGATGGCTCACATTCTCTGACAACCTTCTCTATTGACACTGAGTTTCTAGAATCTTCTTCCTCTAAAGCTTAGGAAAAAGATATCTCAACACCCAAACTTTTAGAATAAATTCCTTTTTTACAATTCTTTACACCATTCACTTTTACAGAATCAAAACCATTCTGCAGCTGAAGATCCTGGACTATAAGATATGGTGTCTTCCAATATGTCCTCCAGCTCTTCACAACTCTCCATACAGAAGTCACAATTGTTCTATCACCAATTTATCAAGAACCAACTCCTTGGTGTTAACATCGGGATTCAGTCACAGAGGGCAGAGCTCACAGAGGATTCTCAGAGCTTCAGAACAATCGAACTCATCAAATATATACATTTCCTGAAGCCAATTCACCAGGCCTCAGACTTGCAGTCTGTCTTTTTTAAAGTTAGTTCCTTGAGATGATACAAACCCCTATGGCTCTGACCTAGGCCTGCGCCTTGATATTGTACGAGACCATGAAATCTCAGTCTGTAGCTGTATTCAGCAGATAAATTCTCATCATCACTGAATGAGTGGGCAATTCTCAGACTGCAGTGTCTGACTGAGACTTATCATAGAGGGCTGACTCTGGTTTGCATGGTAAGAGGGTCACGACATGTTCAGAGGCATCCTTGTCTTCTAACCTTCAATGTTTATGCAACTAAGAAGTCAGCTCCAATGTCTGACTTAAGCAAAAATGAGTCCATTTATACACAGCTGGAGAAAGTTCAGGCCCCACCTACTTACCACATAAGGCCACTCCCTAGGTTTAATGATTAGTTTAAATGGTACTCATTTTAGATGATCAGTGTTAATTGAATTTTTGACTGAATTTCTTCCAAGAAATACGGATTCATTAAATACGGGCATACTTCAGAGATATTGTGGGTCTGGTTCCAGACCACCACAAAAAGCGATTATTGCAATAAAGTGAGTTGTAATCTTTTTGCTGGTGGAGGGTCTTGCCTTCAATTTGTAAAAACACACATTAGTGAAGCACAAAATGAAGTATGCCTGTAATCTGTTTTTTGCACATGAAGCTATATTGGTTTTCCTTCTCTAATGATTTGTCATATGACTAGAGTTTTAGGGAGGCAGATATCAAACCTATAATTTTTAACCAACATGGGTCGCTCACCCATTTATGAAAGCAGTAGAATCCCAGAGAAAAGCATACAATTCATATTTGCATTGAATTCCAGAGATTTTACAGAACCACTGAGGCTGACAAATGAACTCATTTTTTTAACCTTTAAGTTAGGTCTTGCTTGGTTTTATTTGTGGATCCAGATTTTACTGTGTGGGTAACTGTGTCCTTACTGTATTTTAGCAAGTGTAGCATAAATAGAATACGATTTTCAAAATGGCATCAATCAAATCACATACAGATCCATTCAAATAGTAACACATTTGCCTTAAATTCAATTGAATAATTATTTAAATTATTTAAATATTTCAAGTGGGTTGAGAGGGATTGTTTCAGATTTTTATATAAATCCTTGCTTTAATTCTAATTAGCTACAGAGTATTGGGCATTAAAAACACTTAATATTTAACTCCTAAGAGTCTCAATATCCTCATCTGAGCAATATAGAATCATGGTAATAAGCCCAACTCTTGTGTTGTTCTAAAGAATGAAGAAAAGCATGTCAGTAAAGTATCTGATTTTTTTTTTCCAAAAAGTTGTGATAATCTAATATGTGTAACTATACCATAAAGAACATTATGTTTTTTACACTTTACAAATGAGGCTATGCAAACACCAGTGTTAGAGTTGATGAATGATGAAGCCTGGGATGTGCCTAAAGCTACCTATAGACCCACCCGAACTCCTAGTATTTTCCATCTCTCCTCACAAAACTCTCTTTTTATTGTTTTCAAGCCACTGTTACTCTGTACCTGCGATCTGCTCTCACAAAACTAAAAATTTTTATTGAATTCTATATGTTGCCAAAAGAGGTTATAATAGTTTGAAAAGTGCTGAAAATCAAAATAATGAATTAGAAGAAAATATAACCACTGGAGATGCAAAAATCAAAGAAACGGTAGAAGAAAATTTCACTGGACTTAATTCTTCAAATTGAAAGAGTTACCAAGCACTAGACAATATATGTGAAAAAATTAATTTCTGACGTTTCTCAAATCCAAAGATAAAAAGAAAATCCTATGAACCCTTGGATTTTATTAAATAAAATCTACAAAATAAAGACCATTAGGCTGATATCATTTCTAATTTGGCATCAGAACTCTCATCCACAACACTAAATGAAGCAATGTATGTAGAATTATGAGGGAAAGGTTTATATATAACTTAATATATGTAAACCCACCCCTCCAAAAATATGAGAGGAATGTATGAAGACAAAACAAATATTTTCAGCAATAACACTGAAAATTTCTAAAGTCCTCCAGTTAAAAGATAATGCATGATGATTGCACAGTTTTATAAATATCCTAAAAACCAATAAGTTATACACTTTGAAAGGGTGACTTTATAATATGTGAATTATATCTCAATAGAACTTTTTTATTTTTTTAAAGATAAAGCATAAGAAAGAATTGAAGAAATAGAAAGATGTAGACTACAAAGAACTTACCATCAAGTGTGACATTTTTCAAATGTGGCTATACAGATTAAAGCAATTGTTAAGAGAGAATTTGAAGGGGAAATGTAAAAAAGATAATCTGTAACTAAAATTCCAGATATTTTTAGCAAAGATAGTAGGGACGGCTTTCAGGGGAGAGAAGACAAGAAATTAATTAAGAGATAGTCTGAGATGAAATATTTACAACATATATGACAGCAAAAGGATTAATAACCATAGAATAAGAGCAACAAAAAAAGGCAAATCATATAATAGAAACATGAGCAGAGACTATAGATATGCAAATCACAGAAAAATAAAATTCATAATATCCAGTGTTGATGAGTGACTAGGGAAATAAGCACTTTATGTTGAGCGTACATTGGTTAAGCCTTTATGGAGAGCAATTTAGCAGTATCCATAAAAATTTTTAATGCACATACCCTTTAGCCATTAATTTCACTTCTAAGAACCCTTCCTAAAAAAAAAAAAACCTTACATATACCCAAAAGTAGATATTACACTGTATTTTCATCTTTAAAAATGGAAGAAAATAGTACATATTTATTAATATTTAAAATATGATAGATTCATATTATAGAATACTCTGCGGCCATTAACAAGGATGCGAACAGATCTAAAGAAAAACATCCAACACATATTAAGTGGAAAAATCAAGTTTTAGGACAATATATGTATGAATAAAATATTCAATTTTAAAACACTCGGAATGTATGCAGTTATAAATGCTTTTTTATATGTCTAGAAATGGGGCTCCAATTTCACTGGAATTAGCTGGTCCCCAATCCCACATGCCCAGATTTGATTTCAGATCACCCGAGCCTTCTCTAGATTCCAGAGAGAACCAAGACCAAGATCTGCAAGAAGCCTCTGAGACACTCTCCTAGTCCTGAGCCTTTCTAGCACTGCCAATTCCTAGTTTTCACCAGGGCCCAATAAGAAGGTGAATGTTTTAAAAAGAAGAAAAGAAAGAGAAGATAAAAAAAGCAGTTTTATCACTTACTACGCTCACTATCTACAAGTGCCATTGTTCGAGTTTTCAAAGAAGTATGCTCTACTTTTATTTTTTTATTAGTGAAAAGGGAAAAAAATTATAATTGCAAGGCGAGGAAGAACTCTCCGAACACAAATAGAAGATTAAAACTGATCTCCTAGATAGGTAGTATGAGCATAAATTTAAATAAACAATGAAATAACGACCATGTCTTTTATTAAAACCTGTCCAGCCACAGTTTCGCACAGACACAAAAACATGTTAATTTGAGAAAGTAGACTTCCGAGGAATGTTTTTAGGAACTAGATTTAGTCCTTAGACAAATGGGCTACCTCTGTTGGAGTTACACAGGAGAGTTATTTAACAAAGCAAAGACTTTAATCAAGGCAGAAAAGATCTGATTAGATATTATGACTAACATTCATAGTATAACGTGTTTAGAGGGTATCATTACAAAAGAAAAAAAAAAAAAAGCACACCTAGCTGCCTAGTCGATACTCCCACTTCAATGTCTGAATTGTGCTGCTTCAAATTCAGCATGTCCAAAACCAAGTTCTTGCTTTGCCTACACACCTGGTCAACTTGTTAGGCAAGCCAGAAATCAACAAGTCACTGTTGACATACCCTCTTCAGTCATCCTCAGATTTAATCCACCTCAAATGTTTCATCCCCTAAATATCTCAGAAATCCATTTATTTCCTTCCATCTCTAAGGCAAGCAATCATCATCCCTCACCTCAACTACAGAAACAGCCCCCTAAACTTATTTCCCTATAACTACTCTATTTGCCTACCATAAACCCAATATTTTTAATGTTATCTTCTTATTGGGGCAAGAGTGGAATATCTGAAACCACTGGTACCCACCAGATAAACATTTCAATAGATTCCCTCTGTATTCAGGGTAAAGACCCAAACCCTCAAGAGTAACTGTCAAGCCTGCATTGTCTGGCCCGTACCGACGGCCCCAGCCTCATCTGAAACCACTCTCCCCTTGCTCTTGGCATCCTTTTGGGCCTAGCACCTTCCCTCCCACCACAGGGACATGACACGTGCTATTTCTTATAACTGGAAAGGTCCACCCTCTCTTATTTGCCTAGATAAGTTCTATTCATTCCTCAGTATCATCTAAGGATTTACTTCATCAGGAAAGCTTTCCTTGACCTCCATTATGAGGTCAAACTCCCATATTAAAGGGACTTCCAGCACAGTGTACTTGTCTGAATGTTGTTTTATATGTAATTATGCAACTATGATTATGGCAGTCTCTCCCTCTAAACCAAGAGTATCGTGAGTGCAATGACTATGTCTGCTTTCATCACTATCATATCACAACACCTAGAATAGTCATATTATTCAACAAACATGTTTAATTAATAGACGGTAGGTGGAGAGATGAATGGAAGACAGCTAAGGTGCTTGGCTACAGAGCTGACCTCTGAAGATCTGAAGATAATTTCTAGTTCTATAATTACATGATTACGTAATTATAATGATATGTACATTAAAATTATAGTATCTGATATCTTTATTATTAAAATTTGTTAGCTTATTACTAAACAGATATAAATGATACTACTAGTTGTGGTTGTAGGCCTTTGATTTTAGGGATTACACATTTAGCAAATGAGGGGACTGTAAATACTAGGAAGATAAAATTAATATAATACTCTTTAAATTATCATGCAATGTAATAACCCTGTTGGGAGAAGGGAGACAAGTGGGTTTTTTTGTTGGAGTTCTTTTTCTAAATACATCCCAATCCATGTACTTACAACATTAAAACCAACTTAAGACTCCTGATAGAATAAGTAAAGTAAAAGATAAACATCCAGCACGGTAAATAGAGATTTAACTACTGCGGTGATTGCCCACCATGCAGCTAAATTTACCACAATGAAAATGAACTCTTAAGAGGGTCTTAGGAATATTAGATGGCTCCTGTGACTTAAGATCAGAGCAGATGCAAGAAGTCCCCTTGAAAGACGCTATTTTCTTCCATTTCCTTCCCTGTTAATTAATTTGTTGTATATGAAAATCATTAAATAGCATTTGGACTTGAAACTTAAATTTCGATCTATCTGTCTGTCTATCTATCTATCTATCTATCTATCTACCTCCCTCCCTCTCTGTCTGTCTTTCTCGAGCTGCTTCTAAAGAGTGGGACCAAGAAAGACTCAAAAATAGTAAAAAGATAAAGTCTCAAAAACTCATTTAAAAAAGAGAAAAGACTAAAATACATCAACTGTGTTTAAATTCATACAGTTGTTATAATTCATTATAAAATAAAATCTAATTGGTCAAAACTGAAGGATGTTAAATAAAACTGAGTACTTTGAATTTTTCTGTATAAAGAGAAAGAATCAGGTCTATATCTTGCCTTTCCTACACAAACTCTACTACTGGGTAACCAAACAGTAGATATGGGGAAGGTTCTCTTTATAGCAGTATTTCAGGTAATAGTGAAGAAAAAAATGATAGAATTAGAATGTCACCATTTTGAAACCCCTAATGAATTAATGGATCAAGCCACTGAGCATCAACAGCTAACATCACCAAAAAAGAAAATATTATGTGTCTCCTGACGAAAGAACACATTACCACCTCTGAAGAAGTCTTCCCTGGAACCCCTACCACCACCCCCAACAATAAAAATTTAACTTAAATCTCATATTTCTAGAAGCAAACTTTCCATGTACAGGAAATACAGAGAAATAAGTCAAAGCACATAGGGATATAATCAGCAAAATTCACAATGTGGAAACCACTGCAAACAACCAAGTTTCTTCAACAAACTATAAGAAAGAGAAGGACAAAAACAAAGACAGAGTTGGATAGATGTGAGGGGGACATCCTATAGATTAAAAGTGATGTAAAAGACATTACAACTGATTTTTATTTGGATGGTCATTCAAAAAAATTGTAAAAAGAATTTTATGAGGTAATTAGAAATCTGAAGACTGGACATTTAAAAAAATATGTGCACTCACAAACATATATCCAGGCATAATAATAACATTACTGTTATATTTTTTAAAAAGAGGTATATACTTACATATCTACATAAGCAGTTATATATAATACCTGAGATTTGCTCCAAAAGAACATGAGCAGAATGGAAGTGGATGGGATTACAGAGGGTGCAGGACTGGCCATAGGTTAATGGTTGTTGGGCTAAGTAATAGGACCATGAGAATTTATAACACTTTACTTTTGGAATTCTCCATAAAAAGTTTTTAAAATCATAGTAAGTGTTCCTCTTTGTAATACCCATACATTTTCACATTTTTCTTGGTTATTTTTTGTATGTCACACTCCAAGCTATTGCTTCCTTCCTTTACCTCCCTTCCCCTGGCAACCAAGGCAGTGGTGTTTCTATCATTATTACTGGTTGGATAGATAATTTATAGTTTCAAAATATATTCCAGAGGAGAAGGGTGATAATGATAATGATGACAGAAAACATGGTGGCATCTTGCCATCACAGTAAAACAATTATCTTTGACAGCAACTCTCCATCCATTCAATCTCTCCTCCCTCTATTTCTGTCAGAGCAGCACAGATTAATCAGTCACTCAAACTTAAGTACAACCATGTTTGAAAGCTAGAGCTGAGCTGAGAGGCTGAGAGATTTCTATTTCCAAAGGCGTGGCTTTCCCCCCAAGTTCAATCCCAGTGCAGGACTCCTCGGGAATAGTGTCCCAGTCTCCTCTCTATTTTGGGAATGACCATTCCTTCCCCATTCACATAGTTACTGTATAAGGGACCCCAGCACACATATGTTCACACAATAAAGACACAGCCTCTGGAGGGATAAATGCCCCTCCTCCCCAAACAATACATCTTAGTCCTAACTCCTGGTACTTGTGAATGTGACTTTATTTGGAAATAGGGTCTTTGCAGATATAATTAAGTTAAGGATCTTGAGATGAGATCATCCCGGGTGGGCCTTAAATCCCACAATACTATCCTCATAAGAGAAAGAGAAGAGATTTGAGATACAAAGACACACAGAGAAGAAGGTCATCTTAAGACAGAAGCAGAGACTGGAGTTATACAACCACAAGCCAAGGAGCGCCCAGGGTTGCCAGCAGCCACCAGGAGCTTGGAGAGGGACACAGGACAAATTCTCCCAGCCAGAAAAAACAAGTCCTGCTAACATCTTGGTTTTGGACTTCTGGCCTCCAGAATTGTGAAATAATAAAATTCTGTTGTTTTAAGCCACCAAGTTTATGGTCATTAGTTATAGCAGCCCTAGGAAACTAACACACAGCCCCTGGCAGAGCTGACTGGTCCAGGACACATGCTGGGTCCTAGCCTTGGAAATATGTAATTGTGAAAGGAAACTCTGTCTCACTGCCTGTTATACAAAAGAGATGTTAACCCAGGAGCAGGTGGTGGCCTGTGGGCTAAGAAGCAGAGAAAGTCTGCAAGAAAGAAGAAATACACAGCCTGTATCCCATTTGTTTCTGAGGCCCAGGTGCATCCCTGTTCTTGGGTCCTATAGGATACATCACATTCACAAGTACCATTCACAAGTACCTTTATGAAAAACATAAAAATCACCCTTTTATGCCCAAACTAGTTCAAGTGGGGTTTCTGTAAATTGTCACCCAAAGAGTGCTAATACACTTGTGAATCTGCTGCCAAAAGACTTTCAGTAAAGATCAGCTGGAACAAGTCCTTCCTGGGTGGGTTCCAAGAAAAGCTGAATTGACTCAAGAACCCTCTAAGAGAAAGCAAGGGAAACTTCAGGCAGGAGCTACAAGCACAGTGGCAAGAAACGATGCAAAACAGAACCTCAGCTTTCACTAGGCATAAGAGCTAAGACCAGATCTTACCATAAGAGAGACTGTGGGGCAACAATGATGTTGACTATTCCAAGAAAATAAAAATAAAACAGAAAAGAAAACAATTTTTTTGGTCAAGCTACACAAATTATGCTAATTAATACCACCCACATGGTATTTATTTTCACAAGATAAATACAGCATAATTGCAATTGTGCATATGAATAACGTGCATGTATCAGGTTTCTTTTGTTTGGGGTTTACTTGATTACAACATTAAATACTGCTCATGTATTTTGGTCTCCTTTTGAAAAGACTACAAATAATGCTTGCTTCTTTGCTTTCGAAACATTGCAAATGTGAGGGAAGTACCCATACTAATTTTTTTAGGGGGGAGGGGCGGGGGAGATAGCAGGGATGAGAATAACAAGAGCTTGGGTTGAAGAGAATGACACAAACATCCATCCCAAAAGGAGGCCTCCTTGGGTATCATGGGAACAAATGGTCCAACTATGGCAAAGTCCCTTTTTAACTGGAAAGGATAACTGATCAGCCTTAAGCACAGTAAGTCACCAGCAAATAAGACAATGTTAAACACTAGATTAATGATCAAATCATTATCTAGATTCACTATAAAGTTATATGAAAAAAGGGAGAGAGAGAAAGAGAGGGAGGAAAAAAAAACAGTTCTGAGGAACCATGCTTGAATAAATTACAAAAAATGTTTCTTTATCCAAAAAAAAACCTAAGAGATGAAATGCTATTGAGTTTTGCTTGGGAAAGTTCTGTACGCTCATTTGTCATCTAAGTACCAGAAAACAGCCTGATTTCTTCTGAAGCATTTTTCCATTATAAAAGGAACACGTGTTCAGTAGTCACTTGCCTTAAATTACCTAGAAACAGCATAAACGCATGACTCTCACAATGGAAGATTTTGTGACAAACAAAGCCTTCAACTAACTTGAAAAAGAAATAGGCCAGAATGTCCTCGATGAGAAAAATGGCTGGAATTACTTTTCTGGTTATGAGCTGCAAATTAAGAGAGATTCTGGGATTTTAGAGAAAGAAAAAGGATTGGAAAAAAGAAAAGGAGAACATCTGGAAACAAGATAAATGACTTAAAGGAATATTTAAAAGAAAAGGTGGAGAAACAGCCATGGTCTCATAATTCTGCCACTCTCCGATAAGAGTTAAATGAGCAATGATACCAATGTGGATTTAAACTTTGAAACCATCTCAAATTCATGAAAAATACTCTGACACCCCAGCAGCAGATGAAAACATGCTAACCAAGACTGTCTTCCTTAAACCTGGGAAGAAACCGCATAAAGGCGTCCTTCCTTGGGTCTTCTTCTCCTGCCCAATAAAGAGAAAGAAGCTAAATAGCACAGAAAAGCCTTAAAAATACAAGATATGAATACAGTGTCTCCTCAATTGCTAGCCATTTCCTACATAATAACAAAGCACTTGTGTTAACCAGGGTCATGAAATACAAGAGAAAATCCTAAGAGACAAGAATTGTCTCATTAAATTACCCTAAATCTTAATTCTAAATAGTTCTTAGAATCATTTTTTAACCAAATTGGACCTTCATCAATCCATGATGTAAGACTCACTTAGATCCAACAACTTCAGGACCCACTATGGGCACTGTTAATACCCTATGCAAAATTTCATTAAAAAGTAAACTTTAGGAACCTCAAAAATAGTTTAATCTCTCATACCTTAATATACTTTATTTTCCCCCAGCTATGTACATTGCAAGTCTCTTCCCTGTTTGAAAGCACAGAAGGCACACAATCAAGTGCTAGCCTAGTTTTCCTAGAGCATAATCATTCTACTAAACACATTTTTTTAAAAAGGGTGGGGAGGTAGGGGAAGGAGTTGAATTGAAATTACAGGCTGTCAGGACATCTCAAGATTGAAAACTGAATACCTGGTTCCACCAGAGAGTACAGTTTTTATTCACAGTCCCGTTACTAAGCAACTGTAACAATGGCTGCATGAGCTTTCTAGAAACTGGCGCAGTTAAGGGAGAAGTCTAAGGAAAGAAAAAAGGGAACTCCTTGCTTTGGGAATCTTTATCTCAGGATAAACGCAACATAAAAACAAGCAAAACCAAAGACAGTCTAAACTTAAAACAAGCAGTTTCCTCAAGAACCAGAAAAGTATATGCAACTATGTATCATTTGCTTTAATGTCAGTTTTGTTTAATTTCAAAATTCACATTTAACTGGTGATAATGATTTCCTTACTGTGTTGCCTTTGTGGTCCCTTTTTTTCCTTCACCCTCCCTAGGGAATGTTGTTGTTGTTTTTTTGGGGTTTTTTTTTTTCCAAATTTCCTTGCTGATTAAAAGAACATTTTCGACCTCTTAAACCCATTTCTTTGTTTACAGATGCTATAAAAACTAGTTTACAATTGTTTCATGTTGCCTCAGCTTTGAACCAAGAACACTCTTGGACATCAAGCTATTCCTTTGAAGGGAACAGTGTCTCAAACAGAGCCAGACACTTTCGCAGCCACTCCCCGAAGTCCAGACAACCAGAGCTTTGCAAATGTCAAGTCTTTCTCAGAGTTAGACTATACAGTGTGGGTTAGGTTTGGGGTGGGGGTGGGGTAAGGGGGCCTTCCATACATGTTCCAACAGAATTTTATAGACTAGACATGCAAAGGGCTAAGGAGCAGGTTACAAAGTAGGAGAGATGACCTCACCGACTTTTCCTTCCATCTTTCCTTACAGCTTTCAACATTTATAGCAATGCTGAGAAAGCTTCAGAAGCAGGTACATTCTCTATATATTCTATTCTACAGAAGGCTGCTTCTCACTATTGTTCTCTCTCTCTCTCTCTCTCCCTCTCTCTCTCTCTCTCTCTCTCCCTCTCTCTCTACCTCTGTCATTCTTTATCTCCTTCTCAGTTCCCAAAAGATGCTAGGCTGGTAGGTAGGCAAAATGAAAAGGTAAACATTTAGAATTATTTTTTTATTATTATTTTATTCAATTTATTGGGCTGACATTGGTTAGTAAAATTATATAGGTTTCAATTGTGCAATTCTATAATACATCATTTACATATTACATTGTGTGTTCACCACCCAGAGTCAGTTCTCCTTCCATCACCGTATACTTGACCCCTTTGCACTCTTCTGCAATACCCGCTCCCTGCTTACCCTCTGGTAACCACTAAACTATGTCCGCGTCTATGATTTTTTGTTTGTTTGTCTTGTTCAGTTTTATATGTCACATATGAGTAAAGTCATGTGGCTTCTCACTTTTTATGTCTGACATATTTCGCTTAGCATGATAATTTCAAGATCCATCCATGTTGTCAAAAATGGTAGTATGTCATCTTTTCTTATGGTCGAGTAATATTCCATTGTATATATGATTATTTTCTATATCAAAACTGAGCAATCATTGTGTGGCTCTGTTCCCAAGGTGACTCTGTATTCAGATAAACCTCTATTTTAAGAAGCCACTTCTAGAGACAAGCAGACATTTAAATACTTGAAACTGAAGATCCAAAATGTCACTCAGCCAAGTAAGTGACAAAGTCATTCCTGCCTTTAGATCCCAAAGATAAAGATGATTTTCTGTCTCAGAAGATTCCCTGAACAACATTTGGAGGAGGAGGCTGTTTGGGTCTGCTGTTTTTAATGAAATTTAGTTTCATTTCTTAAATTTAATTCCTATTTTGCTTTTTTTAAAAGATATAAGCAATGTAAAGTATAGTCTTTGTAATCACTACAAACCACATAGCTCTGCTACTTGAAGTGAACCAAATGAAGAAAATTCTTCACATATAATTATTACCTCTACTGGCAACGATAAAGTAAACTTAGCACTTACATAACACATTTCATGATCAAATTGATTCAAAAGTTAAATTGGTTAGCTTCAGGGTCTACTCTGTCAGCATTTTCCTGTGGCTAACAATCTAGAAAACGTGAACATTCTCAGATAGCTTTTTTTTTTCTTTTTTTCTCTCCTGGATCCTTCAATTGTTAAAATTCCTATATTTGCAAAAAATTTGCATACTATAAAATTCAAGGCTTTCTTCTATATCTCAGCCATATTTCCAAAGACCTTTGAAAACTAATGGCCACCTATCTGTGTAATATTGCATTACTCATTGAAGCACAGCCTGTAATTGCAAATAATTGAAAACATTAGGGAATTGGTAAATTAGGGCACATTCATGCAATGGAATATTATGTAGCTGGAAAAAAATTAGAAAGCACTTTACATATGTCAAGTAATGATCTCTAAAATATAAGTTTTCACTTAAAAATGCAAAATAAAGAATATTATGCATAGTAGGCGAATTCTGTTTTTTTAAAGGAAAAATATATACACATAAATTTACATGTACATACAACATCTTTAAAAGGTAAGAGTTCTACCTCAAGGAGACAAACTGAGATACAGAGGTGAGACAAAGACTTTGCCTCATATACCCTTTTGAATTTTTTACCATGTGAATGTTTTATCTATTCAAAAAACACACTTTTAAATTTTAAAAAGTCTAAGGTTACTGACAACTTATAATATATACGGATGGTATGCTGATTTACCATCAGCAAAGCTTATGCTTTTCAGTTTACAATAGCGATGATGGACTCATGCTGATATGTGAAGACTATCCCACACCAGCATAATTTTCTAACATGATCTTCTGGAATTTAAGGTATAAATCTAACCTGCTCTAATTATCCTTTACATAAACAGAGACATTACCATGGCCCCCTTAGCTGCTGATACTCTTATTTGAAATATAAATAGTACAACTACACAATGAAAGTAGATTTTATGTTTGTGGACTTGCAGGCATTCAAAAACTATTTGGGGAAAACAAATATGATTACCTGTATTTGAAAAAAAAAAAAGGGGTAAGGCAAAATCTAGGTGGCTTGCTTATTAAGTCAACCAATAAGTTACAAAAAGGAAGACAAATAAAACTTAACTTTTTAAAAGCCTCCTCAAAAACTACTTTTTTTATGGGTAAATAATGGAATACTTCTAAAAGTATTTGTGGTGTGTGTGTGTGTGTGTGTGTGTGTGTGTGTGTGTGTGTGTGTGTACATTCACATGTGGGCATTCACACAAAGAAAAAGGAAGACAGAAAATGAATAAGTTTTCAGCCATGATAAAATCCTTATTCAAAAATATTTGGTCATCCTCTAACTGTCGAAGAGTGTACTAGATACAAAACTACAAGTTAAAAAAAATACTGTGAGGGCCGGCCGAGTGGCGCGTTGGTTAAGAGTTGGCTTGGGACGCCAGCTCTGAGCAGCAGGGCCGGGGTTCGGATCCCACATGAGGGCCAGTGACGCTGTGCCCTCTACAGCTAAGATGGTGAACAACAGCTCGACCTGAAGCTGGACTGCCGTTGAGTGGCCAGCCACGGCGTAGGCTGAAGCCCCTACTGCAGTGGGCTGCCATAAGTTACCATGTGTGGCCAGCAACCAGAGTGAGCAGCCGGCAGCCGGTATGAGCTGCCAAGAGCCACCATGAGCAGCCGTCCAGAGGCCGGCGACCAATCTGCCTCAGCTGGGAAGAGCACAATGATCATACCAACATGGGCCAGTGAAGCAACGTCCTCCACAACTAGACTGAACAACAAAAGAACAGCAACATATCGGTTCCCCTTCTCCCGATTCCCCAGCGCTGTTCCCCTCCCTCAATTCCCCAATAAAATCTTTAAAAAAAACTAAATACTGTGAAAGAGCAAGTAGCCTAGCTGAGAAGAGGGATGTGTCTAGGCAGGAGAGGTGACATCTGAGCTGAGCCTTGAAGGATGAAGCAGATGACATCAGAAAGAAAAGGGGAAGGAACAGTCCATGCAGAGGCAGAGCACATACAAAGACTCAGGAATCGGGAGCAGTTGTGTATAGTTAAGAGAGAAGGGCTCATGGCACAAAATGCAAGTTGAATGGAAGGCTGGAGCTAGTTTTGGAAGGGCGTGTATATCATGCTAAAGATTTTGGACTTGTAACTATAGAGAGCAGAGTATAAAGAAAAATCAAGGTTCCAAAAAGACACAAAGAGATGATCTAAGGGAACAAAATAAGGTTTGTGAAGAAAGGTTAAAAGGCCAGAGGTTATTCAACCTAATACACTTTAAGCATATTCAATAGACTGAAAGTTAGAGCTGTACTCGATGGAGCACAGAAAAAAAGGTTACGTATTCAGCTCTGAGGATGCTACAATAAAGGTGAGTAAGAAACACTGGGAGAACCAGTAACTCCACCAAGAAGAATCTGGGAGCTCAGTAAGAGTTGGGAGAAAGGGGCAGAAGCCCAAATGATTTCAAGAAGGCAAAACTGACAGTGTAGAGATCAAGACCATTTCTTGAAGGAAAGAGTGGCATCTCTTTTTCAGGGAATATCTTATAAGAGAGGCTCACTTCCACAAGATGGCTCAAATACAGTCCTGTCTGACCACCTCAGGATGGTGTATGCTCCTTTTATCCCTTATGATTCCATTATCCTCAGTCTGGGAATGGAAGAAATATGGTAAAACCCAACAAATTAAAAGCACTGCACGTTATTTACTTGGAATAATCATGGGAAGACATGTCTAAATCACAAAATACTTTTAACGAGGTTAGTGCTATTATTTTCTAGTACATGTACCAGTGCCAAAGGCTAAGCAAGTGTTATCAATAGTGTATAAACTCTACCACTGTGGAAGCAGTATTGCTTATAGGCAACCTTCTTTCTTAAAATAAGTCAGGAATTTGCATTGCAATTGTGAATTCTAAACAACTTAGCTAATGTCTTCATTAAAAAAAAAAAAAAAAAAAGCAATGACAAATTTAAGCAGGGCACCAAAACTTAAGTACAGCAAATGACCACAAGTTTCCAAACTGTAGAGTTTAAATTAGTTTGTTCTCACCACATAGGAAATATCAACCACATGACATTTTAAGGGAAAGAAAAACAAATGGCACGTAGGGTGGGTGTGGACACTTTGTGGCAGATTGGTGAATTTTTTTCTAAAAATTTAAATTGTTAACCAATCAAACGTGAAGGAAAGAGTACCTGGAGGATGGAATCAGGTTGAGTATCCCGTTGAGAACATAGCTGAACTCTGCATGATCCTGAGCCACAAGTGCCACCAGACCTTCGCAGCAGGCTGTTCGAACCACCACATTATCACTGCAGCACTTCTCCCACAGCAAGTTCAAAGCAGGAGTCTGAAATCAAACCAGGGGTGAGAGGACATTTCAGATGAGTAGCCAATGCATACACACTCCAAGCTATGCATCAAAGGGTAACTGGTTCACAAGGAGCTAGCTTTCCTCTCCAAAGATGATGCCGTTGTCACAGCATTTTGTAAAATACATGCAAGTCGGTTTTCCAATAGAGGCAATAGATGGGTTCAGATATAGCAACTCACACTCATCTGGTGTCTTTGATGCAGAATAAGACTGGCGGCAAACAGGAGTGACCTGAGTTCGAGCAATACAACAGAACTAATGGGATGAAAACTCAGACTTGGCTCTAGCACAGGGCTCTAACCAAGCCATTTCACCAGACACCCACAATACCAGCAGCTCAGTTAGTCTAAGCTGAACTCCAAATCATACCTGTGCTCCAAGCCCTAAATGGCAATAACATTTTCAGAAAACGTTCCTGCTTTCCTACAATCAACCTCTATCACCTACATGTACCCCGCCACCCCCACAATGTCCCTGACCACATTTATTGAAGTGGGCCAGCGGGAAGAGAGAAGTAGGACAGGTTAAGCAAGCTGCTGGCTCCATGGCTACAAACAAGTTTTTCTAAACTGTTATGCCCAAGAAAGAAACGGTGATCTTCCCGCCACACACACACACCATGAATCTGTCACCTTTCAGAGAAAAGCACCAGAAGGGTACGCAGGTAAATATAAGTTCTTTATTTTGAAAAATCCTATAAAAACAGAAGTTCTAACTTTCATAATTATTTCAGGAATCCATGATGCCCCAACCCACCCCCTCTCAAAAAAAAAAAAAAGTTTACTATTAAGGATAAACCTATATTTGAATATACTGTGGGTTAAATCCATTTGAATTTACACATGGTTTGGGGGTTTTTATGGTTTGGATTTTTTTTTTCTTTGAAGAACATATAATGAAGCAATTTTTCTTTCCTTTTACTGCAGAAATATATAATTTGAGAAAAAATATTAAGATCACTAGCTCCCATAGAATAACTAAAAGAATGAAAATCAACATCTTATTTTGCCCACTTTCTCACTGAAGCTGGCTCTCGGAGCCTTTTCAATGCTAGAATCCCATAACAGAATAATACAGTTAACAGTCACTGCAGAAAAGTAATATTTATATTTCAATTCTTTTATTCAGAAGGGAATTTTATTCACCTAGATGGACAATATCAAAGGTTTCTAAATGTCATCACTCCATTACTAAGGCAGAAAAACAAAACAAGTGAACAAAAAACTGTTGCTTTGGGTAATACTGTGTCCTCATGGAAGTGAGTATTCATTTATTAATAGAGGAGAAAACATTTAGTTACGGGGATTGACATTCAATAAATTCTGGCAGGTTAAGTAAAACCACTAGATCTTGTCAGAGTACATAATGTGATTATAGGCAGGATTAAGATCAGGGTTCTCAGAAAACCTAATTTATATAACTACATACAAACATCAGAAATGCAAATAAAAACCAGAATGAGATATCACCTCACACCAATTAGTGGAGTATGCCCCAACATTTCCTTCAACATGTCAGCAGAAGCTGTAAAGAAATGTAACTTGGAGCAGCTAATCAAATGTAATGTGAGAGAAAAAAAATCATTTTGTTTCTGTTGTGAAAAAAAAACGTTTTCTATCACCTATATTCTCTATAGAGTTTACCTTAGAGCACCAGCGTGTCAAAATACACAACACTGGTCAACCAAAACCAAGTGGCATATATCTCAGTAAGCTGGCATTGCTTCAGTTCTTAACATTCACCTGCCCTATGCATAGTTCAGAATATTTCCTCCCGCTCCAACTGTCAATTGTCAATGCATGACCTTTCCAACTTAGAGCTCACATATGAGGCTAAGCATGAGGTATCTCCTATACCCAAAAAGAACCTATGTTCATTTTCTCTATTAAACAAACATATTCCCTCAGAGGTAACCCTATCAACCTTCTCTAAAGTATGTCTACCTTCATTCCACCCATGTTATTTCTCATTAATAGTCATAAGAACACTCCCCTCATTCTTATTCCTGGAATCTGTCTTCACAAATTTTTTCTTTTTTTTTTTTATTTCAAAAATTTATTTTGTGCCTTGTGCTGAAAGCTAGAATGGTCTCTATTGTTTTTTGCTTTTTTTTTTTTTTTAATTAAAGTTTACTGGGGTGACAATGGTTAGTAAAGTTACATAGGTTTCAGGTGTACAATTCTTTAATATATCATCTATATCACATTGTGTGTTCAGCATCTCTAATCATCAGAGAAATGCAAATAAAAACCACAAAGAGATATCACCTCACACCAGTTAGAATGGCTATCAACAAGACAAATAATAACAAGTGTTGGAAAGGCTGTGGAGGAAAAGGAACCCTCATACGCTGTTGGTGGGAATGCAGACTGGTGCAGCCACTATGGAAGGCAGTGTGGAGGTTCCTCAAAAAATTAAGAATAGAATTACCATATGACCCAGCAATCCCTCTCCTGGGTATCTACCCAAAAAATCTGAAAATATATATCCATAAAGATATATGTGCTCCGATGTTCACTGCAGCTTTATTTATGGTGGCCAAGACATGGAAACAACCAAAGTGTCCTTTGATAGATGATTGGATAAAGAAGATGTGGTATATATACCAAATGGAATACTATTCTGCCATAAGAAAAGATGAAATAATGCCATTTGCGACAACATGGATGGATCTTGAGATTATTATGCTAATAATAATCAGAAAAAAATCAAGAACCATATGATTTCACTGATATGTGGGATATAAAACTGAAAACAACAAAGGAACAAGACAAACAAAACTCAGACACAGACAATAGTTTAATGGTTACCAGAGAGTAAAGGGGGAGGAGGGTGGTAGATGAGAGTAAATAGGATCAAGTATATGGTGGTGAAAGGAAAAATTTTAAAGAATTAGGAAGAAAAATGTGCCAAACCAAAAAAAGGGGGGAAAAAGGCAATGGACTTCTCATAGTTCAAAATCATGTCTACAGTGACCTGAACTGTGAGGAAACAAAAGAAGTGCATATGTGGTCCAGCTGGTAGCAATATTGGAATAGAACTAAAGCACAAAGTTAAACACAGACCTGGTTTGTGGATTGATGGATCTTTTCTGAAAACCTATTTTCCTTTAGGACTGCAACAATAAGATGACCAACAGCCTAAAAAAAAAAAAATTAATGAATACATACCCTTAAAATTTCTCTCCAAATAGTGCATTTGAAGGTAACTAGTATCAATACTAGATGATACGAGTATGCCAGACAGGCAATTGGAAATAAAATTCCAATTCATTGAGTGTGTGCTATGTAGAAGGCACTGAATTAGTCACTCTACATATATAATTTCTTATCTTTATAACAACCTTCAAGGTAAGCATTTTTATCCCAATAAGCAAACTAGAGTTCATAGACGTTAAGAAAATTGCCTGATTTTCAGTTCAAATTGCTGTCAGTATTAGAAGATAATTTGAGATTGCTTAATCCATGAAACCATAAGACAAATGAGAAACTCCACAGCTTTTAATACCATCTTTGCATCTAAAGGAAATCCATCATGCTTCATCACACCCTTACTGAAGATGGAGAAACCACATCCTCATCGTTATGACTACAGCCCACAGATCTGAACTGATAGGTCTCCTGCGACCACGACCATTCTCCCTCCTCTAGGCTTTATGAGTTAATTTCTTTATTATTTTCTTGTGGGTTTTAGCCATCTAATAAGCTTTCAGTCTCATAAATCTCTAAAAATTCCCCAAATCCTATTTTGGTTCAAAACTCCAAAATTAAGACTCATATAGGAGTGCTGATTACATAAATACATAAATATTATTACCTCCTACCCCCTCAACCTCATTCTTCTAGCTCTTCAGCACAACCCAGCATTGCTCTGTTGGAACCTAGGCTAGCAATGACAACCATTCTGTGTATGGGTTGGGAAATACTTTGCAACTGCCACAACTGTTGATCCCGCACTTGGGACCAATGCATATGATACAGCTGTGAATGAATACCTGTCAGTCTTGCAAAGTCTCCAGAAAAGCTCAACTAAAAACACAGTACCCATTTCTTTCTGCATTTCACACATTGAATATGCTTAAAGACTTCAGTGCTTGATGGTCTCAATTTTGCAATACAAGTATCATTTACATAAATATTAGGTTTAGATCAATTAACTATCTCTTACCTCCTACAATAGTTAAAGGGATAGTAACAAGAATTGAGGACCAGTGAATAGTTTTGGTTCCTGTTTACAAAATGCACCATAGTTCATTGAATGTAACTGGCCATTAACTGCAAAATGTGTCATTATTTTATGTACTACAAAGAAAGAAAAAAATCAGCCAATTAATCTATGTTATACAATATTTCTCACAATTTAATTTTACATTAATGAAAGAGCTTTCAGACTCATTTAGAAAACCATGGCCAAGTGCAAGCAATACCAACTGTATAAAAACTGCTGCCATCAATTGCTCAATGCTACCCAATTTCACAGATGTTAGTTAAAATGTGAAAAAATGTGTGTGAGTCAATGAAATATGGTGCTAACGCAGAGCAGTGGTTACAAAAGAACAATAAGAAGTATTCACAAAGGAGAGGGCACAATTGCAAGAACCTAATAAAACCAATATGAAACACAAAAAGGACCGAAAAAGGCTATCATTCATACTCAGAAAAAGGACTGAGAGAAAATAAACTTAATGATAAACATCCCCCACTGCCTACCAGGTTCAATTTCTCTAATTTACGTTTCAGTGTATCCTTCTAAGAAATCAGAGACTATAGCCTAAATTGATTTTAAAAGACAAAATCTAAGCATATATCAGCTTATATTGCTACTTTAGTTTTCCGTAACAGAATAGTTTAAATAGACATCCTACAATAAGTATATACTTTGCGCTTAATTTAACAATAACATACATAGGCATTTCTTGATTATCTATGCTAATGAAAGGGCTCTAGGCACAGAATAATAAAAATTGTGGACAGTATCCTCCAAGCCTTCATCTTCTTCTTCATGGTAAGGACCTGTGCTGCATAGGATATGACTCTAACCCAGTCAGGTAGAAGGGAATCTTGCATAAGGAGTGTTGTTCTCCTCATGGAAGGGTTCCCCACTACCCAGCTAAGTCAATTCCCACAGCAGGCATCTCCGAAGTTAACTGTTGAAAGTATCCAAGACGCTGTAACGTTGCTAAGTCTTCAGGCAGGCTTCTGTTGGTCCCTTAGCTTTCCTCTCACAAGAAAAGACAGGCAGCTATTATGGTACCTTGATTAACCAGAATGCTTCCAGTTAGGTGAAGGCGAATCCGAAAACCATCTTTGTTTTAACCCAAATAATTGAAAAGCTCTCTAAAATAAATTATCACAATCTCCTGCCTAAGTTAGCATACAGATTGAATTTTTTAATTCAGGATATTTTACTTATTGAATGTCATTATTATAAAAATCTATTATTCTTAATATGCCCCTATACTCTACAGGGGTAGAATATACCTTTTAAAATATTAATCTCTCAAACTCTGTAAATGTATAACCATTTATTTCTCTTCCCAATAATTAATTCTAGACCAAAAATACACATTCAGGGGTTAATCGAGGTTTTATTATTTCTAAGCAAAAAAGCACGACATAAACAGAAGCTGAGATTGGTCAGTTTCAAATATTTACTTTCCTGTCAACTATCCATTTTCAAATTAACTCATTTAAAAGTTGTTCAATAAAATTATATTTATATATACAGGATAATAAAACATTCAATGTTAAAAATATAAAGTTCAGTTAACAATCCACAAAAGAGGTTCATTTGTTACCATGAAGCATAAATAAATGGATGGATGGATGGATGGATGAATAAATAAATAAATAAAATTACCTGTGATTGGATAAAAGAATTTGGAAATTCAAACCTTTTCCTGATATCATCGGACATTTTTGCTTCTCTTACATGTATGGATGCAGAATCTGTAACCAAACAAAAGAATATTTGTTAATCTGGAAAGGGAGTTCAAACCAATTATTCCTCAAATAACATGAAAGAAATTCATTTCAAGACAATGGAAATACAGCACAGGGCTCTACAGAGTAATCCTTGTCATATCCTCACTGTTAACCACCTCAGGCCCCAAATGCCATGATGAATAAACAAACTAAAATGCTCAACAGCTGTTGGTGTTTCCATTATAGCTAATTTTGAAACAGATGGATTCACAATACAGAAACAAAAAAATCCCAAAGTTCGAGCCTAAATAGCATGATTTTAAAAGTTCAACCACATGTTTGAAATAGAAATTAATTATTTTATCAATCAAAACTTTAAGGGAGAAAGAATCGAACTATCACAAAATTGTTTAAATTATGCCTCGCTTTGGAACTAGCGTTCATTTAAGTACTAATCCAACTGCTAGTGACAACTATAAAGCCTAGGTGAGCTTTTTCTCAGGTAATACAGAAATGACCTAGAAACTCACACATCAAAACAGATTGCTTAGGGCCGGCCAAATGGCGCATTGGTTAAGAGCTGGCTTGGGCCCCGGGTTCGGATCCCACATATGAGGGCCAATGACCCCTCCCTCTACAGCTAAGATGCTGAACAACAGCTCAACTTGGAGCTGGGCTGCCATGAGTCGCTGGCGATGATGTAGGCTGCAACCGCTGCTGCGGTGGGTTGCCATGGGCTACCGTGTGTAGCCAGCAGCCAGCATGAGCAGCCAGCAGCTGCAGTGAGCAGCTGTCCAGAAGCCGGCGACTGATCTGCCTCGCCCGGGGAAGAGCGCAATGATGGTGCCAACTTGGGCCAGTGAAGCAACATCCTCCACAACTAGACTGAAGAACAAAACGACAGCAACTTGTCTGTTCCCCTTCCCCAATTCCCCAGTGCTGTTCCCATCCCTCAATTCCCCAATAAAAATCTTTAAAAACAAAAACAAAAACAGATTGCTTATTTCCTACAAGCAAGAAATTAGCACCATTTAATATTTATATCACACCTCTCATTCCTACTGGGCTCTCAAAAAAAAAAGTATGCAAAAAAATGGGCAGGTGATAAATTGGAGGCACAGAAGTAATAAAAGGATTTCCTAAGGATCGCAATTTATCCAATTCCCATGCAGCACTGAACCCACCAAATTACACTACTTTGAAAAATAGGATGCTTCAGGTCACGTATTTATTACAGTATCACTTTCAAAAAATTTATGTCAGTACAATACTCTAGGTTACTTTATAAAAATAACAGGCTGCAAAACCAAGCTCTTCTGATCGCAAAAGGAGGGGCACCTTGTGCTGAACCCGAGACTCCTTCTACTTTCCTCCCTTTCTTCCAAAGCTCAGCTACCCGAGTGGATAATTTACCCTCGCTTTCTTCTTCAACATTAGGTCCACCTTTACACCCCTGAATTTGACGTTTCGCAGCACTGAAACAACTTGTTCTAAGACTGCAAACTATAATATGTTCCCTATCTAAATCTACTCATTAGATTAAGCAGGTCACAATATCTTCAACTTCCCAGTTGTTTTAATTTCACCTTTCTTGAAATTTTCTTCTTTTCAACTCCATAAGACATCATAACAGAATTATCCAAAGTATGTCCATGGGTAACCCAGGATAAAAAAATCTCCACGAGGAGAAAAAATGAGTCTGTAGAGATATATATTGCCATCTTGAAGATTCATTCACTCACTTAACAAACACTTATTAGGTACCTATTGTGTGTCAGAAACTGTTCTAGGTGCTTAGGCTACATCAGTGAACAAAACAGACAGAAGTCCCTATACTCATGGAGCTTACAGTCTAGCAGGAAAAGGTAGACATAAAAAAATAATGATACATAAAACATAATATGCTAGAAGGTGATAAGTGCTATGGGAAAAAAGGGAGTAAAGTAGATAGAGTAAAGGGGATGAGAAATGGGGGGAGACACCCTTTCTATTTTAAATGTGGTGGTCAGGGTTGGCCTTTTCTAGAGAGGGTGGCATTTGGGAGTTGATAGCCATACAGATATTTGGGGGGAAAGTATCACAGGCACAGAAAACGGTGAGTGCAAAAGCCCTACGCTAATAAAGTGCTTAAATCCTGTTCCAGAAAGAGCAGAGATGGATCAGGCACAAAGTGAAGAGGAAAATAACAGTAAATCAGAGTCAATGAGAAGCCAGGTAGTAGACCACTGGAAGGACTCATGCATTGATCCTGTGTAAAACGGAAAACGACTACAGAAAGAGACGGTGGTAAGATTTTAATAGAATCACTTGAGGTAAGAAGTGGTCAGATTGTGTATATCTTTGAAGGTAGAGCCAGTGTGCTGGCTAAAGGATTAGATGAGAGTATAGGAGAAAGACAGGGTCAAGGATGACTCCAGGGTTTTTGATCTGAGCAACTGTTTTTTGTTGTTGTTGTTGTTTTTTAGCTGAGCCATCCTGCTACCTGTTGGCAGCTCAGCGGCTGCTCAGCTCGGGCTGGACTCGAACCACTGTTGCTCAGAGCTCAAACTCTTGAGCAAGCTCTTAACCAACTGAGCCACTCGGCCGGCCCAGAGCAACTGTATTTTTAATCTCAAGTTTTTGGGGACATTTTACACATTAAACAAAACAACTTATATATTACTTACCATGGCATATGTTACAAAAGGTAAATATGCAGGTGCCATCAACTGAGATAGAAAAACAAGTTTTGTGGGGAAAGACCATGAATTCTACTTCGGACAGGTAAGTTTTAGATGCCTAACAGATATACAAGTGGAGATGTCAGGTAGAGAGTTGAATACATGGCTCTCTAATTGGAAAGACAGACCTAAATAATAGTGCATATTATTAAAGACTCTGAGAGGTTCTAAAACAAGAAGTTTGACTAACTTCGCTTAACCCAGAGTTTATCAAACTTACCTGATCATGGCACCCATTTTTTTCTAGAACTACTGTTAACAGTCTAGACAACCAGCCTTTCCTGGGATACACATTGGGAAACACTGCTGTACGACTCCCCCTATTCCTGTCCTCTCTGCCGCTTGCACTCGTCTCCCTTCCTGAAGGCACCCCCAAAGCCTTGTACTCTCTTCCTTCACGTAAACTCTCCCAGAGGCTTAATCTAGTCCCTATCTCCAAATCCTTCCCTATTCTCTCTGATAAGGCTCTAAAACACCAGAAATTAAAGATGTCAAAAACAAAACAGATTTTCTCTCATAAAAACTGTTTGCATTTCGCTTCATCTTTTCCCAGTTCTCCTCTCACAATATCCTCCACCACCATTCTCTAAATCCAGTCAGTCACAGAGTCAACAGCATTCTTTCCAGCATCTCAAAGTCTACTTTTCCTCTCCATTTCTAAACTCATCATCTTAGCTCCTCATGCTAGGCTTACTTCAGTAACTGCTTAGTCTTGCTTGAGTTCATCCCGTACACTGCTGTCAGATTAACTGTCCTAAAAATGCTATTTCCATCACATCATTTCCCCGTGAAGAATTCAGACTGGGTTTTCAATAGCCTGTCAGATTAAATGCAAATTCTGATTCCTAGTGTTGAAGCCCTCCAACAGTCTCACCTATTCAACTTCATTTTCACTATTGTTTAATTCCAATCTGGCTAAAAGCATTTTCAAAATAGTCCCACAGGCTCAAAATCTGCTCATTCCTAAGGGATTTTACTTACGCTGTTCTCTCCCACATAAAATGCCCTTCTCTATATGTTCCCACTATTTAAAGATGAAATTCCTTCCATAGCACATCTTCTCTGTTAAGCTTGTAGCCACAGCTTATAGTAATCACCTTGCTCTATATTCCTTCCATACTACTGCATTTGGTCTGACCCATGTCATCAAGTGATTATTTACATTAAGATTGTTCATATTTTTCTGTAAAGGGTCAGATAGCATTACTAGAATCTGCCATTGTGGCAGGAAAGCAGCCATAGACAATGGCTGTGCTCCAAAAAAACTTTACTGACAAAAACAGGAGGCAAGTAAATCATAGTTTACGACTCCTGGTTTACATAATGACTATTTTTTAAATTAATTTCTAAAATTTGTTGACACAGTTGCTACAACTGTCATTCAAATTTGTCCCTGTGCTTCCAGGCTCAGGTAAGAATATAAATAAGGTAAATTATACATCTTTTATAATCTCAAAGATGGAAAAGTACCCTTTACCAAAGAAAATGAACTTTTTTGTGCCCCTAAACTCTGAACAAAATTTCTCACATTAGGCTTTATACATAGAATACAGAGTGATATAATATAACAAGCAATATTCTCAATAACATAAGCAAAAGGGAATTTTATGTTACTTCTTTTTTAAACACACCCTGGATAAAACCATGGGTATAAAATGACATGTAATTCAGCAAAAGAGCCTCAGCTAACGGGGTCCAAGTGCAGAGTTTTTGGGTGCTCTAATCTAACTCAGTAGAGACTTGTATAGTATCCAGAGAAGCAGACGGTTAGACATATCACAGAATAGACTTACCCAAATGTCAACAGTGATAGAACTAAATAGGAGAAAATGTGGGGTTATACTCTCTGACCCTGGACCAGAATTGGGGGATTCCAAAATCCTCTGGGGGCCAGATGAGCAGCTGGTTAGGCTAATGGCTTATTATGGCAGTGAAGAAGCCAAACCATCCAGAAAGACGGCTGTCTCCAGGAGGTGGGCCAGTGGAGTCAAAGAGTACTGTTTTTATCAAAATTACCTAAGTATAGATGGCAGATACCTAAGCTTACAAAAGACAGCCCTTATTTCGGTGTGACACTTTAGAGAAAGAATATCTTTTTTAAACCTACAGTAACTTTATCTTTTCTAACAAATAGTCATTAAGCATTCTCAGAACCACTACCCAAGCTGGAATATGATTTGATATCATCTTTGATTTGCTATCCTTGGGCTATAAATTCTAAGTGTCTTTCATCTCCTAGAGACTTATATTTCAAGGTTAATCACAACCATTTGGCCTTTCAGGGTATCAAAACATCATATTCTCTTAGGGAATTCAAAAAAAAGTGCATGTGCTTGCTTAGCATTGGCAATGTAGCATGTGTCTCAACTTCCCTTGGGCATTGTATACATTAAAGAAAAATAATTTATATATTACTACTTACCATGGCATTCTTTACTAAAAGAAAACTAGTCACAATACGGAGCAAAAAAAAGAGTTACAAAAAAAGATTTGCGTGATTTTAAAAGATTTATCTCCAACCTGTCTTTGTGCCTTTTTTGTCTAATCTAAATCAAAAAGAATTTTTAATGAGGTCTTTAAGTTTCAAGTGAATCGAAGCATTTGTTTAACTTAAGCTATTATCACTTTATCTGCTGAGGTGTTTCAGCCCCATAAGAACACTTCCAGGAAAACAGAACTATCAATTGCACACACTCCTGAAGTACTAAAGGGGCAGCAGATAGATAAAGCAATTTAGGTTTTGAATTTTCTCAATAGTTTCTCTAAGATAAGAAAATATACAACCATCTATCACACAAAAGTATTTAGTGTCAAACTTCAAATGAAGGGCACGATCTGAAAAACAAGAGAAAAATCTACTTAATTATATTCACAAGTACTATGAGAAGCCAGCAGAGAAACTATGCAGGGTAGCTGGCTGGGGTGGGATAGGGTGGGGAGGGTGGAGTTGTCTATTGGTCTGAGAAAGACTTGACTTTGCGCACCTGACTACCAAATGTCTCTACAGGAAGGGCTTAGAGCAGCAATGTAGGTAAGGTCAGGGCTACAGAGAGCACATTCTTGAAGCTAGTTTATATGAGCAATGTCATCAGCAGGCTGATACAATTGTATACTTCATTCACATTAATGGGACCCTGTTTCAGAGACACACAATCTAGGACTTTTTTTTTCTAACACTTTATCAGTTATTCCAATTATCAGTTATGCTTTTATTTAATTTCTTCTCCCACACATTATGCTGTGGAACCATCCTTCTGAGGATTTTAAACACATATTTTGACAATTTTTTCTTGTTTATTACTTTGTTAAATAGCTTACAGAAAAGCGGATGGGCACAATCAATAAATTGGAACTGATTTTATAAATGTATTAAAACTGTGGCTCAGGGGTATATTCCAGACACTCCTAGTTGCTTTGTCCTGCCCTTTAAAAAAAAAACTGTCTATATTTTTCAACCACCCACCTTGTTCTGTTGTCCAAAATGTATATCTTTCTTGTTCTTCTTCCTGCTTAGTGTCTCACCTGCCACTTCTCGGTACTTAAGTATTTCTGCACATCCTCTCTAGGATCTGGCAGGTGGGTCTGTTTCATCGCCCTGTATTAAACCCTGACACCTGTTAGAAACTCAAGTTGAGCCTCAGCTCTTGCTTTAAAAGCTTCAAAATCCAACTGCCACCTCACTCTCAAATGAACAGGACAAGAGAATTAGAGCCCTCCTAACTATTTACATGATTCATAAAAATGGAAAGATCACGGGGAAATCGCAATGGAAAGTTTTTAAACACTAAAGAGCAGGTATAAGAAACTAGTAATTTTTAATCACTACATTCTCAAAGAGATCACTAAGTCATTGTGAAATTAAGCTCAGAGTAGAAAATACTTTAATGTTAACCAGTAATTTCAAAATTAAGCCAAGGTAGAGGGCAACTAAGTGCGGTGACAGAGCCACTTGGTCAATATTATAATCAGAGAAGACAGAAGTGCATAGATATGGCAGAGATGGCTAACTATCCTTCAATATCTGTGCTCTCCTTTTTCTATATTAATACATAAAACTGTAATCAGCTTCAGTACATTTCCTACTCTCAAGTATGGTTAGGTATGACCACGTGTGTGATCAGGTTCTCTCCACTGGAGATCAGGCAGACGTGACGTGCCGCAGACTGCTTCCTTTACTCTCTTCCCAGCCAACACTAAGTCTTGGCAACAACTCAGATACAATCAATCACATGCATGAAGACAATGCCTCTAGGACATGGTTAAAGAAGCAAGAGGGGGGCCGGCCGAGTGGCACGATGGTTAAGAACTCGCTTGGGATGCCAGAGGGCCCCGGTTCGGATCCCACATATGAGGGCCAGTGACACTGCCCTCCACAGCTAAGATGCTGAACAACAGCTCAACCTGGAGCTGGGTTGCCATGAGTCGCCGGCGACGGCGTAGGCTGCAGCCCCTGTGGCAGTGGGTTGCCATGGGCTACCGTGTGTAGCCAGCAGCCAGCGTGAGCGGCCAGCAGCCGCAGTGAGCGGCCGTCCAGAAGCCGGCGACTGATCTGCCTTACCAGGTAAGAGCGCAATGATGGTGCCAACTTGGGCCAGTGAAGCAACGTCCTCGCAACTAGACTGAAGAACAAAAGGACAGCAACTTGTCTGTTCCCCTTCCCCCAATTCCCCAGCACTGTTCCCATCCCCCCAATTCCCCAATAAAAATCTTTAAAAAAAAAAAAAAAAAAAGAAGCAAGAGGGAAGGAACCTGGATCCCAAAATGATAGCTTACAGCAGAACTGCATGCCTGAAACTCCAACTATTACATGAGAAAGAAATAAACTTCTACTTTGTTTGAACCATTGCATTTTGGAGTCTCTTTGTTGCAGTAGGTAGTGCTTCCTTAATAATACTGTGGACCTGAGATCATCTCCCTTCCATACTTTCTTCACTGGAGAAATGAAGAAACTGAATGTCAGAGAGATTATTCAACTTGCCAAAAAGGCAAATTATCCTGGCAGTTCAGGTGAGAAGGGAGGCTTCCTGACATCCGACCCAGCGTTTCCCTGGACTGTCGGTAACATGAGAGGCACAGCGCACATTACTGCATCACGTCCCAGGAATTTTAAGATCTACAATTAAAATGCTGAGCAAATTATGGTGACTATGAACTCTCACCAGTTGCAATTTACTAAACTACATCAAATTCCTGCCTTTACTGCTGAGTTCCTTCTCAGATATATCACATGCTACTTACTCATAGATTTTGAAATAGGAGTCTAAAATAAAATCAAAGCAGGAAATTCCAAGTTAGAGCTCATTGCTGTCCAGGAGAACCAGGCATTAAAGCAAGAAACAAAACAATCAGCTTGAAGAATGCCTGGTTTTCTGTTATAATATTTTCTCTAATTATTCTTAAATAATCTCTTATGTCATATATGTGTATGTATTTATACATACTATACAGAAGGGAATATAGATGAAAAAGTTATTTTTTAAAATCAAATGACTTACTTAATTCTAGAATTTTTATAGTATCTGATCTAAGTCTTAAAAGAAGTCTTCAAATATCTCCTTTATGATAGCTTTTTCCAATATTAATTTTTAAATATTTTTGCTCCACCAAAAGAATACTTAAGTTGCTCAGTACATTTTTTGAATAAATATTTTATATTGATACAAAGTAATCTTTACAGTATGTTTGTAATAAAACTGATGCCCAATCACTTTAAAGATCTTACTGACCAATCAATGTCTAATCAGAATAGCTAAAATCTCCATATTCATATTACTTCAAATACCATTCAGTTAATTAAAATTTAGTAAAACACCACAGATGTATTTTATAGGTATTTTACTTGTATTTCCTCCTGTCAAAAATGACTCAAATTTTGTTCACTGGTTCGCTAAAATAATTTACTTGTTAGCAAATATTAACATAGTACAAACTGAAGTAGTTATGGGGTAATAATGTGACATTTGGGATTGTCTATAAAATACTCCAGTCCACATCTAAGAGAAAAAAAAAAACAGAGAGAATGATAAAACAAGAATATCTAAATGTTGATAATAGGTGGGTACACTGAAGTTCACAACTATTCTATTTTTACATATGTTTGACAGTTTCCATAATAAAAGTTTTTTAGCCTGTCCACCATGTGAGGACACAGAGAGAAGGCATTGGCTATGAACCAGAAATAGGGTCCTCATCCAACTATGCTGGTACCCTGATCTCGGACTCCCAGCCTCCAGAACTGTAATAATTAAATTTCTGCTGTTTATTTAAAAAAGTTTTTAAAAACCCCATGTATGTGGTTCTTAGTAGGGGTCAGGTGATATTCTAAGTATCTTACCTGTATTAACTCATTTAACCCTCGCCATAACCCAATGAGGAGATACTCATTTTACAGATGAAGACACTGAGGCACAGAAGAGTTAGATAACTTTCCCATGGTCTTACAGCAAGTTGGAATTTAAATCTAGGTTGTCTGGGTACACAGATACATTCAAAAGCCTGAAAAATATAAATCATGGGTGAGGTGTATTTTTGCTTGTTCTTATTTTCTAATTTTTTCCACAAGAACATGTTTCCATAATTTGAATAAGCTACCAAAACGTGAAAATCTTTTTTCAGATACTAACACATTCTTTAGAAATAAAGGAAATGACTTTCTGAAACCCAAATCACTGCACATGTAGAAAACCATCATTAAAGTGTATGTTAAAGTAAACAGCGACAAACTAGGAAAATTTTAAAAATGGTAAAAGATTAATTATTTTGTTAGCCATTTCACCAATTTTTTATGGAATGAGTAATATTGAAAAGAGGTCAAGGTAATTTAACTGGATTCAATTAAGACCATTTAAAAACTTCCTCCATTTTCAAGGAGAAACATAATCATTTCTAAAGTTTTCTCAATTAGACTCTTGGGAAATTTTATACCAGAGTAAAAACCCTTACTCTTGAAAAGAATTATGTAGATTTATTGTAAATTAAATGGCAACATTTCTCTTGAGTGCTGCAAACTGACCAATCAATTTCATTTCTTATTTTTCATGAAAACTAAATTATTAAATTTATGTAGAACAGTTACAGTTATTTTAACTTGCATTCTTAGTAGTAATGAGAGCTGAAGATCAAATGAGCAAAGGAATTTTACAGGAAGATAGTAATATTCCCTGCTGTTGATTAATCCAGTGTAGCCCAAGGTGGATGTGGAAAAAAATCTCCATATTCCAGTCCTGAATGGATACAATCACAAGACAATATAATCATCACACTGTTAGAAGAACCATTTGGAAAATGTTCAAATGAATGAGATGAGTAAGTGCACTATGTGTGAAGCAATGTCATACATGTTTTGCAACACCTAAAATGAGAAAACATCTTTAATCTGATTATGTTTATAGTCTTACATACCTCTATCATCATGATAACAGAGCAACCTGACAGAGAACAAAGTGTATGGGGAGATAAGAGAGGGTGGTAACTGGATGCAAATCCTGGCTCCTGCATTAGCTGTTAAAATTAAGATTAATTGAGGTGGCCGGTTAGCTCACTTGGTTAGAGCGCAGTGCTCTTAACACCAAGGTTGCCAGTTTGATCCCCACATGGGCCACTGAGGTGTGCCCTCTAAAACTATATAGATTGAAACAAGTACTTGACTTGGTGCTGATGGGTCCTGGAAAAACACAGTTCCCCAATTAAAAAAAAAAATTAAGGTTAATCACTTACTACCTTGAAGACTATTCCCTCATTGGTTAAGTATGGGGACATTGGCATCAAAAGGTGGTGTGAATAACAATATGAAGTGTGCCTACTTAAAAATGTGTCTCCTCCCTCCCTTGATACCATGTGGGATAGTCAAGAGAGGTGAATGATGTAAGAGAATGAGTTTTAGCAATAAGTAGGGCATCTCTAATCAAAGACCAGGGTGGAATCTTGTATGTGAGGTACCAGATGGAGAAATAAAACATCAGCCCCAAGGTTAGGAAATGCATAAGATTCCCATTCAAAATGGATCTAACTTCTCACTGCTGAAAACCTTTCAATGGCTTCCCATTGCACTTTGTAATAAAATCCAATCTCTTTACCACGGCCAAAAGGTCCTACATTACTTCGTCTCACAACTCTCGTTCAATCAGGGAGCTTCCGCCACACAGACCTCCAGTTGGCTCCATGAACTTCCAAGTTCTTTCCATGTCTAGGTCTGGAACACTTAAGCCCCTCGTTGTTCTTGCCCTTGTTGTTCAAACAGCTGACTTCTCTCACCCTTCCCATCTTCCCTTGAGTCTTCCTGACCAGCCGCCCCCCACCCCCACAGCCTCAAGTGATTCCCCACCAGCTACCTCCAGTGACCTACCCTTGTCTCCCTCATAGCTTTGATCACAATCTCAGACGGTCATCATTTACTTACTTCTGCCACCCCTCTCTACACCCCAATGGAATGCACTCTTGAGAGCAGGGAGCTGGTCTCTCTTTTTGACCACTATAACCCCAGCATATGACAACTACCTGTTCAGTAAGGATTCACTGAATAAACACAAAACATGACGTGGGATTTAGAATACCACGTTGGAGCAAACAGCTCCTCTGTGCCAAGGACTCCACAGAACACTTTAAATAACTAATCCTATCAGATCATCACAATAACTCCTAGGTAAATATTATTAAGTCCATTTCCCACATAAGATAAAAGGAGCTCAGAGAGGAAGTAACTTGCTTGAGGTTCTACAGTGGTATTAATAGCCAGGATGTATTGAGAATTTTACCACGTGACAGAATTTTACTGTCAAGTGCTTTACATGTATTCTCTCACCTGATATTCAAAACAACCTCATGGCACAAGTACTATCATTATCCTCATTTTCATACAAAAACCAAGTGAGGCAAAAAGAGGTCAAAATTAATTGCCTAATTGTGTAAGAAGAGCATTTATAAATGGTGCAGTCAGTCTCCAAAGCTCACATTCTTAACCACTCCTCCATAAAGTGTGGTTGACATAGAGTTTTGGTAAAATTAAGATAATCCATTAGAGCACATCACTCAGAACCAGGCACCTAACACTTTTTAAGTGTTAGCTATTATTCTTAGTCTAAATCCAACCCTTGTTCTTTTCTATATTGTGCTGCATCCCAGGGAATCAAGCAAATTAAAAAATATATATAGTTGGGTTTGGACAGTGCTAAATCGGGTTCCCAAAGTAGTTCATCAGCATATGCAAACAGCTCTGTATTTCTGAATATACTGCAATCCAAAAAACATGTAATCAAGTCTAATTGCAAAAGTTACATATTAAAGGGGTGTTCCACGCCCAACACAAAAATTAACAATCTAAATTTAATGCTTATCCTTGCGGCACAATCATCAGAAATACACCTCCCACATCTATTTATGTTCTTTGATTTTATGCTTTTATTTCATCATTGACCATTCAGTTTAACTCCAATGAGCAGCTAACAAAGGCTAAAGATTGCCCACTTTCACCACGGCAATTAATGTGAATCTGTAATAAGTCCATGTTTCTTGCCACTGATATCAACTCCTTCGTATTTACATTTTCAATTTTTTAAATAAATATTCATTGACATAGATGAAAGCAATTATTTACACAAATGATTGCTCAAACACTACCACACAGACACAGATTGCTATACTGCTTCAAATGAACGTTTGGCTGGCAGGTAGCCCCACCATGTGACAGTTCAAAACACAGCTCAGTGAGACAGGGAAATCTCTGTGTCAATGAGTTTACTTGTAAAGCATGGAGTTTGAAATAACAGTGGAGGGGTGGCCAGTTAGCTCAGTTGGTTAGAGCGCAGGCTCTTAACACTAAGGTTGCCAGTTCAATTCCCACATGGATCAAGGAGCTGCACCCTCCACTAGATTGAAAACAATGACTTGACTTAGAGCTGGTGGGTCCTAGAAAACACACTGTTCCCCAATAAAGTTTAAAAAAAGAAATAACAGTGGAATGTTCTGGAAGAAATGTCCAGAAGCAGGAAGATCAAGAGGAAGCCACTGCATGTTCTTTCTCAGTTTCTACAGCCGCCTCAGAAAATAGGACTTGAACTATAACTTAACATCACATTCCAGGCAAGGAGACTATGACGATAAGGTGTATGAGGGGTCACACTGCAGAGCTAGGGCTAGAGTCAGACAATTTCTCACGTCCCTTCCAGCTCTGAGAGGATTGTAACCAGTCCTCAAGATGTAGGTCTTCTCACTCACCCTAAAGGGGCCAGCTTCCATTTGCATAGCAGTTGCCCCTGCTCAGACACTAGTGAAATATCTCAAGCAGGAAAGTTTCCTCACTGACCAAGCTTGCTGCGCTATACTCCTGGACTTTTTTTTTTTTTTAATTTTTTTTAGCTGAGCCATCCTGCCACCTGTTGGCAGCTCAGCTCAGCCAGGACTTGAACCGCTGTTGCTCAGAGCTTGCACTCTTGAGCGAGCTCTTAACCAACTGAGCCACTGGGCTGGCCCTCCTGGATTTTTTAGTTTCTTGCAGGAAGCAGCTGAGTCTTATTCACCTACTGCAAAACCTGACATGTAATAGCAGTTAAAATAATGCTTTTTGAGTTACTGTGTTAGCACTGTACCTAATACACAATAGACTCAAAAAAATGTTAGACTCAGAATTCTGCTGTTTGTTTTCAGATCGACTTTCCCAAATAGAAAGTGACAAATAGAAGACTCTATATCTGTCTCACTGACTCATGAAACAAAGACCAAAATAAATTATTAAGAACTAGAAGTAGAAAAAGAAAAAAAAAACCAGAAGTAGAAAAATAAATGTGTAAACAATTTTATTTTCAAATTAATACAATAAACAAAATTCAGTTATCCACACACATTTAGGGTTTGAAAATAATTCATTCTTTTCAGACACGCCCCTTTCACCCAGCTTTTTATTTTATTTTTTTAACCGATCAAAAGCTTTTGAATAGGTAGTATAAAGATGAATTTCAGCCAAGTCCAAATCCCAAATCAGTGGAATCCAGATTAGTGAGATTTTATTACACTGTTATTCATTTTGGTACATTTTCTTAAAAAAAAAAAAAGTCAAAGAACACATGCAAACGCTCACAAGACTGGTTCTTCAGTGCTTCCAGCTGAATATAATAGAGATGGAAAAAGGGTCTTTGTTATTTGACTACATCATAAGTTTTACATGAACGCTTCGGTTGACAGCTATTATTCATCATAGCTTTGCTCTTAATCTGCTACAAATTACAACCCTTTAAAATCCCGCAGCATCACCTTTGTGTATTTCCCACTGGGGTAAAAGGCATTTTAAACATGTAATTACCCAAAAGAGTAACATTCACTTATCTTCTATTGCACAGCTAACATTATATATGGCTGTTTTTACTTGTAGGGTGCTTAATAATCAGATATTAGTTAACCTTCACAACCATCCTGGGCAGAAGTTCCTTAGGAAGTCACTTCACATTAACAAAGAGACATCAAGCAGCATATTCACGAGTCAGAAGAGGATCCTGGAATGAAATGCTGATATCCAGTTGGCACAGTACAGTGTGTAGAATGTCTTTCAGATAAAGGTAATTTAAGAAATAATATTTCAACAGAGGAGGAGGGTCATGTAGCTTTTCATGAGTACTTTTTTTTAATTTCACAAATTTATAACCAGTACATACAATTTCCATATGTATGGGTTACATAGAACTTTTGAACACTATGTTGGAAGTAAATGACTGACTAGATGAACAGCAGCAGCAGTTCCATAGGCTATCAACTCACAATGAAGCCAAAGTTCAAAGAGCTTCGTGTCACCCTGAAAGACCCAAATTGAAACACTACCTATGAAACTGCTCCCAGTCTGGCTTCCCTCCAAAATGATACAAAGGTCCTCAAAAGCCAGATCAGCTCAGGAGCAAGGCCACAGAAATAAGGCAGAAACAGCATGGTTCCCAGGACTACAAGAGTCTCCCCAAGCCTTACCCCATATGCAATTCCACAGGGAACCTAGCACAATAAAGCTAAAAGCCTGGGGTAGGTCAAAAACTAACCCATGCTATGGGAGTGGGCAGTCAAGCTACTACTTACTGAGCATTTGAGCTTAGTGTTTGGCACTTCTTGGCTATATCCCAAAGTGTCACACACATTCAAGTTCTATTCACCTCCCATTTCAACAGTGTAAGAATACAAAAAAAAAGGCTTAAAAGCAAGCATCTTTTATGGAAAGTTATTCGTTGACTTATCTAAAAGGTAGGCTAAGGAATATGCAAATAAAATACTGATCAGTAATTTAAAACAGTAAGAATTGTAATAATGTAAAAAATGTTTATGATAGAGTAAAAAATGTAAATTTTGGGGCCGGCCGAGTGGCACGTTGGTTAAGAACTGGCTTGGGACGCCAGAGGATCCCGGTTCAGATCCTACATATGAGGGCCAGTGACACTGCCCTCTGCAGCTAAGATGGTGAATGGCAGCTCGACCTGGGGCTGGGCTGCCTTGGGTCCCCTGCTGCAGTGGGCTGCCATAAGCTACCGTGTGTAGCCGGCAGCCAGCGTGAGCAGCCAGCAGCCTCCGAGAAAGGCCATCCAGAGGCCGGCGACTGATCTGCCTCGCCCAGGAAGAGCACAATGATGGTGCCAGCTTGGGCCAGTGAAGCAACATCTTCCACAACTAGACTGAAGAACAAAACAACAGCAACTTGTCTGTTCCCCTTCCCCCGATTCCCCGGTGCTGTTCCCCTCCCCTAATTCCCCAATAAAAATCTTTAAAAAATAAAAAATATAAATTTTTATACGCAATCATAAACACAGTCAAGTTTAAAAATACACACACACACACAGAGGATTAAGAAAAAGTAAACATGCAAAAATGTTGAGGTTATTTCTGGAAAATAGGATGATGAGTGATTACATCCTATTACATTTCTCTTCGTAATTGCTACATTTAATTTTTTCCCCTGCAATGGGTATACATTACTTTTCTACATTAAACAAATTATTTTCTTCAAATAAAAACATAAGATCAGTTTTTTATGTTCAATAAAAAAATTAGTGATCTTATTTACTTACTTGAAACCATGGTCTTTTATCACTGTCTAAAGAGGCAGTTTCACCACAGCACACATTCAGATAAATAAAAAGTCCCACTTCATCCAATTACATTGCTTATTAAGAGGTATTTAATGAGAAAGTCACACCTTTGAGTTATTAGAAGCTATAATGGTCCTGCAGAGTTCCAAACAACTAAGCTAACAGAATTACCTTTGATTCTAAATTGTTTGCCAGGAGATTAATCCATCTGCCCCTGAAAAAAATTAAGTGTTCCTCCAGTGTGTTTAACTTCCTCCAATCTCATTTTAATCAAGCTGTTAGCCTCAGTGGAGAGAGCAGGTATTTTTCAACAGATTTACTGACGTATAATTGATACACAAAGAAATGCACATATTGAATGTGTACATTTGATGAGTTTGGACATATGAAACACCCATGATACCATCACCACAATCAAGGTAATAGACACATACGACACCTTCCAAGGTTTCCTTGTGTGCTTTTGTTTTTGTATGTGCGTAAGAAAACAACAGGAGAGATACTCTCATACCAAATTTTGATGTGCATAATACCATATTCACCCATATTAATTATAGGCACTATGCTATATGATCTTTAGAACTTACTCATACATGAGAATAGACCATAGGAGGGCATATCATACATGTAACATAACTGAAACTTTATAGAAAGCAGATATTTTTCATTGCTTAAATTGCAGTACAAAGAGTTTATTTCATTTTAATTTTCCAAATGCATATATTACATAAAAATATTAGTCATCACTAAGTAAATTTTAGGGAGGTCTTTCTGTATGTTGGCATCTGTCAAAGATTAAACAAAGGCCTTTCAGTTACGGTGACATTTGGACAGAGGCCTGAAGGAAGTAACGAGCGTTCCAGACAGAAGGAACATCAAAGCCTTGAGGTGGAAGCACGCTGGGCAAGTCCAGGGAGACCAAGGACACTGGTATGGTTGACACGAGTGAGCAAGCCGGGCAGTCAGAGACTGCCAAGTGAAGCAGGGCCAGCTCTCATAAGCCCTGGAGGCCACTAAGGGCTTTTGGATGTGCCTGAGTGAGACGGAAAGTCCTAGACGGGTCAGGACAGAGGGATGGCATACTTGACTATCATTTTAAAAAGATCATTCTGACTTCTATGGAGAATAGACCATAGGAGAGCAAGGATGAAAAAAAACCAAGACCAGTTAGGAGGTTACAGCAATAATCCAGGAGAGAAATCACGTTGCTTTAGAGGAAGAGATTGCAGATGGGGATGATGAGCAGAGGTCAGATTTCACATACACTTGGTCAGAATTTGCTAATGGATTGACTGTGGAAGGTAAGAAGAATGAAGAATGAAAAAAAAAAATGAAGAATGACTCCAAGGTTTGAGGTTCTGACAACTGGAAGAAAGAAGTAGTCATATGCTGAGATGCAGGAGACTAAGCGAGTTCATGCATCTGTTTCTAAAACATTACAGCAAAGCATGAGTCTCCTATGTCCTGGATACAATTTACTTTTGTCCGTGTCCACAAGGAAAGGCTACATGATGAAAGGGTGCTAAGCGTAGAGCGCAAGCTTCATCCACTCTCGATTTTATATGGGATCAATCTTGACTACACACAGCAAATGTTAAAATTTGTAAGCTCAGCTCGAGCCTGATACATTCAATTTATACCCAATAACAATGCTGTTGACAATACCTGCCCCAGTTCTACCCACTTTCTAATCCCTATAAGGCCTCAGTGGCCCTGTAAGCCCTAACTATCTTATACAGCTTAAAATCTTACAAACTAAAAACAGAGAATTACAACACAGGGAAGGAGGAAGGTGAGACAAGCAAACTAGTAGGTAGCAGGTGGGTAGATAGTCCTCACTTCCCCACGTCCCCAGCCTTCACTGTTTATTCCATTCCATGTCTCCTTCCAAGCTTTATGTCAAATGCTCACTCAGTACATTCTTAAGGCAATTTGTTTATGTGTAAATGCAGGACTTGGGGAGGAGAGAAGGGAAAAATTAGTTATTAAGTGATATTGTAAAACTGATGTGTGAAGAATTAAAATGTATTCATTTCTTTAAAAGTATATTTAAAGATATTAATATACAATTGACTTGGAAATGAATCATCAATTGTTGTTAAAACTATGAGGTTGAAAAATGACAGGAACTTCATATTAGAGGAATAAGGATGACCCCACCTGAACCCACTGATTCATTTTAGCATCACTAAAAATGAGAAAATGCTCTCATGACATGAAAGAATAAGACATACACAGAACCCTCTACAGCAGGGGTGTCAAACTGGCGGCCCGTGGGCCGCATGCGGCCCTCGAGGTAATTTTTTGTATACTCGTCTTCAGTAGTTAAAGGGTTAACGAGGGAATTGTGTGTACGGTATTGCCTCGATCTCCCCTAAGCGCTATTTTCTTCATAACAATTTTTTCTATTTTCATTTTATTTCAGAGCATCGTGGGCCACAAAAAATTACCTCGAGGGCCGCATGCGGCCCACGGGCTGCCAGTTTGACACCCCTGCTCTAAAGAATACTGTTTCCTATAAAAATTCAAAATGGATCTACAGAGCTCTCTACATTTAATTACCAATGTATAGACACCACAAGAGGTAGAGGAACAAGGTAGACCAAGCCACTTTCAGAGCAATAGGTCAAATTCAGAATTTGGGATATTTTATAGGACAAATGACTGTTTCTCCAACAAACCAATGACATGGGAAAACAGAAGGGGTGGAAGGACTGTTACAGTATAAGTGACATAATAACCAAATACAACTTGGGAACCTTATTTGGATTCTGATTCCAACAAATCAACTGTAATAAGACATTCTTGGCACAACTGAGAAATTCTGAAATATGGACTCAGTACAAGATGATATTAAGGACTTGGTGTTAATTTGTTAGCTGCAATAATGACACAGTAATTATATCTAAAATTAAAAGTCCTAAAAATAAAAAGTCCTCATTGTTAAAGATAATTACTTTTTTTTAAGCTAAAGGAGAAAGCAGATCAACAAAATGTTGATTTTGTTGGAACTAAGTTCACTTACTATACTCCGTGTGTGTGTGCGCGCGCGCGCGCAAGTTTCTGCAATAGGGTGTTTTTAAGAATAAAGTGTGTGCAAGTTTCTGCAATAGGGTGTTTTTAAGAATAAAGCAAAACAGAAAAAATAAGTAACCAAAAGTTGTAAGATTGCAATGTAAACTGTTTAAAAATGTATTACCATTTACAACTGCTAATTTATGTGGCGTTTCCCTTGATGGTATGCAACAAAAGCAAAATATTACAAAACCAAAATACAAAAATAAATTGGAGGTTGAAGCACTTAAAAGATTATCATTTTCATTCATAATCACTAATTTCAAATGCTATGCTCTGTTCCGTGAAAAAGCCGTGTATGCAAAGCGGCCGCCAAAGTACTGAAGGAGCTGACTGAGGTCACAGAAGGAGGCAGGAAGTCCAGCTTGTGGGTTAATGAGTTACATAGGAAACTTACATACAGGAAGGGGGTCCTGGGAGGCGACAGGACATTCAGATCTGCGCATCTTTTACCACTCTCCACTAGTCCCCCTTAGAGATGGGCCTACGTTCTAGGAAAGGAATGCGTGGGTGGTTAGGGGGGAACCAAGAGGCCAGATACGGAGGCCCTGGCGCCAGGGTGAACTAGAAACAGATAACATCGAGGGCACCTTGCCCCAGAGGAAGCACTGTGATTAGGGAAATTCCGTGATTAGCCCAAAGCCTCTGAATATATTCCAGAGTCCACCAGGGGGGAGGGGAGGACTCAGAGGTCCGGTGCATTCACTCAGAAGCTAAGCAGACAGATCAGATTCAAGATGGAGTCAGCTCTGTACCGACACGCTCATTATATAATAGCTTCAAGATTCTGACTGTGTTTATAACAATATGCTATAAATTAGTATGTAAAATAACTTTATTTTGACTAATAAAAATCTCTCTTACCTTAAGTTCTCAGGAAGATATTTGGGGGTGGGGAAAAGGAAGGTCCAATAGTTTAAGAAAAAGGTTTGCATTTTTCTGCCTGAGACTATTCTTTTCACATATTAACTCTTTCAGCTTTGCTTTGAACAAAATGTTATGATGTACAATTCAAAGTGAAGAGGTTGCTATTAAGTATACAAACAGCAGGTATTCTATGAAGGTGATTAGAAAATGTGATACTCTTCTTCCAAAAAATAAAAAGCCTGGATGTGGAAAAACACTCACTAGCAGACCTCTTTAAAAGACAAAACAAAACAAAAAACAGTGGGTCACAAAAGTACCTGCAAGAAGAGGCCAGAAATTTCCTCAGATAATAACCCAGAATCTGTTCTTAGACTTTTTCCATAAAACATGGAAGAGATACTGAGGCCTGAAAAATGTTAGGTACCAAAAGCCTACCTTTCATTCAGTCATTGGATAAATATTTATTAGATGCCTACCTTGTGCCAGACACTGTACTAAGTACTGGGGATACAGACAAAGCCCCTGCCTTTATAGATTGCATTCCTAGTGGAGGAAAGACAAGAATAAGCAAAATAGTAGATACAGCATTTTATAAGTGTTTCGTACAAAAGTAAACCAGGTTAGGGGGACAGATGTATGAAAGAGGGGTTCCAATTTTAAAGAGGGTGGTCAGGGAAAGGCTCACCAAGGCAAAGACTTAAAGGAGGTGAAGGAGGAATCCACAGTCTCCAAGAAGAGGATTCCAGGCAGAAAACAGCAGGACAAAAGCCATGGTGAAAGCATGCCTCATGTGTCTGAGGAACATCATAGAGGCTAAGTGGGCAGATTTTGTGAGTGAGGGAGAGAGTATTTGGAAATGAGTTCGATCATGACAAGCCTCAGCTGGCCATGGCTAAGACTGCCTTTAAACTTTGGGTGGCAATGGGAAGGCATCAGAGGGCTTGAGGCAGAAAAGAAAAGAAATCTAACTCATGTTTTTTTAAAAACTCACTTCGGCTGCTCCACAGGTAATATTATAGAGGGCAATGAGAGAACAGAAGAGGCCATCTAAAAGGCTATGATAGATTGCAAAATATGGCCCCAAATTCCTCCCAATTCCTATATGCGTCTCTTTACAAAGTGACTCTGCTGCTCCCCTCATAAAGAGGTAGTTTATTTCTCCATCCCTCTGAATCTGAGCTGTCCCTGTGACCCGCTTTGATCAACAGCAGAGGAAGTCAAGTTGTGGGGATTCTAGGTCTCAAAAGGCCATACAGCTTCCTCTCAGTCTTTTGCTTCCATTGGACCACAAGTAAAGAAGCGCGGCATAGCTTACTGGCCCACGTATCGCAGAGATATCCCAGCTGCAGCCCCCAAACCTACCAGTCCCCATTGCCACATGAGTGAGCACAGGCCAAGACCAGCAAAAGAATTATTCCCCCTCTCCCACTCCCCAAGCTCAACCCAAATTACCAACCCCGGAACCATAAACTAATAAATGATCGTTACCTTAAGACACTAAATTTTGGGAGTGTGTGGTAATAGATAACTGCTACAGAGGCTTTGGCAACATCAAGGACATAGACAATGGCAGCTTAGACTAGGGTGAGAATGGTGGGGAGTGAGAAGTTCTCAGATCCTAGATTTATTTTGAAGCTATGCTTTCCTAATAGTTTATATGTGGATTTTAAGAGAAAAAAGAAGAGTCAAGGATGACATCCAAGTTTGGGGCCTGAGTCATGGAAAGGATGGAGTTTCCATTCACTGAGATGGAGAAGACCGTAAGTGAAGCTGAGGAAATAGGGAGGAAATCAGAAGTTGAGCCTGAGACTTCTGTTAGTCATCCAAATAGAAATGCTGAGTAGGCATCTGGATGTATGGAATCTGAAGTTCAAGGGAAGAGGTCCAGGCTGAAGATATAAATGTGAGAGCTAATAGGGGTATTACTGATATTTAAAGCTGGTGTTTAACGCCTTAATGATACGATCGAGGGAGTATAAAGTCTAATGATTCAGCCCAGGAGCATTCCAATGTTAAGAGGTCGGAGAGATAAGAAATAACCAGTAAAGGAGTTTAAAAAGAGCAGTGAGGTAGGGGCAAACCCAAGAACTGTGGCATCTTTAATAATAAGGAAAAAAGTGTTTCAGAAAGTGATCAACTGTTTCCAAAATGCTGATAGGAAATAGTAACTATGTGACGGGATGGAGGTGGTAGCCAACTTACAGTGGTGATTATTTTGCAATTTATAAATATCAAATCAACACATTGTATATCTTAAACTAACACAATATTATGTGTCAATTACTTATCAACAAAGTTGGAAAAAATGCTGTTAGGTCAAGTAACAGATAAGTAACAAATAAGTAACAAACCTGTAGACTTAGCAAAATGAAAGTCATTTGTGACTTGAAGGAGAGTAAATCTTTTTAGAGTGATAAGGAAGAAAGCCTGTTTGAGTTTAAGAAAGAATGGGAGGAAAGTAATTGGACATATAAGTATACTTTTGCCAATAAAGGGAAAAAAGAAATTGTGTGGTGGCTTAAGAAAGAAATGGGGTCAAGAAAGAGTAATTATTTTTAAGATAGAAGAAATAACAGTATATTGATAAATTGAAGGAAATAAATCACGAGAGAAAATGTGATCTTACAGGGAAGGAAAAAAAATCCTATGCATGAGTGGGAGTTGTCCTTAGAAACACAGAGACTGTTTAACAAGACTCTAGGTCCTACATATAACAGGAAAGAAATCAGAAGTAAATGCCCACCTCCCACGTACATGGCAACTGTCATTAGTATCAAGGCATTTTTCACTCTGAGTCCAGAACTGACCTGAAAACATTCAGCATAACCTTCCAGATATCCTAACAATAGATGAGAGTTGTCACATGTGACAAAAAGTATTTGACAAAGTAGTCTGGAAGCCCAAATGTCAAAATACAAAAGAGTTTGGGGAGCCGGCCAAGTGGCGCGGTGGTGGTGGTTAAGAACTGGCTTGGGACCCCAGAGGGCCCCGGTTTGGATCCCACATATGAGGGCCAGTGACACTGCCCTCCACAGCTAAGATGCTGAACAACAG
>NW_017731870.1:398939-408331 GCF_001890085.2 Hipposideros armiger
TATTTTTTTCTATGTTTTTTGTTGCAAAAATGCGTCATGACTTTTCCGACAATCCAATATATCGTACCTTCACAAATGGAACTTGCTCTACTACATTTCGTTCCACACATTGCTATATAAAACTGAACTGAACTTTCTGTTACTTAATATCTCTTACCCATGGATCACCACAGCCTCACGGATAAAGTTCAAAACCTTTAACATGGGGGGAAAGAGGGCCTTTCATTATTTGGCCTTTGTTTACTTATTAAACCTCATCTTTCTCTTCTCTCCTTAATACATTAAGAGTCTATGTTCTGTCTCTAACCTGCCTGTTAGGCCTTACTTTTTTCTGGTGCTTAGAGTGCCTTGCCCTCCATCCTCACTAGCTAATTCCTACTTGCTTTCAAAATTCAGTTCATATGAAAATTCCTCTGAAAAGCCTTCTCTGAATCTCCTAAAATCTCATACTCACACAGCTTTCCTATATCCCCTACAGTACTCTATGTCTACATCTAATTATAATATTTATCTCATTGTATTTTGACCTTGTCTATGACTTCCATGCAATAATATTAGTTCCTTGAAGAAAAGTTAGGGTTTTGGAACCAGAGATGACCTGTTTTTGTTAAATGAAAAAATAAATAATACAATATCTTTACTATCTACCACTTTAAATTTTTTATTTAGTTAAATGTTTCAAATCAACTTTAATAAAAAGTTTCCTCTACTCCCTCCAGGTTTATGTCAACTACCATATGAGTATACTAAAACCTGAAGGTTTGCTTATATAAACCTGCTCAAGGATTGCAAATAGAGTAAAACTTAAGGTAAATTCTGAAAGCAACTAGGCCAATAAAAAGGGTTTGTTAAGAGAACAGGGAAAGGTACACACTGGCAGCCAGAAAAACCTCATAACAAAACTATCATTACCACATTCATAATTATAACATTTGTTCAACATGCTTATCAGCCAAATTAGCAATCAGTTGCTTATCTAACCAAAAGAGTTTAGAAGATATATTCTAATGCACTAGAAAGAACTGAAATCTTTAGCTCACAAGCTTGAGTGGAGTGCTTCACTGGTCCCCAGGCAAGTGAAAAGCTAAATCTTTAAATAAATAAATAATAACACAAACTACCTACCTATATGCAGTTTGGATTCTCAACTTTCTTGGGCTTAAAGAAATGTTTTCCCAATCTTGATCAATGGAAAATTATACAGTATGTAATGTGAAACCTTTTGAAATGACTTCAGAATATATAAAACTAAAGTAACTCAAGCTAACTGAATGAAAGCCAATATACATTAACAAAAGTTAAAAATCATAAATGCGATTTTATGACTTCCAATGTGACTTGGAATAGGTTAATAAATTGAAGCCATAAGTACTTGGGGGACTCAATTTATTAGAACAATGTTCGATCTAGATGTTTGAAAATAAATGAGATCTTCCACATTGCTTAAAAAGTTTGTTTCAAATCATTTAAATGGGAGAAAACTGACAAACATCCCTTGTCCTATTAGCTTAGCAAGTCTTATTTCCTATCATGTATAAAGATTACACACAACCTCCATCCAATTTATAACAAATTGTGAATTACATATTTATATTATACTTCTACAACTATACCATATTTTATTATACTACTCATCTCTAGGTCTGTAGTACCATTTAAAACATATACAATACTTAGATGTTTCACATCTCCCAGAGAAACATATATTGCCCACTCAATCAAAGTTTAAATTATCACCCAAAAGAATGATTTATTATACAAACTGAGTTCATTGTGATAAACTAAGAAATATTAAGATCAAGTTTTGCTTTAAAACCACCAATAATCCTGACACTATTATCTCTCTACACTTCTTCCAAATATAGTTAAAATTGTATTTTTCATTGTGTTTTTCCCCCTCAAATTTTAAACTATAAAAGACTCCACTTGGATTTTTTTTTCCCCTCAACTTCTGCATTTCTCCTTAATTTCCCATTTTGATCTGGTTCATTTCTAGAACTAGAAAGATCTAGCAAAAGCAAAATCTTGATGGTATATTTTATTGAATTTCCAAACCCCTAAAAGTGATATAAACAATTTAATTCACCTAATGGTTTGTGGACAATATCCAAAAAGTACCCTGAGGGTATGAATATTATGTTTCAGGAGAACTACTTTAGGTATCATTTTATACATTCAGGAAGGCAAAACAATCTAGTTGCAAATACCATCAATCAACAAATGAAAACCTACTGTTACATCTCTATGGGCATTTTTATTCTCAAGTTAACAGTTTATTTACTTTTGGATTATTAATTCTCAACTGCAGGCAGCAATCAATTAAAATATAGTAAATTTAGGTTGATAAGATAAAGGATACACATGATATTGATATATATTAGCCAGGTGATGGTAACTACCTAACATTAACCGAGTAAGCAAATAACCAAGACAGAGGTTTTAGATACTACTAATCTACCAAAGCAAGTCAAAATGCTTTGAAAATTGCATTGTTATCCAATTTATATCGTACGTTTTTATATGTAACGTTTAAAAGCTTCTGATTATTACATTTCATAACTGTGATGAGTCATAGTGCTTTGTATGCAGGAATTGGATGCGAATCAAAATTATAAACATGCACTTGCTTCCCAATCAAAAAGTGAATGTGGACAAATTCAAAAAACATTAAAACATAAGCATAAAATGCATCCTGTGTTTTTAAAATGGTAGCTTCCCAGCTGATAACACAATAGATATATCATTTGCCCTTTCTCTCCCTGAACATCTCAAATTACAGAATACTTCTAAGCCATTCCCTCACTTTACAGGTAGGTAGGTGCGTCATCCCTAAGGTGTTTAGTGGTAGTGAGCCAGATTACAGTTTACTACAGGTGAAAACCTAAGGACAACTAAATGAGGTACCAGAAGAACTCTATCTTATGATATAGGATCATAAGTTTCTGTACCTAAATCTAGAACCTGAAATTGAACCATCAACAAAAAATTCCATCTCAAATCTAGACAATAAAACTGGCAGATAATTTGGAAGAAAAGGCAGGGAATGCCCACGTTAGTTTGTGACATAAGACCCTGACCATCGAGGAACCCATCAAAAATATCTGTTGACTGGATGAAGGATTGCATGATATTGTACTTGATAGGATGACTTCATTGGTTTTAGAAGCTCCAAATTTAGGAACTCAAGGATTGGCATGTCATAGTTGAAATTAAAACTCATGGAGAGTAGGTGTGACATAACTGCAAGTCTCTCTAAATCTCCGCACAGCTGTTGCAGACATTTCAAAACATACATTCATACATGTATATGCTATCATATAAATATAGACATATGTTATTTCTTCAGGTAATTCCCCCAAGTAAGGAAAGAACCAGAGAACCAGGAGATCTGAAAACAGGCCCTGTTCTCTCATAAGCCTTTCATTAAAGTAGAGAGGATCTGAGTCAGTCGCTAGCAAGGTGGAGACAGTCACGCAGGCCAGGCAGGACAGAGCCGGAATCCCCTGCACTGCCCTCGCTCGGGAACCGGTCAGGGGAGAGAGTGCGACGACTGCAATCTGCTGCAGGTAAGTATGCAAGGATCGCGCGCCAACCAGTTTCCGAGTAAGGCTCCCGCTGAGCCCCACCGCAGGCACCGGAGCCGGCCCCACCCAGACATCCCCAAGCTCTCTAACGCAAAAGGCCTAGTCCCCCGGGATTTCAGAACCCAGAAAACACAGGACGAGGGCAAACGCCAAGACCTGTCCCGTTCCCGGCCGTCCCACGCCGCGACACGGCCCTGCCACCACATGCTCCATTGCCCCATCTCCCAGCAGAGCCCCAGGCCCGCAGGGCCTCAGCCACCCTCCACACAGGCTGAGACAGACCAGAGGCGGGGGCGAACCGTCCGCCTCTGATCAAGGAGCAGCGGCCCACAGCCCGCGGCCAGCCACCCCGCATTCGCTTACCTCCCTTCTGCCACAAGCTCAGCCCCGCGCCGGCGGCCTGACGTCGCCCGCCCCGCCGCCTCGAACGACCAGGGGCGGAGACTACAGGAGAGAGCCAATGGGTTGCAGACTTCGAGGGCCTGCCGGTCCTCCTCCAGCAGCATCGACCCGCCCACTCTCGCTCCCGCGCATGCGCGTCCAAGGCCAAGACCAAGGCCAAGGCCGCGCACTGCGGATGGAAGGTGGCGTGGGAGGCAGACCGGAGCTCAGCAGCTGCACTAGCTGGAGACCGCTGTGGGGCTGCACCGCAGCTGGGAGTTAGCTTAAGGGAAAGCAGATTAAAAGAACCTGCCTGGAGATGCTGTTGCAGCGTGTCAGGTAGTCCTGTTAGCAGCCTGCCACTATGCAACTTTTGGCAATGCAAAGCAGCCACTTAATATTTGGAGATTTTGTTTCCCGGGGGAAAAAAAGTACGGATAATATTAGGATTCAGAAATTTTAATGCAGACAACAGACTTGCCTCTTGGTTCTTCCCTTTGTAGCTGTTGGTTGGTATCTTTATTTCGTTTGGCTAACAACACTACTGCTTTCGAAGCTACACTATGTGAAGGAAAAGGAGTGACATAATAGATGGGACAAGCTTAGGGGCTACTTGGTGGGCCTGACAATCCTAGTAACTGAAAGTATCCACACAGAATGATTTGATCATAAATTCCTAACTGGGCAGGTCATGGCAGGTAGTCAACGTACAGGCCTATAGCTTTCTTAGCAAAGAACAATCTTTATCTTAAGTGAGACCTGTCTATTCTTATGTATCTAGGGTAACATATCTTTGACATGGCAGGGTAATTTTCTTTTCCAGACCCCTCAAAGGCAGAACTGCTGGCACCAGAGCACAAGACCATCAGACACAAGACCACAAAACCACTCGTTATTTTGTTGCCCACATACTATCTCTGTGTACTGTACATGATAAATATTAACTATCCTGTGCCCACCAATATAAAGGAAGCATGTATCTCTCCATTTTCCTTTTAGCCAACAACCTTCGAGACATCCTCCCTTTGCTTTCTCCTGCCTCCTTAATCTACCGTCAACAGATTTCAGATAACCCTCCTTTGATTCTACATGTATAAAATAAGCTGCATGACTGCTATTCTTCAGAGCGTTTTCTTAATCGGTTGAGATTTTGCTTCCAGGCATGTCCTCAAAACTTTGGCTCAAATAAATTCTTATAAAGCTTTCTATAGGTTTGGACGTTCTTTCATTGACAACTGGTACATCCACCGGTTGGGTAGTCATTCGGGTCTTACTAGCCCGGGCATTTCTGCTGATTTAACCTGGGGAGAACTGGTGCTTGTAATTTTTACTATTATTGTTATTATTTTATCAAATACTTATTAGTGTCCACCCATGCAAGAGCATGCATTATCATGGGGAGACTGTAAGAACACCCGGCACAATGGAACAGAAGCTAAAAAAGGCAGAAAAAAATGAGAAGAGGTTTTGAAGAAATGCAATTCTGCTTGTGGATGACAGAAGTGGAAATTATATACAAGACGAAATGGTTAAAACAAGTTTCCCTCGAGAACCTGACTTACTCAGCAGTTTCTAAACCCTGGTGCACCTTTATAAGCATTTGGGGAGATTTTTCAAAAATATGAGAGCTCTAGAGATTCTGATTTAATAGCTCTGCTGTGGGGCCTTGGCATTGGGATTTTTCTAAGTTTCCAAAGTCATTTTAATGTGCTGACAAGAAGTTCTACGTCTCATTTGCAGGAAGGATTTGGTTCCATATACTCCACGTGGGAAAAGTAATTACATACCACACACTATCTTCAGTTCTCCCAATAACCTATTATGCTTTCATTCCGTAAGAATTTATCTAAGTTCATTTTAAACCTACCCTTTGAGAGAAAGGAGTTTTATAAGGTTTATAATTGACTTAATTTTATGGACCTTAATGATAATCCCCTCTGGTCTAAATAATTCCAAAAGCACCAGCACTTCCTTTAGGAACTTTTTAAATTCTTCCTTAAAAATTCTCCTATTCCCATATTTCTTGAGATACATTAGTCAAAATTATCATTGAACACTTAACCATGCGAACAGTACTGTTTTAAGTACACCAACTCATTTAATCCATAGAATAACTTCATTAGGCAGATATAATAATTACCTACATTTTATAAATAAGGAAACTTAGGCACAGGGAGTGAAACATTTTGACCAAGAACATGCAGCTAGCTAGTGGCAAAGCCAAAGTTTGAATCCAGGACCCTGGCTCTCAATAAGTAAATGCACTGCCTCTTATAAAAAGGCTAGTTTTAGGCCGGCTGAGTGGCTCAGTTGGTTAACAGCACGAACTCTGAGCAACAAGATCGCCAGTTTAATTCCCACATAAGCCAGTGAGTTACGCCTGAGCTGAACTGCCACTGAGCTGCCAATAGGTGGCAGGATGGCTCAGCTGGTGAGAGCATGTACTCCTAACAAGGTTGCCAGTTCGACTTCTGCATGGGATGGTGGGCTATGCCCATCCACAACTAAGATTGAACATGGCGCGTTGAGCTGAGCTGCCCTGAGCTGCCCAAGGGTGGCCAAATGGCTCAGTGGTTAGAGCATGTGCTCTTAGCAACAAGGCTTCTGGTTCGACTCCAGCATTGGATGGTGGGCTACACCCAATCACAACTAAGATTGAAGGACAACAACTTGGCTGTTCCCCTTCTGCAATTCTCCAACACTGCTCCTCTTCCCCAATTCCCCAATAAAATCCTAAAAAAAAGTAAAAAAATAAAAATAAAAAGGCTAGTTTTAGGAATGTGGCGAGAAATACCCATTTAAAGAATGATGGTGAGGGCCAGCAGAGTGGTTCAGCTGGTTAAGAGCTTGCTTGGGAGCGCCAACTCTGAGCAGCAGTACTGTAGTTCGGATGCCACATTGAGGGCCAGTGACACTCGCCCTCTACAGCTAAGATGATGAACAACAGCTCGACCTGGAGCTGGGCTGCTGTGAGTCGCCGGCGATGGCGTAGGCTGTAGCAGGGCTGCAGTGGGCTACGTGAGTGGCTGGCAGCCAGCATGAGCTGCCGGCAGCCAGTGTGAGCTGCTAGGAGCCGCTATGAGCGACTGACCAATGACCGGCGACCAATTGCCTCACCCGGGAAGAGCGCTATGATAATACCAACATGGGCTAGTGAAGCGAAGTCCTCCACAACTAGACAGAAGAACAAAAACCGCAATTTGTCTACCTGTGTGTTCCCCTTCCCTGATTCCCCAATGCTGTTCCCCTCCCCCCAATTCCTCAATAAAATCTTTAAAAAAAAAAAAAAAGAATGATGGTGAGTCTGATTTTTCACTTCTGCTGACTGCCCTAGATCCACGTTTGGGTCAGGATGGAGGGACTTTAGGCTGTTAAACCTAGAGCCTAGAATTGACCTTAACCGCTTGCTGCAGATCTTGGGCGAGGCTGGGATTACAAGGGCTCACCCCCTTCTGGGGTAAACTTGCCCTACTTCCGGGATATTCTCCTTCCATACATGACTAAAGTTCAGCAGGGATCATTTCACCTTTTATTTTATCTATTGTTTTTCCAGGCTCTGTGCTAGACATGAGAGAGATCAAGATGAAAGACACAATCCAGAGCCTCAAGGAGCCAGATCATCCTGAAGGCCAAGTCAACAGCCACCAGATTTATCTGGACATGACTTGAAGTATAGACTTCAAGTATAGACTTGTAAAACCAGAAAGGTTCTCAGAAGCTGCCATTTCTTGAAGAAGTTTTCACTGGCTAGTGCTGAAATGTAAACGAAGAAGGACAATGTGTTGAGTTTATTCATTCATAAAAATAAATTTATTCATTTTAAAGAACTGTCCTTTTTCTGGATTATGCTTTCATTTTTTTATGTTAAAAATGTTCTCTCTTATATGAAATGATAATTACTAGGTTATAGCTGTTGGGAATTTTGTTTATTTTCATGATGTTAAAGTCCTACATTGGTTCTCAAAAATTTTTGATGCTTCACTGATATAGTTTAACCCCATCAATTCATAGAAAGAAAAACTAAGACTCAGAGGGACAAAGTCCAGTCTTCTTTCTGCAGCACACCCACTGGAACAGCCCACGTCATGTACAGGGCTAGAAGTTTTTTAAAGTATTAATAAAAATTTTTAAAAAGAAATCAGGGTCAAGGTTAGACAACAAAGATTAGAACTGGTTCTGATAGGCCAACTGTTGTTCGCCAGGAGAAAAAGGTTCCTGCCTGCTAAATTAATCAGATTAGCTAAATAGCTTAGTTTCCTTCTGAGCTGAAAGGAGAGAATGTGGCCTAAGAGAATACAGCTACTATATGTAGTTACACTTTGATTGAGGTAAGACTTAAAACAGGTAAGCTTGATTGAGTAGGGCACATCTACCCCTGATTTAGATATTTGGATATTAGGAGCCCTACACAAGTGTTTCACTAAGAGTCCTCCTGGGGAGAATTTTTAAGAAACAGCAGGGAGAGGGTTGACCCTCATGAGAGCAATGAGAGGAAGTTCAACTTCACTCATGTAACCTGCATAGCTTGATTTAGAATTAACACCAGAAGAGACAGCACAGATGGAAATTTCAATTGAAAGATTAAAACAGACTTCAAATCTGTATATTATTTTCTGAATAGGCTTAGATTGCACGTGCAAATGAACTCTTTATGTTTTAAATATTCAAGGAAGACCACAGTCTGAAAGAGGTAAGCAGACCGACAGCATTTCTCTGTGAAACTCCTTGTATTATTTTCCCTGAAGTAGTTCAGCGGTTAGTTCTCTATTGTACCAGACCCTTTAGATAAGCATGCTTTTTGAAGTCAGTATAGAAGGGCCTATTGACTTTAACAACAACAAAAAAAGAAAGAGAGTAAGAAAAATGTGTCCACTCCCAAATCATTAACCGAACTGAAAAGAATATGCTAACAACAAAAAAAGACACTATAGTCTGAATTCTGTACTGTAAAGGAAGGTCATGTCCCCCACAGCATCAGGAGAGACACAAAGCCTTGAACTCGGGTCCAAGCATGCTGGGCTATCTCAACAGGCCCACACATTCATCAGCAGGCACAAGACTAGGAGGAGAAATTCAGACCTGAGTCACAGAGCTCCACTGTTGACACATAAGAGAAAGTAATCTTATTAGATTTAATTACATGTGAGTGTATGGTTCTGATGGCTTCCCATTTCTTTCAGAGTAGAAGCCAAAATCCTCACAAAGGGCAACAAGGCCATACCTGATTTACCTTCCATACCTCCATCTCCAACACACTAGCATCTCCTGTTATACCTTTCTTTGATCTTGCCTTCTATGCTCCTCCCCAGCTCACTTGGCTCTGATCCTGTTTTCCTGCTGCTGCAGGATCTTGGCACATCCCCCACATATCTTCATGACTCATTCCATTGGCTCATTCAAGTCTGCTGAGACATTATCTTTTGGACA
>NW_017731870.1:412491-414814 GCF_001890085.2 Hipposideros armiger
ATTCACAATTGAGGTACTTTGTATGCTATAATAACATTTTCATTATTATACATTTTGTTTTGTTTATTTTTACTGGCATTAATGATTGCCTCATTTATTTTTATTCCCTTTGTCGTCTATTTACCTGTTATTAATTCATTCTCAAACTCTCAAAGATAACTGTAAACCTTTTTCAATATGTCTAACACATCAGGTAATCTATGTTTCATTTTTTATGGAAGAAATCCCTCATGAATCTCTCTGTCTTCCTGTGTCATCCTGGGCCCTCCTGTCTTTATCATCATCATCAAAATTCCCTTCACTCCTTTCCTCTGGTGAATTTCCTTTTCTCTTGCTCCCACTTCTATATCAGTTTACATTCTCACTAGCTTTTTAAAAATGGAAGGGAGGCAAATTTTTTGGCATCTTGTATTCTGAAAATAATAACACATTATTTTTTTTTTCATGGTGGTTGATAGTTTGGCTAGGTATAGAATTCTAAGTGAAAATAATTCTACCTACATTTTAAATGTATTAGTCCATTATCTTCCAGTGGTGCTACTGAGAAATTGGAAGTTGTTGTGATACCCAATTATTTTCATGTAACTTGTGATTTCTCTTTGAAAATTTTAGGATCTTCTCTTCATCCCTGATATTCTAATATTGTATTCTGATTTATCTTAGTGGTAGCTTTTTTTCACGCTTTGTTGGGCATAGTATGAAAAAGACACAGGGTGTTTTTTAAATCAGAAAGTTCTAATCCACCAGCTCCAGAATTTTGTCTTGAGTTATTTCTTTAATAATTCTTTCCCACCATTTTCTCTGTTCTCTTTTTTTTATTAGCCAGATGTTCGACCTTCTAGCTAGTTTCTTTTATTTTGTTAAAAAACAAAATTTAACCAAGTAAACTTGAAGATCTCATTGACTTTATTAGGTGATTCCATTAATTGGGCAGCAATCCATCTAGTAATTAGAAGTGCACTCCAAGGGGTTGTACAAAATGGGAGGTTTTTATAGAAAAGAAAGATGGGGTAAGAAAACTACTAGTAAAAGAAAATAAATGATTATTTGGGGGCTGGGACATCTTTTCTCTGGAGGGGAAGAAAACCGGAAGGCTTTTTATCATGCAGATTGTCTCTTTCTATTGAGGGTGAAGAGGGCCCACTTGACAGATTACCTCATTGGTTTTGACCAGAAAATTCCAGACTGGTTTACTAAGATTATGTTTCTGAAAGAGGTTGAAACAGCAATGAGGTCAGATATTAAGTCTAGGTTTGATATCATCTGCTTTAGCACAAGTGATGCTATTTTGAGCCTATGGTTTTCTCTTTAATAATCTACAAAATATTTTCCAGAAGAACCCAGTTCTTCTGGGTTGATGAAAATCTTTNAAAAACTAAAAAGAGATGGAAATAAAAACGGATTTTTTTCTCTACTGTATTAAACAAGGAAATGCACTTATTTACAGGAAATGATACAATTAAATCATATTTCACTCAGAAATTATTAGAGAAATTTGGCTGCCCCAGGAAGAGCAACAGAAAATAAGGTGCATTCCCTCTTCCCTGTCTTAACACAATTCAACCTTTTCTATTGGCATCTATAAACAACTGAAAACAATGATCAATTTGGCTCCACTGCTGCTATCTACACCGGAATGATCATTTTAATAAATACGATGGAGAACGAATCCCTCTTTATTAGGAAGATGGGGATCTGGTTTTTATTTTGGTTTGATTATTTTGTTGTTGTTTTTGTTTTTGTTTTCTTTGTTGTTTGAAAGTCCAAGGTTTTCCACACATAATCTTGCCACAGGCTGACCCTGAAGCAATATTCATATGACAACAGTGACCATGTGCAAAAAGCCTTTAGATGTCACTTGTAAAGCACCTAAAAGATACTTGGAATTTCTGTAGTGGTTTCCTTGGTAATTCCTTTTTGTCCTCTCAGAGATGTGCTTAGACAGACTTCAACTAACATCACAGAATTAGAATAAAAGACTCCATTGTCAGGAATGTGGCCAAAAGAGTGGAATCAATTTTGGATGGGGTTAAAACACAAGAGATGAGCCATTTATTGGCTACTTTTTCTTTTACAGTTTAGAATTTCAATTATACCATTACATAGCACACTCAGTCTATTCCTTCTGGATTAATAAATCTATAGACATTCCTTTAACCTTAAAAGCCTGTCAATGAGAATTATACAAGACAATTTCAATCTGAAATGAATAGGTGAACGATTTTTCACCTTTTCCTAAAGTATATAGCCTAAGATTACTTATCAGAATATTTTAATGGAAAATTTAATTTTTAATTAATTAAGAAGACAGTATGAGAGATAG
>NW_017731870.1:418758-420364 GCF_001890085.2 Hipposideros armiger
TGCTACTTTTTTCATTTTTGGGCTTTCCCACTTAAGTATCAGCTTTCTCAGTTATGTTAAGTCAAATACTATTCATCCATTTTCCAGCTTTCAAAATGTTATTGATGTCTGCGATCTGTTGTCATCATGTCTCCTTTTTTTTGTACTTGTGGTCTTATACAATTTTTATCTCGTTACTGTAATTTTCATTGCTGTTTTCTGGAAGTGGCAGAGAGAAATTCATGTCTTTGCTCCACCAAATTTAATTGGAAACCTGTACTTCTTTTTAAGGGAGTCTTACCAAAAAAGACTCTTAATTGACAAAAAATGCTTTTAGTTTGAGGTCATACTCCCCACACCAGGAATAATGACTATGGTAAATCTGGTTAAGTTTCTTAGTCTGCATTTCATTTTTTGAAGCTTATTACATTACTTGACTTATTTAAACATCCAAAAATAGCATTTATTAAGGTCACTTCAAGCAATTGGATTTTCAAAAAACATAGTTTGTAATTCAAATAACATGAGTAAGAAAATATTTGCATAATACAAGAAATTTTATAAAAATGTAAATATAGGGCAATTCCTTTTAATCCAAGAGAGAATTTGGGGGAAAGAATTTCATATTATTGGGGCACAAATTATATTTTAAAGTAATATATTTCAATTATGTTTTAGATAATGAGAGATTAAGATATGGGAAAAGAAAAATACAAAGAGGTTTCTTTCAAGAATTTTTTATTTCTTTCTCCTGCCTTGTCTTGTGTTTTCACACTTTTTACCAACATATTCATTTTCTTTCTTTTACTGTCATATTTGTGGAATCAGTTAATTTTACACATGTAACATAAGCACATACACATTTATTTAACGTTCTCCTGACATAATTCAGACCACAATTCTGAGCAAGTTACTAGACTACACCAAACCTCTTATATTATTTAATGGGATAAAGCGATGTCTTAGAGTTGATTCTATATTGACAAAAGATACAGAATTAGGCTTTATTGACTTGAGTCAATGTGAGTCGATACACTATTCATCATAACCTCAAAGAAAAAAAATATGGAAGGTAAAAGTTGTTCATATTTTTCACTATCATACTTCTCTATAAAACTGGAAGGAGAACTGTGCAATTATCCCAGGCCCTCAGACCTCTTAGGAATCATTCTTAGTCTTGATAAAACTTCAAGCAAGGTTTTTCTTTTTTCATTGACAGTCTCTAAGCCAGTAACTCTAGGTCTACTAAACCTTTAATAATTAAAACACCTACTGAATCCAGCAGAATACTTCATAGTGAGGTACTCTTTGGGCTTTATCACTTGCTTTTTCTAATTCAGTGAACTAACATTGTCACTAGTTTATTCTTCATAAAGCAAAATGCCAGTTTTTTTCATTTCTCTGCTTTAAAAATACTGTAGTATTTTCCATTATGCATGATATTGTATAAAACCATCTCACCTTGGAATTTGAAAAATAGCTTTATTGAGGTAGATTTGACATACAATAAACTGCATAGTTAAGGTGTATAATTTAATAAGTTTTGACATGTATACACTCTTGAACTCATCACCAAAATTAATGTACCCTGCTGGTATTTGAAGGCTCTGTACTATATCTCTTCTTT
>NW_017731870.1:424051-432837 GCF_001890085.2 Hipposideros armiger
AATCTAGTTGTCAAGGTACATGCTTTAAAACCAGACTGCATGGCCTCATAGCCTGACTCTATCACTTCCTGGCTGAGAGTAACCTTGAGCAATCTCCCTGTGCTTCCGTTTCCTCATCTTCAAAAGGAGGGGAGAAATAGTATCAACACCACAGGGTCATTTTAAGGATGTGTGGGTTAATATATTCAAAGTGCTTAGAATATTGCCTGGCACATAGAAGGCCTTAGCTAAGTGTTAACCATAATTAATATTGTTACTATATTACTAGGGTGATGATGATGATGATGAAGATGATGGCTAATAAGTCACTGTCACTAGCCTCTACTTATCTCCTCACCTTCACACCTAGACGTTTAGCTACTACTGAACCTGTCCACAAGGATGTCCCACAGTCATCACAATAAAGCATCTCCAAAGCTGAACTCATTGTCCTGATAATATAACCTAATTTGCTTTCTATATTCCTTAACTTCATTAGATGGCATATTATTCACCAAATCATTCAAGCAAGAGACCTGTTGTCAACGTCCCCACTCCCTCTCCATTTCTTTTTTACCTCTGAAATGGCTCTCAGATCTTATTTCACCATCCCCATTGTCACTGCCTTAGTCAAATTTTTACCATCTCTTGCCTAGACTGATTCAGTAGCCTAACTGATCTGCCCACCTCTATCGCACTGATTTCTAATTCTTCCACATTGCCATCAAAACGACTGCTTCCTTGCATAAAGTCTTTCAGTGACTCTTCATCACTACATATTGGGTTGTTGGAAAAGTCATGACGCATTTTTGCAACGAAGAACATAGAAAAATACATCATGACTTTTCCGATAACCCAATAGTTTGCTAAGGCTGCCCTAACCAAATAAGCCACAGAAATTTATTTTCTCACAGTTTTAGAGGCTAGAAGTCTAAGATCAAGGTGTTGGCAGGTCTGGTTTCTTCTGAAGATGTCTCTCTTGGCTTGCAGATGGCTGCCTTCTCTCTGTGTCCTCACATGGTCTTTCCTCTGTACACACACCCCTGGTATCTTTTTGCATGTCTAAATTTCTTCTTCTTATAACTTAATCACCTCTTTAAAGGCTCTAACTCCAAATACAGAGGTGCTTGGGTTTAGGACTTCAACATAAGATCTTGGGGGGGACACAATTCAGCCCATAACAATCAGATACAAATAAAAGACGGAGTTCATTGTTATAATATGCAAATCTTCTATTGGGTTGTCAGAAAAGTCATGACACATTTTTGCAATGAAAAACAGAAAAAATATGTCATGACTTTTCCGACAACTTAATAGTATGTGGCCTCTCCCAACTCTTCAGTTTCCTCTTGCTATTTTCCCCATCACTTTAAATTCCAGGAATACCAAATTGTGTTTAGTTCCTCAAGCATCCAATCTGTTAGGTGCCTCTATGCCAGCCACTCCTCTTCATTGGAATGCCACCCTACTTCTTTCCTTGTCACTGGTAAACTGCTATTTATCCTTCAAACCTTATTCTGAGACTTTTCTGAAACCCCTACATTAGCAACTGTTATTTATTATGTTATTGTGTTGGTTTGATGGAATTTCATTACATATTTTAGTGTAAAGATAGAACTAGGAACATATCCTTTTTCTTCCAAAAGAGTGGGCCTTTCTACAGAGGAAGCTGTGACAACATATACGCTTTCTCAGGACCTGGGAAGAGAGGAAGACACTTAGCACAGGAGAAATAAAAGGCTGCACCTTTCACCTTTCCTGGAAGGAGAAGGAAATGGGCCTGGTCCCCATGCACGTTGACTTCTCGCAGAAACTGTTCCTTACCTTGTCCATTTAAGAGAAGACCAGGCCCTCTGTCAGGAGGTCAGAGCACCTGCAAAGAAGGGCTGGGCTGTGCCCTGCTGCCTCAGGCTGTTTTGAGGAACAGCCATTGGGTGTTCTCTGTTTATGGAGCCAAACAAGAAGCCAAACTCACATCAAGAGAAACCAGGCATTCAGGGCTGAGCCACCCTACCCAGGCACCAGAAGCCCATCCATGTTTTCAAAGTGTCCAGCTTCAAGCCAATCACACCTTCATTTTCAAACATAGCGCTTACAGGTGAATTCAAACTGTTGCATTAACAATCAGGTTGTCCCATCCAGCTTTAGATTTAAGGCCCACTATTTCAATGCATTTAGGGAACATTGTGATGCCTTACTAGAAAATGTATCGATTTTGCATGGACCTAGGCCCCAAAAGGGGTTAATTTGAGGATCTTAAGTCCTGGAATCTCTAATTCTCACTTATTGGTATCCGTAGTAACCAGAAACCCAGAAATCAAACACAATTTTACCCAGTCTGAAAAAGTGCTCGATTTAATTCAGACAAGTTAATCTGCAAGGTCTTTATATCTTCTAAATGAAGCTGTGTTTCACTGTCTTGTGATTACTAGGAGATTTAGCCTTGCTGAACTTGCAAGACATTTATTTCATCACTAGTATGAGTTGCTCTTATACTGCTCTATTATCCTGTCAGGTACAGGGAACATTTGTTTTTCTAAATCAAAGTAAATCAGAGATGATAACATATCACCTGCTTTTGAGGCACCTGGCCTTCCTTGTGTTTCTCCTCGCCTCCCTAACCTCTCAAGCCAGGATCATTGAGTGATGATTTCTTCCTCTGCAATGCCATGCTGTTGGAAACCCTGGTCCCTCGCCTTTGGAGAAGTCAGTCAGGTTGTGCTCCAGGGATGTGTGCCACAGACCTGGCAGGAGACTTTCATGGAGGAGCTCCAGGCCAAGCCTCCAGTGGCCCAATTCTTGTGTGCATACTGGTAACCCATGTCCTGTTGCAAGGGTGTGTTTCCTTTTGTGACACCCACAAAACTTTCAGAGACCTGAAAACTAGTGTCTTCCTCAGTTTCCAAAGAGACTTCTGAGGTCCAGCCTCAGTACACTCTTTTCCTAGAAACACAAAATCCATAGGTGTGAAGGAGAGGGTGGGAAATTACCTTTCCTTTCTTTTGCTAATGAGACTGGATCAGGAAAAAGAGACAAGACAGAAAGCATACTTCTGTTGCACTTTCTAAAGTTGGGTTCACAGTTGATATATTGTCAACAGATATACTTTAAAACAAAAAACAAAAACCCAAGCTTTTTCATTAAAGAAAAGACGTCCCATTTTGACTCTATTCCAACATGGCTTCCTTTGTAAATCTTCTGACCACCATCATACTCTCTCTACCTGGAGAAGTAACTCTCCTTTTTATTATTTGTGAACTTTTCACATAGTCCTCTAATTTTATGTATCTCTTCCCAAATGGAAGCTTCCTAATAACTGAAACCTAGTTTGTTTCCTGCACTACTGTAGCCCCAGTGTCTAGCATGGTAGTTAGTGGTAGTCCATACTCTTAATAAATTTTCATTGAAATGCATGAAATATTGAAATTAAGCTCAGATATTCTGGTCAAATGATAAAGGAAGCAAGTAATCAGCCAAGAAGATAAACCATCAGCATAGAAAATAAAATTTCATAGGTCTCCCAAAATTAATTTATTGAAAAGTAATAATGAATGTAAAATAATACTGTGTATCTGTAAGCTTCATTCTTTTTCCTGTAGACTTTTGTATCTCAGCTATGCTCCATGTAACCAGAGCACTGCAAATTTAAAAGATTTTTCTCAAGACCAGAATTTTACTACTAATAGAACCAGTTCTAGAACCTGGCTTCATCCATATTTTAGCCCATTGGTGCATGCCTTATCATTATTACTTTAATAATTTATCAATGTTGTTTCTAACAAATAGATTAATGAATGTCCTTGATGGAACATAACAAATGCATAGTTCCTATTTTACCTCATGAATAGTAATACTATTACTCTGGATATAAAATGGTGAGAGTATGTCAAGTGGAGGATAACCAATATATGTAAAATGGTGGTGAAGAGTGCCTGGGTGGATCTCTCATATATTCTCAGAGCCTAGAAACGAAAAACAAATGACAACATATTAAGTCAAAGAATTGCCAGCTATGGGACTAGCCGTGTCCACACAGGATTTGACTAATCTTGGTTATATTTTGGTGAAAAACAGTACTGTGGAGCAACAACCATGCCTTCCCCATTCCGAATCCTAACTGTGGGAGGAATAGGCTAGATGCTCCAGACCAGATGTTGCTGAAACAAGAAAAAAAATGTCAGAGAGAAGGAAATGCAGAGCTGAGAGCAAAAATGTCAGAGGAGCAGCCTGCTTTCACATCATGTGAAAACTCATTACCTAAATAATAGTTACAGCTATGCAATGTAATAATATTTTGTCATGAAAAGCACAAGGCAGTTTTATATGTACAGCAGGTCCTGTCATTTTGTTCAACATCATTTCATTATATTTTTGAGGAGATGCTGTGGGAACTTAACTCTTGTTTATATGAATTAGCCTAGGGTAAAATTGGTTTTGTCATACAGTGTTTTGCTGAAAGTCGCAGAACCTATTGATGACGTTAAGTGAGAATTACTGTACTAGTATGGGATAGGCCCCAAAGACATATTAGATGGGGGGGGGGGAAACAAAATGTAGAACAATGTATCTAATATCCTATCATTGGTATAAAAAGTTAAATATATATTTGCATACATATATGTTTGCACACACTTACAACACATCTGGAGGAATATTTAAAACTTGCAAAGCTTGGGAGATATGAACAATGCAGGGCCTCTGGATAAGGCCACACAGGTTGTGTACCACAACTCTGCAGAGGCACCAATTGCATAGGCCCTTACTATGCTCAATGTGGTCCACAGACCAGCAGTAGCAGCATCACCTGGGATCTTGCTAGAAATACAGAATCTGTGTTCCTGCCCTAGACTTACTGAGTCTGAATCTAGATTTAAAGAAGAACTCCAGTTGTTCCTTACATGCATTTGATTCTGAGAAATAATGCTACAGACGACAAAGTGAATGGAGCCCCCTAGAGCTGGGCAGTGCATAACTGGCATTTTCAAGTTCTTCAGAGCCTCTTTGTACTGTGTGCATTTTGGGTCATGTGGTAACAAAAGATTTTTAAATACTGAAAAATACATGAAGTGAACCGGATTTTGCATCCTAAAGGGGGGTGGTTTTAATAACTGAAAGTGACTGAACGTTATGAAATCAGATATTGTTGAGGAAATTCACTGTCAGTGACAAAGAGCAGTTCAACTGAGCACAGCGGTGGAAGTTGTTGGGAAATAGAACTGTTTCATGTTTATATCAGAGCTGTGACTCATCAGTCACTTCAGGACATTAGTTTAACAATTTTTGAAGATAAACTAGTTAGGTATTTGGAACATCCAGGTAATGTGTTAGACCTCCTTAATGAGAGACTAATGATTAAATATGACTTCTGTTTCTTCCAATTGTCCTATTTCCTGCTCTCTGGAACTTTTCTAATGCTATGAGCTACCACTTAAGATCATGTTTTGCTTCAAAAAAGAATCATAATTGAGGTTGCAGCCTCAGAATTATTTCCTTACTTCAATAATAAGCAAATATTACTGTAAAAGTGATAAAAACAAAATAACATTTAAAAATTTAATTTCCCCTTTAGAATTGGTAATATATTCACATGACACAGAAAGTGTAAGGACTATACAGTAAAAGGCTCTTCTCTACTTCTACCCCAGTTATGCTGCTTCCTTTTCTAGAAGCACATAATAAAAATAGCTTTTGTATTTCTTTCTGGAGATAATTCATACATGTAAAGACAGTTTATATTTTTTCTCCCATTTTTATACAAAAGATAACATACTATACACCCATAGCTTGCTTTTTTTCTGAACATCAGATCATGGAACTCATTCCATGTCACATAAAGAGCATCGTCATAGCTGCTGTATCAGAATATAGGGATGTATCATCATATACATCATCTCCTGATGAAATCTTTAGTATTACAAACAGTGTTGTAATGAGTAATCTATTTCATACATGAGTGAATAGAGTCTGGGACAAATTCCCAGAAGAATACCTGTTGGGCTGCTTTGTTAATTCTGTGAGATAGCGCCAAGTTGCCAATTTACACTCAGCTAGAAATGTAAGACAGCAAATAGCCTAATCCAACCTTTAGATCTTTGCTAGTATGATAATTTAGAAATGATATTCCAGTATTGTTTTAATTTGCATTTTTGCTTTTGTGAGGAAGATTGAGCATCTTTTCATATGTTTATGGGTCAATTGTATTTTCTTTATAGTGACAGTCTGTTGGTCTTTTTATTGATTTATGAAAGCTCTCTCTGCAGTAGAAATAGCACCTGCCTGTAGTATGAATAGCAAATATTTTTTCCAGTTCATTATTTGTCTTTTGACTTCTTTTGTTTATTTTCTGGCAGAACTTAATTTTTATTTTTATATAGTAAAGTTTCTTAGTAAAGTTTCTTAATCTTTTTTTATGGGTTCTGCATTTTGTAGCATATATAGAAATAGTTATCAGACCCCAAAATTTATCTAAAAAGGAAATCTTCAATGATTTCTTCTAGTGCTTTTACAGTTTCATTTTTTACATGTAAATATTTGATTTAACTGGGATTTGTTTTGATGTAAGATTCAAGTTTATTTTTCCTTATTTTTTTCTAGATGTCTATCACCATTTATCACATAAAACATCTTTTCCCATTGATTTGAAATGCTGCTTTTATAACTTACAAAATTCCATTTCTGAATGTTTTCATTTGTTCCATTGATCCGTTTCAATATATAAAAGTGCTAGTCTGCCCCACAGTCTATAGTTTTCCCACATTTTCTTAGATATTGTTGCTTATTTCTTTTAAAAATAAACTTTAGAATCAAAGTGGCTAAAATGTAACCGTCTTTGGTCTTTTTATTGACCTCTGTGGGATAGTGAATCTTCCTATTCAAGAACATGGTATGTCTTTCCATTTGTTCAAGGTTTTGGGGAATTTCAGTCGTAAAGTCTTTTTTCAAATAGATTTTGCACATTTCTTAAGTTTTTTCCAAGATTATGTACTTTTTCTTTTGTTTTTGTAAATAAGGTCTTTTTGCCCATTATATCTTTTAAATAGCTAATTGACATATGTAAATAAATTTGCTGTTTATTTCTGTATGCTAATTTCATACTCAGCCAACGTAATAATTGTTTTATCATTTGTAGTAGTTTTCCAGTTTTCTCAAGTATTGTAAATGGTATAATTTCATTTTGATTATAATTTTGCCTCCTCCCTTTCCATTATTTATACTCATCAGTTCTGTCTCCTTTATAGTTTGTGATGACTATTCTGTCCTCTAGAATAATGTTGAATAGTGGTGATATTTTCATTTAGCACCCAGTTTAATGGGATTTCTTCAAATGTTTTCCATCAGCATAATTTTGACTTTTGGGTTGAAATAGATATATTTAATCAAATTAAGGAATTATCCTTTATAACATTTTATAAAATATTTCTGCATCTATGGAGATGCTATGATTTTTCTGTTTTGATCTATTAATATAATCAACATATTAATAATTTTCCAATATTGAATAAATTGTGCATTCTTAAAATTAACTTATCTTAATGATGTAGTATTCTAATGAGATGCTGGATATATATATATGATATATATATATCATATATATATATCAATATCATATATATATGATATTAGTTCATAAATATGGCTTGTCTGTAATTTTAATTTTTCTTCTACCTTTATTATATTGTGATATATATTTTTTTATTCTCTTCATAAAAATTTGTAAGACTTTTTCCTATGTTCTGAAACATTTTGTGTAACAATATAGATACCTTTTCCTTGAGAATTTGGCAGAATTCTATTGTAAAACCATCTAAGTCTTGTTATTTGGTCAGGGGGTAAATAGTTAATAATTTTCTCAATTTTTTTTTTAATTTTTAAAAAAATATGGAACGCTTCACGAATTTGTGTGTCATCCTTGCGCGGGGCCCATGTTTATCTTCTCTGTATCATTCCAATTTTAGTATATGTGCTGCCGAAGCGAGCACTCAATTTTTATTTTCATGGCAATTTGTCTGTAGATTTTCAAAATATTTTTCTGGACTTAGGTTTAGTAAATTATATTTTCCTATGAAGTTATCCTATTCATCCAAATTATTACATGTATTTTCCAACTGCAGTAGATTGTTACACTAAGGCTCCAACGATTCTGTCTCCTGGTATCTATGTCCTTGTGTAGTCCCTCCCCAACAGACTAGACTTACTCATGTGTCTTGCTTTGGTCAATAGAACATCAGCAAATGTGACACAGAGGCTTGACAAACACTTCACACTTGCCCTCCTGAAACACCGCCTCTAACAGGTGAGGAAGCATGGTTGAGTCTTCCCTAAACAGGAAAGACCTCATGGAAGGAAAGATCCTGTCATTCCAGCTGTCCCAGGTGAGCCAAGCCCCCAGCTGACTTTCTAAATGCAGCTGCATGAGTGAGCCCTGTCACTACCAGAAAAAAACCACTAAAGTTTGGAGTGGTTGTTATGCAGCAAAAGGTAACTGGAACACCCCCATAGTTTTAAAAATCTGATATACTAGACTGCTCATTGTATATCAAGTTAAAACAAAATAACTAATGAAATCATTAAGGACCTCTTAGAGAGAGAGAGAAAAGAGATTAACAATTTGGTGTTGGGAGCCGGCTGCACCTCAGTATCTGACATGCCTATCACACTGCTATTGGGACAAATCCTGAAGCTCTGGCTGAGAAACAGATGCTGCTTTATGTTTTGAAAAATTTAAATTCCCCTTTGGATGCCTCCAGTAGGATAAAAGATCTGACACCCCTTCTTATATTGATTGTTTTATTTTCTTTAAATAACTG
>NW_017731870.1:433247-442084 GCF_001890085.2 Hipposideros armiger
CAACTTTGGGAAAAACAGCTCAATGACGTAAATAGTTACCTGCCCAGTATAAAAAGGACAGGCTGTAAAAATAAAGTGAGACATTAATTCTTGAAAAGCGCTTCTCTGTCTCCGCGTTCTTTCCTCGCCGACTCCGTCTCCACCTAAGGGAACCCCTGGACTTGTGGGAGCCGGTCTCCCGCAATTTGGTACAAATTGGTAATGACCAGAATTCATTTTCATATCATAGCTATGAAATAGCTAGGGCAAGATGAGACAATAATAACACATATTTTGGGTGTATAGTTGTTCATGATGTAAAATGTTTTCACATGCATTAGTTACCTCACCAGATCTCCACTACAATCCTGAATTAGAAATCTTAGGTACAATGAGACTTAATTGCAAAGCAAGATTTAGAACATGAGTTTATAGACATCAATCCAAGCATTTTTTTAAATGAGTATGCCATGTTCTGGGCTTCATAGGATTCTTAAAACTGAAATATAAATAACAGAGAAATGTTTTACTTTGAAAACACAACAAATAGGTCAAGGATGATGATGAAAGAGATTTGAAAATTAAACTTTTATAGGACACAGTTAATATTTTCTAGAGTATTATTATATATTCACTGTCTCTTGTAGCCAAGAGACAGTTTAACCTACAATTCTTCTTTGTGGTTAAAGCAATGAGTTTTTTATTTCTAGGGACTCAGCCTGGAGATGCAAAGTGAGATCTGGCCTGAAGGAATGAAGTGGGGAATCAACAATGTAGAGGTGATAATTGAAGCATAGAGTTAGATGAGATCATCTAAAAAAATGTACTTTAGAAAGTGAAAGAAATAAACCAAGGATGAAAGCCTGGATAAAACCAATTAGAAGGGTGAGTAGAAGAAGGAAAGTCTAAAAAAAAAAAGAGAATGGAAAGGAATGTCAAGAGTGAAAAGAGGAAAACCATAAGAAAAATGCGTTTTTGGAACAAAAGGAGGAGAGAACGTCAAAAGGCTGTCAACAACAAAAGTTTCAGAGAGGAAAGTACTATAAGGATTGAAAAGTATCTGTTGGAATTAGCAACAAGATCGTTGAAGGCAAATTTGACAGGAACAATGTCAGTGGATGTAGGGCCTACTGTCTGTCCAGCTAGCCTTTCCCCCCTGTTCCCCCTACACCCCTTCCACCCGCCCCTTCATGTGGCAACAAATCTATTTCCCTGTCCACAGGGACAGGCACATAACTCAGATAGTGTCAATCCTAGCATCTTATCCCTCTGGCTGTAGAGGTAGGGATATGTTCAACAGTAGGCATATGACCTCCTCCTGAGCCGATCCGAACCGTTGCCTGGGATCTTACTACCTGGAACCAATGAAGAAAACACTTTCTTTTCTTTGGGATAATGGAAATATCAGAATGAAGTCAAAATACAGAAATATGTAGAGGTGAGAGATGAGCAATGTGAAAGACTCAGCTGTGTTTTAACCCATGGATCCAGGCATCCCTGATATCTCCTTTTCCCAAAACTTAATTCTCTTCTCTTAATTCTATGAGCCTCCTCAATGTCCTTCCAGTAAATTCCACTGCTTCTCTCTTGCTCGCTCTCTTTTTTTTTAGCAACAAAAGAATTAAGATTAATAGGTAGAAGTCAAATTGTAACTGGGTTAAAAATGAATGATATAAAATACCTTAGAATAACCATAATAAGAAACAGACAGAAACGATATAAATAAAACTACAAAATTTTACTGAAGAACATAAAAGAAGATTGAATAAGTGGGAAGTCCTACCATGTTCCTGAGTAACAGTGACTATTATGAAGATGTCAGTTCTCCTCAAATTAATTTATAGGTTTAATGCAGCTCCAATCAAAATCCAAATAGAATGTCTTTTGGAGCTTGAAACGATGATTCTAAAGTTGATTAGCTAGAAAAAATAGAGAAGAGCCAGGAAATTTTTGAAAAATGAAAATTGATGAAGAGAACAGTGAACACGTACTGGGTGTCCTCCCCTATTTAAAGTATCCAATAGTGGTGCCTCTGTAACTGCCTCTCCTTTTCAAGGTGACCCTTGCCTCAGGGCACAGTTGATTGGTCCATGGATATTCTCTTTGTGCCCAAAGTAACTTTAATAAATTTTTTACTTGTAATCAAGACTCTTAATACAAGGACTTTTCCCCACAATGCATTAAAAGATATTAAAACAACACAAAAAGCAGTACTACTAGTATAAATGTAAACAAGCATATCTTGGGAATAGAATAAATAACCATAACTCGATACTATTATAAAAATTATGTAAATAATAAAGTTGGCATCACATTTCAATGTGTAAAAGAAAAATCATTCAATAAATTGTCTGGCTGTGATTACTTAAGTTAAACTGTCAATTTACAACATACACCCAAAAAAAATTGAGATGTTAAATGTGGAAAATGTTCAATATAAAGTAAACAAATATTTCAAAATGTGCCTGAAACACATTCAATGTTTGCCAAAGTGTGGTTAAAAAGCTAAAAGCATATTTAGGGAACTATTTAAACTATTTCTTCTAGAGCTGAAGGAGCATTGTCTAAGCATATAATCTACAGGCTAAGTCACACAGGAATCAAAATCAAAGATTTGACTACAGAAAACATTTCAAAGAAAGCATCAAAAGTTGAAAAGTAAATTACAAAGTAAAACTATTTGACAAAAAGCAAGTAGTAGTTTAAATAAAGAAAACACTCTAACATCAGTAGTAAAAGGTGTAACAACAACATACAAATGTCAGAAGCCAAAATCTAAATGACTGATAACTATATGAAAATTCATTATTAATATCTACAAAATAAAACATCAATGTGGGGGGCCGACCGAGTGGCTCAGCTGGTTAAGAGCTCGCTTGGGAGCGCCAGCTCTGAGCAGCAGGGCCCCAGTTCAGATCCCACATTGAGGGCCAGTGACACTGCCCCCTACAGCTAAGATGGTGAACAGCTCGACCTGGAGCTGGGCTGCTGTGAGTCGCTGGCGTCGGCATAGGCTGCAGCGGGGCTGCAGTGGGCTGCTGTGAGCTACGTGAGTGGCTGGCAGCCAGCGTGAGCTGCCGGTGTGAGCTGCTGGGAGCCGCTGTGAGCGGCCAACCAATGACTGTCGACCAATTGCCTCACCCGGGAAGAGCACAATGATCATATCAACATGGGCCAGTGAAGCCGCGCGTCCTCCACAACTAGACTGAAGAACAAAACAGTAATCTGTCTACCTGTCTGTTTCCTTTCCCCAATTCCCCAAACGCTGTTCCCCTCCCCCTAATTCCCCAATAAAATCTTTAAAAAGAAAAAAAAAACCCACATCAATGTGGGAGGGAGAGAGAGAGAGAAACAGTGATAAAGAGAGAAATATATGTACATATTTTCTGGGGCTTCCCTTTACCCCTATTCTCTTTTTTTTCCTGGCTAACCCTACTGTAATTCAGATCTCAGTTTAGATATCACTTTTCATCAAGAAGCCCTATTTTGGGGATTTCCTAAAGAATTCTGTTATGGTTATTTTAGCTTGGGAAAAGGAGAACAAAAATACATGCTAAATATGTTTTGATTTAGAATATACTATTTTAGGTAAATGAATTAAAGAAAATATTTTACTGGTTAGTGAGACCTGGTCACAAAAATATTTTCATTCCTAATATTAGTTTAAACATTGCCTCTGTAAGTTAGCTATAGCAGTAAGTAAGTCATATTTAAGCCTTAGCTCCTCTGATTAGTTCCCAGGAGGAAATAAGCCATTGAAAAGTAAGCTTATATTTATTTTTAGTTAACTAATTTTTAAGTAACTTTCATAAAGTGCACACATCTTAGTGGAGCGTACAGTTTGATGAGTTTTGACAACTGTATATACCTGGGTAACTAATACCCCAGTTAAGATGTAGAATTTTTCCATTACCTCAGATCATTCCTTTGTGTCTCTTTAGTCAGTCCCTTCACATGGCAGCCGCTGTTCTGATTTGTATCATAATCCATCAGCTTTACGTGTTCCTGAATATCATATAAGTAGAATCATAAAGCATGTACTCTTAAATGGTTGACTTCTTTTGCTCAACCTATGTTTTTGAGATTCATCCATATTATTGTATACATGAATAAGTTCATTCTTTTTTCTTATCAAACAGTATTCCAATGTAGTGCATATACAATATTTTGTTTATCATGTTATCACTTCTCATGTTGGTGGACTTATGGATTGTTTTCTGTTTGTGGCTATTATGAACATTCTTACATAAGTCTTTTTTGCAAACATATTGTACATTGTTATAGTTCAAATTTTAAAAAAATCTAGACATTGAATAGACGGATTATAGAATAGGTATTATTTAATCTTTGTTGGAAATTGCTAAACAGTTGTCCAAGTGTTGGTACCATTTTACATTCTGCCTAGAAATGTATGAAGGTTCTAGTTGCTCCACATCTGGTGTGGACCAGTCTGCTTAATGTTTGCCATCGGAAGTGTGAAATGGTATCTCATTGTAGTTTTAATTTGCATTGCCCTGAAGACTAAGGATATTGAGCACTTTTTTTAGGTTTCAATTCTGGAATCCTTAGGATGTGGCCTCCATTTTCATTCTTACAAAATGGCTGCTGGAACTCTGGCACTCACTCTGAATTGTTGGCGGAACAAAGAACAAAAGATCCAGGTCCCGAAGTCATGCATCTGTTGAGTCTTTCCCAGAAGCCCCATCCAGTGGTTTCAGCTTACATGCTCACTGGTCAGAATTATGTCACATAGCCACTCCAATCTGCAAGGAAGCCTGGGAAATACAGTTTTTTGGTTTTTGTTTTTAAAGTTGGTGTTCTTGGTATCTATCGCTGTGTAACAAACCATCTCAAAACTTAGTGGCTTAAAATGAAAGCGTGTATTTTTTGTTTTTTTCTCACGAATATGCCATTTGGGCAAAGCTCAGCAGAAATAGCTTGTCTCTGCTCCATTTGGCATCAACACAGCAGCAGTTGATGCTGGCTGTGCGCCAAGAAGACTCACACAGTTGAAACTGTGGTTAGAACACCCACACATGACCTTTTCATGTGGTTGCTTGGCTCCTCATACCATGATGGCTGAGTCCCAAGGGCGAGGGTCCCAAGAGAGACCCATGTGGAAACCATATCGCTTTTTATTACCTAGGCCTGGAAGTCACACAGGAAGCATCCCTTTGACTCTACTCTAGTCGTTGTGAAAAACACCAAGGCCTACCCAGGTTAAAGAGGAGGGTAATAGATTTTATGTTCTAATGTGGGTGAGGCAGGTTCTGGACGAACATGTGGGAACAAAATATTGGTGTGGCCATTTGAGGGAAATATAATCCGCTTCAATTGGGCATTTGCTTGCCTTGAATCAAAGTAGGGTTCTCTTAACAGGAAGAACATGGTAAATAGATATTGGGTAGACAAAGTAAGTTTCTGTCATGTTCTTTACACATATCACATTATACTTTGTTGCTTTGTCACTAGACTATAATCTCCATGACGGCTGCAGCCAGGTTTGTCTATCTTGTCAATTGTTTGTTCCTCAGGGCTTAAGAGAAAAAAAAATAGGTATTCAAGAAATATTTGCCAGTGAACGATTATTAAACCAAATAAAACAATGTAGAGATTATCAGTTTTCAAAAAATAAATTGTGATGTAAACATTAAGAAAGAATGAAAAGATTGAAAATTTTAAAATCAATAGCCTACAAAATGTCTAATAAACATATATGCTAAGGATTAAAACAAATTTCCTCATTCTACCTTTTAAAACAGAAAACAAAATACCATCTCCTAAGAAATCTGTGCACAAATAAAGGGCTGTCTGATTATTATGTGGAAAGAAAGATTTCTTAAAAAGGATAAAGCACGCTTCAGTGAGGTGATCAGAGACTACTAGCCAGTCCCATGAGTTTTGCACATATTTTTTCAAATTGGTTTGAAATACCCAACCATTGACCATTATTTGCTATTGCTGGAGACAGTTTGGAAAATTGCAACTTCCTTAATCCTTCCTGGATCTGTATTGAGGTTAAGATCTTGTTCATTTGATAAGCTTTCTCTTCTTTATCCTTAAATACACAGTTGGTTCAAGTGGCTTAAAACCTTTTCTCACTTATTTTTTTTCGGTATGTTTAAATCTTTTTATTGTTTTTATTCGTTTTATAATCCCTTTTCAGGAGATCTTCAAAGTTTCTTTTTTTCTGGTCCATTTAATAACTAGTTTACCATTAACTACATCTGCATGGCACATTCCTTAGGACTCTGTGTGACTAACATTCTCATACTGTGATCTTTTTAACATGCAAATCTGATATTACTCCTCTGCCCAAACTATTTCAATAGCTTCCCATCAACACAGACAAATGTAAACTTCTTACCATGACAGCCAAGACACTCATTTCCCATCACTCTCTTTCCGTCAGGCTACTGAGCACATGTGCTTTCTCCTGTCTCAGTGCCTCTCCACCCCACCCCTGCCTAGTGTCTTTCCAGGCTGAAGGAAGAATATCTGGTAAGTGTTTCCTTTCAAATTTCCTCCATTGTGATAAACTTACTCACCATTCCGTTTCTTCTTAGCATTAACTCCTTGTTGATCCCTTCTCTGAGCTTTCCTCACAGACTGGGTGCATTTTCTTTGTCTTGGTTAAAAAATCTAAATCTGAATTAAAGATTCTTTTTTTTTTTAACTTTTCTTCATAGCAAACGGTTTTACACAAAATCTCAGCAGAAGAAACCAAGCACCATAATTTCTTTCAATGGCACTTGTTGCTCCTTTCTCTGTTTATATCTTTGTGTAGGACTAGAAAGATGGAAGGGGAGCGGGAGGTAAGAAAAGCATCCTACTCCTTTGATGGTTCTTTCTGTACTTAGCAGTGGCCAAAGAAGGAGCAGACAGGTGGAGGGTTGGGATACGCCTCATGGAATACCAAAGTGGAAGAAACCACTCCTTTTGAAGTGTCTTCCGAAAATTTTATCCACTCAGCTGGGTCCATGCGTGATTTGGGAGGTGATGGCAGAAGCTTGGACTCAGGCCCTGCTGATACACTCTCTGTCTCTACCTGGCTTCCTATCATCTACCTGCCTCTATCACTAGCTTTAAGGGTATCTTTCCCCATCTGCCCATGGGACACCTACCCATCTTCTCTGTCCTCTGAGCGCCCAGCCTTGACAGAAGTTCTTTATCAGTGTGGTGCTGCCATTACAAAGCTATTGTAATGATTGAAGGGGATAGGCCAACTGACACAGATGAGAAAAAGTTTCTTTAACAACCTTGGATACAGAAACTTACAGAAACAGTTCGGAAACAACATAGGAGGCTCCCAGTTGATTTTACAGACTTTTCAAGCTCCCATAATCCCCACTTGTGAAGAGTGAGTCATCTCCTTTTCCAGTCTTCCCCCTGCTTAATTTTCTGGAGACTGTAATAGCCGTGTCTGCTCTCTAGGTGCAAGCAATTGATGCGAATTAACCCTCACAAGTTCTGGAGTGTTTATTGGAAATCTGGGTGAGCTGAAGATGAAGAGAATCTTGTAAAAGGCCCAAATTTCAGGGTTGATTTTGTTTGGTCCTTGTTTGCATATGGTATTTCTACACTTATTAGGATTATCACTGCATTATTTTGGGGGAGACAGCACCTTAGTAGCATGGAGTCTGGAGTCAGGTTGCCAGGGTTTGAATTTTAGGGTGAATACCCATCCTGGTTTTCCCAGGACTGAAGAGTCCTATTGGGGTTGCAGCACTTGTCAATGGACACTTCCAGGCAAAGTGGGACAATAGGTCACTATACATTTTTGCTACTAACTAGCTGTGTCACCTTCCACAAGGTATTTAGCCTTTCAGTGTCTCAGATTGCTCAGACCTAGAATGGAGATAATAATAGTATCTCAACATTATGGGAATATTATTGGGATTAAAAGGCTAACATTTGCAAAGTAGTTAGTTATAACAGTGTCTGCTGTATATAAGTGTTTGTTAAATTTAAAAAATTGAGAAAGAGTATTTTCCCCTGGGCACAATCTCAGTGCCCAAGCAATGCTTGTATTTTCTTCCATTATCTTAGAAATTTCCAAAAGTAGATTTCTCATTTATCTATACATTTATATATGCACACATACAGAAATTCTGACTAGTTGAGTTTTTACCAATTTTCACATATAACAATACATACTCAAAAACAACATTTCCATACTAATGTTGAATGACAAAATGGTATTATATAAAGTGATGTGAGTAGTAAAGGAGGACCCCAGATAGTGGAAAATGTCCTCCAAACCTGTGACCCTCTTTCCTTTCTGCTTTTATGCTACTTTGAATAAAGCTCCATTATACCTAACATAATGTTATATGTCAATTACACCTCAATAAAAAAGCTTCATTACAGTAATTACTGCATTGTATTAGAATTGCATGGCTATTACCACATGACAGAGGATGTGCAAGGGGTGGATGAGCACAAAGGGAGAGTCTGTGTTGCAACTGACAGTACGGAGAGACAAGAGAGCTTAGATCAGTAGCCATTAACATCTGTATCCTTCCACCAGAAAAGAGATCAGTGAGCAGCAGACCCCAACCCATCAGATTAGCCACTCCTCCTCCAATGGAAGGGAGTGGGTAATAATAGAGAAAGCAACAAGAGGTGTTCATTCCCACATTCTATGGAACTGAAATGAGGGGTGGATTAGGGATTTTTCTCCCTACCTTCTGACTAAAAGTCTCCCTACTTTTAGCCTTTTGACTAAAAGCCCCCGCCTTTAAAATATGTGCTACCGTATTTGCCGGCGTATAAGACGACTGGGCGTAATAAGACGACCCCCTAACATTTCCACTCAAAATACAGAGTTTGTTATATACTCGCCGTATAAGACTACC
>NW_017731870.1:442950-455726 GCF_001890085.2 Hipposideros armiger
AAGTGTACCTGGCGTATAAGACGACCCCCCACTTGGAGGCATATTTTTCAGGGCCAAAAAATCGTCTTATACGCCGGCAAATACGGTATGTTTTGCAGTTTTAACCTTTGGGGCTCAAATCTAGAGCAATGCTCTTAAAGAGTGAAGTCCATGCGAACTTGAATATTGTAGAATAACGAGAGCTTCAAAGTTTTTTTGAACCCCATGGAAAGAACTCATAGATCCCCCTAATACTTCTCAAAATCCTCCTTTTCTTCTCCCATATTTCTTCTGTTCTGTTCAGCGAGGCAGTCCCGAACCTTACTTCTCTACAGCCCACTCTCATTTTCTTCACTCCACTACTCCTTCACCTTCAAGCCTAGAGGCATTTGTTCCTACTCCACTTTTCCTACACCCCTGAGTTCCTTATTTTTTTTTTTTTATTGGGAAATTGAGGGAGGGGAACAGCATTGGGGAATCAGGGAAGGGGAACAGACAAGTTGCTGTCCTTTTGTTCTTCAGTCTAGTTGAGGGCGTCGCTTCACTGGCCCATGTTGGTATTACCATTATGCTCTTCCTGGGTGAGGCAGTCACTTGCTGGCCATTGGACAGCAGCTCATAGCGACTCTTGGCAGCTCACACCAGCTGCCAGCCACTCACGGTAGCTCATGGCAGCCCACTGCAGCCCCACTGCAGCCTACGCCTTCGACTGCAACTCACAGCGGCCCAGCTCCAAGTCGAGCTGTTGTTCACCATCTTAGCTGTAGAGGGCACAGCATCACTGGCCCACATGTGGGATCTGAACTGAGGCCCTGCTGCTCAGAGCTGGCGCACCAAGCCAACTCTTAACCAATGCGCCACTCGGCCAACCCCTGAGCTCCTTAATATATAAACTGACATAACTGCTTTGCTAAATTGTTGCCTCTTCCTAGAAATATTCTTATGTTCTAAATCTGTGCTGTTCTTCCAATTTGCTATCCCCTTTGCGGCTACTGAACACTTGAAATGCAGCTCATTTGATATACACTGTAAGTGTATATGCACTGAATATCAAAGAGTATGGAAAAAGAATGTAAAATATCTCATTAATAATTTTTATATTGATTGCATATTAAAATGATAATATTTGAATATATTGGGTTAAATAAAATATATTATTAAAACAAATATCATCTTTTTCTTTTTTAAAAACGTGGCTACCAGAACACTTAAAATTATGTACATGGTTCACATTACATTTCTATTGGATGGTACTGTTTCAAATCAGGGGTCTGCAAACTTTTTTGGTAAAGGGCCAGAAGGAAAATATTTTAGGCTTTGTGGGCCATATGGTCTCTGTCACAACTATTTCATTCTGCCTTTGTAATATAAAAAGCAGCCATAGGTAATATGGAAAACAATGAGCTTTGCTGCAGTCTAACAATACTTAATTTATAGACTCTAAAATTTGAATTTCAAATAATTTTCACGTGGGCCGGCTGAGTGGCTCAGTTGGTTAAGAGCTTGCTTAAGAGTGCGAGCTCTGAGCAATAGAGTCGCTGGTTCGATTCCCACATGGGCCAGTGAGCTGAGCCTGAGCTGAGCTGCCACTGAGCTCCCAACAGGTGGCAGGATGGCTCAGCTGGTGAGAGCATGTGCTCCTAACAACAAGATTGCCTGTTCGAGATGGTGGGCTACACCCACCCTCAACTAAAGACTGAACCTGGCACCTTGAGCTGAGCTGCCATCTAGGTGGCTCAGAGGATAGAGTGCATGCTCTTAAAAACAAGTCTGCCGGTTCGACTCCTCTATGGGATGGTGGCTACGTGCACCCGCAAATAATTGAACACAGCACCTTGAGCTGAGCTGTGCGACTGGACTTGGAGCTGAGCTTGCTGTGCCCTCCACAACTAAGATTGAAGGACAACAACTTGGCTGTTTTCCTCCCCCAATTCCCCAATAAAACAAAACAAAAATAATTTTCACATGTCTTGAAATATCCTTTAAAATTTTTATTTTATTATTTAAAAATGTAAAAGCTTGGGGTTTTTTTTTGTTTTTGTTTTTTTTTTTTTAATCTCAAAAGGCTTAAAGTTTGATTTAGGTTGCTGGCCATAGCTTGCCCACTATGGATTGCTCATATCTGCTTGATATCATCCATGACATCCCAGGGATAAGATCACCTTTACTACCATGAAAAAGTCTCCAGGGCTAGGCTGGCTGAGTAAGTGAGTGAAATGGACAGAACAGAGCTTTAGATAATTGAAGGAGGATTGCCTAGTCTAACGGGGCAGCCTGGACTCACTGTTGTTGTTTTTTTTTGGACTCAGTGTCTTCTGAGTTGCCATTCAGATATGTGAGCCTTGGATAGACAGATCTTCTATTTTTTTTTTCCAGAAAAAGCAGGATATTCAAAATTTTATGTTAGATTTCCCAAACACACTTCTTATGCAATTCCCCATTTTTTTTATGGTTTTATTCTTTGTGAAATATGTTCTTTCCTGAATATGGCTTTTAAGTGACTTATACATGAGAATTGTCACAATTCCACAAGCCAGACTTTAATTTAATTTTATTATATTTATACTTTTGCAAGATTTTATTGGGGAATTAGGGAGGAGGACCAGCCAAGTTGTTGTTCTTCAATCTTTGTTGTGGAGGGCGCCAGTCGCCATCTGGCTGCCTGTAGGCAGCTCGTGGTCTTTAAGCTCAAGGTGCTGTGTTCAGTCTTAGTTGGGGGTGGGCGTAGCCACGGTGCCATGCGGGAGTCAAACCTGGCAGCCTTGTTAAGAGCACATGCTCTACCCACTGAGCCATCCGGGTGGCAGCTCAGCTCAAGGTGCTGAGTTCAGTCTTAGTTGTGAGTGGGCGTAGCCCACCAACAAACAGGCAATTTTGTTGTCACACTAGCTGAGTCATCCTGCCACCTGTTGGCAGCTCAGCAACAGCTCAGCTCGGGAGCAGCATCATTGGCCCATGTGGGAATCGAACCGGCGGCCCTGTTGCTCAGAGCTCGTGCTCTTAAGCCAACTCTCAACCAACTGAGCCACTCAGCCGGCCTGCCAGACTTTAATTTTAGTAGTATTGTGATTCTTTCATGGAGAATAAGTACTTAGAAAACTGTTATTCAATGAAAGAAAAAAAAATAAGACCAACGTGAAAACTGATTTTGGGGTTTTAAAATTTTCACTTTCACTTTTGGTTTCATGGCTACTTTGGGGCCATTTTTATTGCTAATTTAAATAAATATTATACTATTTGCTTAATGAAAAATTATTCTGAATTTTTTTTTAATTGCTACAACAGAATAAAATATCTCAAATGTGTTATTTTGGGAAAGTCTGCTGTTCCTGAACTTTACCTATTGGAGATAAATTCTTGAAGTAAAAGACCTTCCTTTTTGAGAAATATATTGGGTTGTCAGAAAAGTTATGACACATTTTTGCAACGAAAAACAGAAAAAATATGTCATGAGTTTTCCGACAACCCAATACTTGGCTCGGAATTACTTATGCTCGCCAGTTTTGCCCAGTGGTCTTCTTACACCCAAGAGTTAAATAATTTTATCTTTGGCATTAAGGTGTAGTTTAGCCAATTTATCCTTAGGTCAATACATTTAGAAGAAAAAATATGCTAAGATGGATTTAATACTGTTTTGTAAAATTAAATAATGAAGCCTCAGCAATTACCTTCAGACCTAATTTTTCAAAGTTTCTACCCATGAAACACAAAGCATCTTTTCAAAATGACCAATATGATCAAATCTTGGAGTAGGGGGAGAAAAATGAAGTTAAATACTGCTGCTATAATAAAACCAGGACCAGGATTGGAATAATGAAAGTACTGGTACACCTTCATGGTATTGGTCCACATTGACAGAATCCTGTGTAATGATGAGTGCCCTTTCATCTCCATTCCCAAGTGGTTAGGAAATTCTGTTTCCAGGATACCTTATTCACATTGTTTCTTGGTATTTAACAAGTAGATTTTGTCCAAGAAATATATCATCTTGAGGAACTCAAAAACGAAATACTTGCAAGTTTTTCAACATTGCCTTTTAACAGATTTTCTTATTTCTCTACATAATTCCAACTATTTTTTTCCTGTGCCTTTTGTTTTTCTTATATTTATCTCTCTCTCCTTTAACCAACATCACACCACCCAAATTGTCTTTCCACTGAATTTTATCCAAAGTTGCAAAATTTAATTCTGTGTGTGCTTTACATATAATAGGTGTACAATAAATATTTGTCAAATAAATCTATAATGTTAGGGAAACTGGTTATTCTGTTCTGTTTCATATTTTTTTCATAGATATTATAGTTTCAGTTTTACAGATTGATGAATCTAGAAGAAGAAGCAATTCCATCCACTATTATGGTAACTATCAGTTTTTCTTTTAATTAGAATTAAAGGAATCACAATTTTTTTCATTCTTCCCAAAATGAAGCAATAAAAATCAAAGCTTTGAGTGTCTAGCTGAAAAATTTTGTAGCAAGTTGATGAGTCAAGGAAGACAAAATGATTTGGGATATTTTGTGCTGTGACCTGGAAACTCTTTACATCTTTTTTCTGCAATTTGCAAATGATCACCGCCTTAAGACTCAACTTAAGTTTTGGCATGCAGTCAGACCATCATGTTAACTCTACAGGCAAACACTAGGCATACAGCAGGACCAGTACACAGTTTTAAATATAGGTTTGCATAAAAGAATAAAAGGTCTTGCTTGAAGGAAGGTTAGGAGGTCTGGCATTTCTAAGACACTTCTGGTGACTTTTATTTACAGAGTAACCACAGTTTAGGTAAAAACCACAGTACAACAACTAACTTATTGAGAAACTATATGGACTATGTTATATGCAATTATAGCTACCACATTGGGGTTACTGAATAAAAATCAAAGTCTGTCTCTAAAAGCTTTGCCCTTAGAGTAAAAAAGAACTTTTCCACAGTACAGTTATTATATTTATAATTCTCATACATTTGTTTTGTGGTCTAGTTTGGATATATTTTTTTTCTTAAAGTGGTTTGAATTTATATTGTTTATTCTTTATTTAGGGCCCGAATTTTTCCTTCATTTATTTCACTTATTGACCTTCTCTACCCCTGACCGACATTTTAAGAAATGAGTGGTGCTTTGTGCACTCTCTGTCAAGTTTGGAAAAGAAACACAGGGCTCTCTACTTTGTTTATATTTTGTGTACTCTTACCGTATTCCTCTCTCTGGCACCTGGCTGGCAAAAAAAAATCACCGTAAGTATCCTGCCCCTAAAATGACAACCTGAATGGCAATCTGCTATTTGTTCAAAACTGCTGGTCAGTCTTTAGACATCGCACTGGCTATACTTGATCAAGAAAAGGTTCTATTCCTTATTCTGAAAAGTGCTAACCTGACAGGTGCCAGAGGTAGGTGACCTTTAAAGAAAATATTAACTGAGAGTAAAAGCATTAGATGGTTTCCAAATGAGCCAAGGCTACTTATCCAGCTGCCCTTGAGCAATAAAAAAGGAAAGTCAGTGCATTATACACTGGGTCAGTGATAAAAGCCATGAAAAAAATAATCTTTCTAAGTTAGACAATGCTGATATTGGCAGTCCTTGAATGCTATTTAAAACACACACACACACACACACACACACACACACACACACACACACACACTTCTTTTTGAGAAATGCTTAATGGGGCACAATTAAGCGGTCTGTAGAATTGAATGACCTTTAAATTGCTGTAATTTCATGAGAGAAACCTTTCACACACAACATCTACTTTTGAAAGAACATTCACATGAAAATATTGTCACTAATTCAGCAGGGCATGCCAAACCCATGTCCTGTGTCTTGCTCCCTTTTGGTGCCTTTCATTGCCAGAGAAAAGCTGAGATCACCAAAGATACTGACCTCGAAGATGTCAGTCAACCAAAAGCCATCACGCTATTATAATTCAAAAACAAGTTTTTTGGTGCTGAGCAGAAAGAAAATCCAAAGCTTCAAACACATCCCCCATTGTAACCCTCTAAATTTTCTTTCAAATAAAATCCTTTAGAATTTAATATTTTCTTTTTCCCTTTTTCCTTACTTTTGTCCTTGTTAAGCATTTTTTTTTTTAAGGAAACAAAAAGAAATACTATTGAAGAAACATACACTGAAATGTGACTTCAGAAATTAGTTCTGAAATTTATATATTTTTAAAAATCTACAGAAAAGGTAGAACAATCAGTTCAATTCATTTGCTTTATATCTCTTTTTGCATCTCAATTTATATCTATATATAATTTTATGTATTTATTATTTTGACTGATCTACTTGAGAATAAGTTATAGACACCATGACACTTTCCTAAACACTTCAGCATCTATTTCCTAAGAACTCGGTGAGTCTCCTATGTAAACACAATATGTTAGCACATCCAGTTAATGTAACCTTGACACTATAGTACCATTAACATATAGTACATATTCAACTTGCCATATTGTTCCAGGAATTTCCTTAAGCTGTTTTTTTTTGCTTATATGTTTGTTTTTGAATCTAGAATCTAGTTAACTATTACACATTGTATTTAGTTGTCATATTTCTTTAGTTGCCTTTAATCTGAAACATTTCATCACTTTTTTGGGGGGGAGGGGGTTCTCATAATATATTTTTTCAAGAATCCAGGTCAGTTATCTTATAAAACGTCCCATGTGATCTGGATTTATCTGGTTTCTTCCTCACAGTTAGATTCAAACACTTTTCGCAGGAATACTACATACTTGTAGGTGATGCCATATGCTTTTTATCACATCATATGAAGAGGTACATATCAGCTCTTCCCGTTTACTGGTGTTTGATCACTTAGTTAAGTGGTGTCCACCAGATTTCTTCACTGTAAAGACCCTTTTCTCCCTTTGTAATTAATATGTAATCTGTGGAGTAATACAGTGAGGCATTATATCATTGTGAATAATGTATTCTCTGAAAATCTTTCACTTTCCATACCTTCAGCATGTATTGATGAGCCTTGACTAAACCTATTACTGCTTTGGTGGCTACATAATCATTTTTCTAATTCTAGCATTCTTTTTACGTATACTAATTCGCTAGTATTTTTCTGTAAAGAGAAGCTTTTGTTTTTACCATGCATGTTATTTTTTTAAAGTATCATTATGGACTCATGTTCTTTTTGAGACTCAAGTTATCCCAAATTTGACCAGTTGGAGCCCTTGAAAATGAATTTTTGATATGGAAATATTCTCAGTACTTGTTTGTGACCATAGTAAATCATTTCAACCATTTTTTTAAAAAGATTACTGCCAATGTCATGACTAGATCTTTTTTCCTTCTTAAATAGAGATACAAGTGAATAACAACGGTTTATTGTTATGTATTTAATAAATCTTTCATTTTTTTGGTAACAACCTATCAACTCTAAGGCAATAATTGTGAAATGCCTTGAAATAAATAAGAGTGTTAGAGGCATCCTATACTTGTATCTTGATTTCGAAGGACCAACATTAGTGGCTGACCTTCAACAGAGAGCCGGTAAAAGTTCATTGAACACACTGAATTAATAGTAAAACCAAAATGTCAAAGTCATGAAACATAAGCCAAATGATTGAAATAATATATATTAAGCATCTAATTGCATAGAAATAAGTAAACCTCTTTGGCTATTCATAAGTGATTTTTATCTCCTTGTTACAAATTGAAATTTCCCCCTAATTGCTATCACTACAGTTTAGAAGATAGTCCTTCACTAACATGCCTGTATTTAATTTCATAGAGAATACATAATAGAACTATAATTAATAATAGGCTGTAGGAGTCCTTTTGATTCAGCACAGTGGTAAACGAATATTCTTTTTCTCCTATCAATTTGTATTGCTCCCTAGATCAATAGTATTTTTTTGCCAAAGCACGCTATCTCTGGAATGACATTGTTTTAAAAAAGTTAGAAAGTGGGGTCCAAAAGAGATAGGATGAACTAATATGTACTTTTCTGTGGGAAAAACTATGAATGGAAACTATGAATGACAAACAGATGCAGTCATGTGGATTTTGTATAGCTTTTTTTTCTTCCTTTTTTTTTTTAAACCGACTCTAACATAAATTTACATGAAAAAAAACTCAATGCATGAATTGTGTCATTGTAGATTATCTACAAAGTGGATAATATACTCATGGATTATTCAGAGCTGACTGTAAATAGTTTTATCCAATCAGGATACTTGATCCCACCAGAAGTAGTAAATCACTCACTTCTTAGAGGCTTAGTATTATTTTCAAATCACTGTCAGACCATTTAATACACGGAAGGGAGTAATTTCTACTTCCTGTTTCTATTGCAGTTTTAATTGAAGTTTGACTTGTCTACATTAATTCATAGACCTAATATGCAATTTTCCCACTTTTATTAAATAAGGAAAAATATAGTTTATGATTTTAGGATAAAGCAATTATCTTAACTCCTTATTTGTAATATGTGAATGGGAGAGGTGAAATCACATATGAAAACAGAATTTCCACTGAAAATCAAGGAAGTCAAATCATGATTAAAGAAGGATAGGAAATTGTGCCTTAACCTTTGAAGAGCTGCCAGAGCTACATAAAGATATAGTAACATGGTCTACTTTTTAGATAGATTGTTTTACAACAAGCAGTTTCAATGTAATATGTATTTTACCTATAAATAAATATTCCACTGAGATTCTTGTATATATTAGGAAGACATTTTCAATCACACTGTAGCAACTGACCTCCAATATTTATTTTGTCTTATATTGTTGGTTTTACATAATATCCTTGATTAATTTTTAGGCCTTAAGGTGCTATTTATTAAATTAGGGATACAGCCCACTAAATTAATAAATTATTACGGTGGAGGCACTCTTGTCTTCTGAATGTCTAAGTGCATTGCTTAAATTACTCTCCAGGAATAATTTACACATGAAGAGGCTGTGGTGTTTAAAAAAGCTTTGTGTATATCTTATCTCTGGAAATAGTCCTGGACTAGGTGCTTAAGTGGATATCAAAGCAATTGTTTTTCAAAGTAGTAATGATTCGTACTATTCTGGATTTCCTAATACATGATCCTAGAATCATGAATTAAATATAATGTCAAAAATGTAACATTTTGAACCAAAAATTTTCATAAGACAGGAGGACCGTCTCAACTGAGAAAATATGCTCATGATCTTGAAAAGGCTTAGTAAGCTTTCTTTCATTGTGAGACTTTTTCTTTTTCTTAAAAGAACTGCAATAAGAGGAACAGAAAAAACATTTCAAGATCAAGGAAAAGGAAATTAGGACTTTGCTGCTGTTGCAAAAAAAAAAAAAAAAGAGATCACTCCCCTCCCTCTTTATTTTAAGTAGTATAAAATTGAGGGCAATGACTCCTGGCTTCTAATTTTGTGCTACTCTTTTTCTTGTCCTTGGGCTGTTCACGTCAAATTTGTTTGCTGCTTGCTTATGTGTGACACACATCTCTATCCCAAATTTAGGTATTATAAAGTTAAAAAGAAATGGTTTGGGTGAAACTTCTCCCCTCTGTGGCAGCAGGAATGCTGTCGTTCTTATATTCTTAGAGCCTGACTGTGTGCCTGGCACATGGAATGGGTGAAATATAGTTTTGGTGAATGTACACATGAATGAAGTACACAGAAAAAGTGCACCATTATGGAAAAAATGCTTAATTATCCTGAGTCTAATATTTGCAACATATCTGGTTAATGTCTGTCCATTATGTTTTTTTCCCCATGCATCTTCTTCCTCCCTCCCCAAATCCATACAGCAAAGCATGGGCAATGGTTATGTTTTATTGATTTGATTATTTGAGTTCATACATCGCTAATCTATCACAACAAATGAATAGATAACAGTTTATTTAGAAAAACCAGCTGCTCCTTAACACCAAAATTATTTTTTAAAGGAGTTATGCTGTGCTAGAAACATCCAAACTGGACTCAACTTCCAAAGTAAACAAGACAACTGCTAATAAAAGGGCTGCAGCCAAAATGATGGTTGTAAGGTCATGGTGGTGGCGGCCGTGGTAGTGATCAGGACTTAAGATTTGTCCCAGACACTGTTCTCTTTTATTCTTCAGCAGGCGTCTTATTTGATATGACAACGTCAATTGCTTTTCTTTTCTGCTCCTCAAAACTAATGCTATGGTGCTTCATACTACGCTAAGTCCTACAGTACAAATTTTGGTAAGATAATTGCTTTTTTGGATAAATAGTTTTATCCCTCATCACTTCCAGTTTTTATGTTTTATTTTTTTGTATTTAGTATGAAAGAAGTTTGTCTTAAAATTCATTTACAAAATATTATCTATAATTACATTGTCAAGTACCCAAATAAATTGTTTCTCACATTTGTACCTCACTTAAAGTGCAAAGATCTTTAGATGTGCTGAACACAAAATTAAACTGCTGTTATTCCTGTTTTGACTGCTTTTAATTAATAGCTAGCTTGTTGGAATGCTATAAATAATAAATTGAAAGACTGGCATGAATCCTTTGCCCAAAACTTGAATCTAGGGTGTTCGGGGTTGTGTTTCCTTTCTTTTCTCCCACTCCTGGATTTTTTTGTTCTAAAGGGGTCACGTAAGGACGTCCGTGGAAGGGCTCTGTGCGCCATCTACTGACGGAATCTATATTTCTAGGGTCTGGAGAAGGATAATTACCCCTACATTTGGTTTTTAAAGCATTCTTTGAGTAAGGAGGGGGAATGGGGAAAGACTCGCTCTGACTATGACTTATTTAGTGACTCCTGGTATAAATCTGAATTCAGCAAACACATCGAGACATCAGTTCCTCAGCGTGAGTACAAATTACAAGAATCCCAAGAGAGCCCGGCTGACATTGGAAGAAGCCAAACCTTGAAGTCAACTCAAACGAAGAATAGGATTGTTGTTTTTTACCTATGGGCCGAGTTACACTCGCTGCCTAATGGTTGCCGCTTTATAGACACATCCAGATAACCATCAGTTTCCAATCTATTCCAAAGGACTTCTCTTCAATTTGGTTTTAATTTTATAAAACATTTAATAATGCATAGCAAGTAGGTCCACGCTTCATGTAGATCCTAACACACAGCTTGTCTATGTGCATATGAACTTAGTCCTTATACAAACATAAAAACACACCTATACGTATACCTACGAGATGATATGCAACTATGCACTTGTGGGTCAGCTGAGAAATTTAAACCCTTGGACTTGGATTAAAATGTTTCTCCTCTCAGTCGTTCTCTCCACTCTGTGCTAAATCCAACAAAAAGACAGGAGAAACTGGGGTCCTCAAAGACAAAGAAGTTTTCTTGTAAGTGGGGGAGAGCGGAGTGTCCAGTTTTAAAAGTTGGAGGCTTGGATTGAAATTAAAGTTGACCCGAAGTGTTCGGATCTGATTCGCGTATGTTTCTGTTAGCAGCTGAGAGAATTGAAAATTAACAACGAAGATCCCGGATGCCCCAGGTAACCTCCTTCCCTCTATCCCTTTCCCTTTAATCCAAGGACTAAGACAATTTGCTTTCGTGGTTTTAAGAAAGAAATGAAAAGAAAGCAAAAACAAAACAAAAACAAAAACCAAAAAAAACCCCAAGTCCAGCCAGAGTGAAGAACAGGGGCAAGTGCAGAAGGAAGGCAGGGAGAAGAGAATGAAGCCAAAGAAAAGATTTAGGAAGAAATTGGGAGGCGAGGGGAAAGGAGGAGAAAAGCAAGAAGATAAAGACGGCAAAAAAGGAATCAGGGCTAGGAAGACGCAAGGCTCTTTATTTGTTTAACGAACCTAAGTTACACCCGTCTTTCACTTTCAAATCAATCTTCTAGATCTTATCCGCTTCCTTTGTAAAGGTTGTCTGCGTTGCTAAAGGAGGCGAGTCAGTACTACGCACCCCGCCCCACGCGTGGCTGCGCTGTTCTATCCGCGGCCACCGAAACCGAACGCAGCCCGAGTGGGAACGTCGCAGGCGCGCGTCTCAGGGAACACTCCTGCGACTGGTTGTCACAGGGAAGCTAACCGGATTAATACCCAGAGATGGGATTACGTTGGCTGTCACCAATACGCCTAAAGATTATAATCCAATTTGTGCACATTACAGTCAGTATTAACTTTATCTGCTATTTTAAGACTTCCAGTTTCCTCGCGCGTCCTCAGAGGACAATCCTCCACGTTCTGACGCAACCCAGCAGGTTGTCAGGAGGGGAAACATCTCGAAGAAAACAACTCCAACCCTGGTCCCCGAGGGTCTGCACCCGGCTCTCCCAGGTGTCTCGCCTTCACCTGGGCACCGCTTTGTGATGCCTCCCAGTCGGGGATTACCAACGCGGGAGGCGTTCCCTGGGAAGGCAATAGCATTCTTGTTTCTTTTTCGTTCATTTCATTTTTATATTTTCGGTGCCAGTGGCAGAAGATGCGGGGGAGTGAGGGGTGGTTGGCGGGTGCCTGTGAGTGGATGGGGAAGAAGGGGGCCCGGTGGTTGTTGCTGGTTATAACAGTCTCAGCGATTGCTTTTTGATGCTTATTTGTAGGGTGGTATTTGTCTTGCTCTGTTCTTTTAATAAGTTTGTTTGGGTGTGAGTTTTTGTCAGCACAAAGCCACAAAAAGACGTGGTGGAACGTAAAAGAAAGCCCCCGCCCGCCCCCAAGCGTGCTAACTAACGACGAAGACTTGATTTAACACCCCTTCTCCGGCTGCTAGGGTCTCTAGGCAGTGGCTACATTCCAGCAGTTTTAATCCGTTTTTTATTGTAGGGAAAGAGGAGTTTACACAGGGGCTGGGAGGGCTCCCCAGCTGGCCGCTCTCCCCACTCCAGCGCCCCCTCCCCGCCCCGCCCTTCT
>NW_017731870.1:456426-525626 GCF_001890085.2 Hipposideros armiger
CGGCGCGCGCACACACACACTCACACATTCACACACACTCGCCCCCCCCCTCCGCGCCTCCCTCCCTCCTCTCCTCTCTTTGCAATCGCAAGAAGCGCACTCTCACACGCGCACACTCAAACACACACACTCACACACGGTGGAAGGAGGCGAATAATAACTCAGCCATATTTCAGCCGCCGCCGCCGCCAGGAGCCGCGGGCACAGTCCGGGGACGCGGCGAGCAGCCTCAGCGGCCGCTACGATGGTGCGTTCTCCGCGGCGCGCGTGTGTGAGCCGGAGTGTGCGGGCTGACAGCGGCGGGGCCGCACGCAACTTTGCCTCCGCGCCTGGCTGTGTGCAGTCGAGGCTCGGCGGCTGTCCGCCCGCCGCCCTGCCTTTCTGAATTTAATTTTTTGTGGGGAGGTGGGCGGTACTTTGGGGCCACTTTGGCTCTTGGAAGTGTGTTGCGGGGGCTCCGTTAGGCTGGCCTCGCCGATCGCGTGGGGCTTTACGCTGGGGGTGAGGGGCTCCTTAAGTTATGGATGCCTCGGCGTGTTTTCCTGCGGGCGTGTGTGTGTGTGTGTGTGTGTGTGTGTGAGACGACGTCTTATTTTTGTTGTGCACGAACCCCGTGGTAAGAGCACGGGAGTTTGTGCCCATCAGCGGAGGCTGCCTGTAGTTTCCATTTCGCCTGGCACAGCGCTCCACACGCACGCACACACACACGTACACAAAGACTTCCTCGGCGTGTGCCTGTCGCCGCGGTACTTTCGGGGAGGGGGCTCGTCCGAACCCCCCTCGGGTCCCAGCTACCTCCCTTCCCACGCTGGGAAACCGCCCCGGCATCGTCTCCTAATTGTCTTCTAATTTGTTTCCGATGCATTTGTTGTGCATGTAGTGGCTGAGTGTGCTCCCAGATCCCCGGACCCCCTTCCCAATTGGGGGTAACATTCCGTTACAACCCCGGCGGGTGTGGATGCGGGGTCCCGGGCTCCGCGGGCCGGCCGGCGGGCCGGGTGGGGTGTGGGGTGTGCGCGCCCACGCGCGTAAACGTGAAAGCAGAGGGCACCGCCGTTTCCTTTTATGTGCGTTTCAAGAAGGAGGAAAAAAAATGTCAGGCGCAATGTGCAGTGTCGAACGGTCGCCTTCCTGTTGTTCACGGCTGTCTCTTATCCCGCTGCCCGCAGTGTGCCGTGCAGGTGAAGCTGGAGCTGGGGCACCGCGCCCAGGTGAGGAAAAAACCCACCGTGGAGGGCTTCACCCACGACTGGATGGTGTTCGTGCGCGGCCCGGAGCACAGTAACATACAGCACTTTGTGGAGAAAGTCGTCTTCCACTTGCACGAAAGCTTTCCTAGGCCAAAAAGAGGTAGGGCTCGAATACAAAAGGAGCTTGATAAAAAATGTCTTTGCTGGCGGAGGAAACAATTGCTTGGCCCTGGCGGTCCCCCTGCTCCTCTCCCCGCCCCCCGCGTCGCGCTCGCCGGCGGAGCCTCGGGACCCGGGTGCGTGGCGCCGAGCTGGCCAGGTCCCGGCTCCCGCCCGCGCGTGCGATTTCGGCTTCGTGAAAGTCACTGCAGAGAAAGGACCGTCAGGTGTCGAATGTTTATTTATCCCAAGCCAGCCCTCACCGGTCCTCTGGGATTAGCCGCGGCTTCCGTGGGGAAGGTGCAATTAGTTGTTGTGTTTGGAGGTGTGGGGAGTGGGGCTGGAGGGAATAAACAACTTGGACCTTTTATTCCCTCTAGATAAATTGAGATTTACCTGTGTTATTAGCAGAGAATGCACGGGATGTAGTTATTGTTCCGTCTTGAGAAATCCTCTCTCTTTAGGGTCTTCTCTGCCTTCCTCCCTGCATATGAGGCATTAGGAGCCGGTTGTCATAGACTTTTCTTTTTATGGGTTAGCCGCCCCCAGCCTCCACGGTCAGGATTTTATGTTTAGTTGGGGAGTTTACTCATCCCTAGCCCCCAGTGACATTTGATTGCTCATTCAATTTTGAGCAGGGTTCCAAAGTGTCAGTCCGATGTGGCCTGCAGGGAAGAGGGTCCCTGCAGAGATCGACGAAGCTAAGTTTCAGAGGAATGATGTTGTCTTCCCTTGTTCTTCAGTCCTTCCCCACCTTGGTTTTTAGCCTTGGTGTCTAGTTTGCATAATCCTGCTCAGCTTCAGAGGTCCTAAGCATTTTCCGTAAAGGATAGAACAGTTTTGAAGAAAAGAAACGTATTATCTTAAATTGAGAGAGGATTTGAGAAATCCTGATTTCTATTCCCTCCAGCCTCTCTGGAAAGCTACTGTCTGGTTGTTTTAGTTGGATTAGTAGAGGTAACAATATAAATACAATAAGATGCTTTGTTTGTGAGCAGATTTATTTATCTAAGTCGACACAATGGTTAGTAGTTATCTTCCATTTGATCCGTAATCTTTATTGGCATCTAGAACTCCTGCAGTTTCTTAGGGTAACATCATAATAAATGCATTCTGCTTAGAGCTACGTGGACATTATTGAACATTCAGGGGCGGAATAAAGAAAAGAGAAATGCTGTGTGCCTTAGAGGTGGCAGAAGCTTGTGTGGATGCTTATTTTTGTTTCCAGACCTCGTGTTACGGGACACAGGATTGTATATTTTGCCTTTAGTGGTTTGTTTTATAGCTTCTCTTGAAAACTTGAGCAGTTGAATTTGATGGGCTTTGCTGGATGGTTAATAAATGAACCAGCTTCTAATAGAGGTTAGGAATGAACATGCATGGCCTATAGGAAATAACATTTAGATTTTGTTAGCATTTTCTATCAAAAGATAGCCAGGGATATTATACTTTATATTTCCTCAAAACTGTGACAAGGATGAGTCCTGTCAAGTTTCTGTCACTATATGAGATTGGGTCTGATGCTTCTTGGAATTTTGCTCTCCCCTTTCTGTGTGTCCACAGAGCCACTGCGGAGGAGTTTAAACAAAAGAAACCACCTTCTAATATCCTGGGTACACACTACTATGATTACTTGGCTGCTGTTCACCTTGAGGTGAAATACACTTAACACAAAAAGCCATATTTATTGCATTAGGAAACTAAGTCAGTTGGCAGTAGATGTAGCTCTTAAGATAACTTTGTTTTAGGTGCCTTAACAATCAACAAATGGGCATTATGAAATTAAAGATGACCAACCTTCCCATACTTCCACCACTGTTCTCTGCTTCAGCGGGTGTGTGTGGTGATGTTCCCCTTTATTTGCCATACCTAATGATTTTCTGTCCAGGCTAAGGGCATGTGAGGGTGCTGCCCGCATAGCCCACATCTGGGAGTTGTTGCTAGGCATGGTAAGCTGCTTGATTATCAACTCTCTTCCCAGACATCTCTGGTGACATTGTCAGCTTGTCCATTGGGCTCTTCAATTTTTATTCTCAACTGCGAAGTTTCTTTATGTATTCTATAAGCTATTGTTTTAAAATGTTTATTTTTGGATATTTATTTGTATGTGTGCTTCCCATGATGTGACAAGTCCTGGGAAAAATGCCAGCTTACATAGCCCAGGAGAGACCTTGTCATACTGTAATTACACATGATTCAGATTGCAAGAGAAGGTTTCTCTGTTCATTGGGAATAGTTAGTTGTAAATTCATGTAACACCAAACATGCCACTTAATCCTGGGACTTATTTCTTGGCCTATAATGTCTTTCAAAATGGTAAGAATAGATACAGAATAAGAATGCCTGGCATTTCTGTGTCTACTTCTACACCTTTTAAGGTGCTATATTTGTGATATTATAGGTCTATCAATGTTAGGATTGGAAAAGGGAGAAACAGCAAAAATGGCTTTGTGGAAAAATCTGAGTTACAAGATATTTAAAAGAAATGCACATACTCTATTCTAAGTGGCTGTTAATAACAAGTTAAATCACTTTCACTCCATATGGTAGCAGATAAACAGAAGTGGACCTTAGCACTGAGGATGAACTTCTTGGCCACGAAGATGGATGAGTCTTTAGTTTCATAAATCTTTGGCTTGGAAAAGTGAATTTTCAGGTTGATTTCCTTTATTTCACAGTAACATTATGAGAAATTGTAGAGGAAGACATTTTAGTATTTTTAACTTGTTGCCTAATGAGAATTACATACACCATTTCAGAACTGAGCTGATTGGACTTGAATTAATGAGGTTTTACTCTGTTTTAGAGATGTATTGGAGACTCTCAATTTAAAACTACTAGCACAAAGTCATAGAAAAGAGGTTTTGATGACATAGTGAGGCCTGGGATATCCATTATCCATTACAGAATAGGCGGGTCAGAGTATAATGCATTTCAAAACTATCTACTTGCAAAAAAAGACCATATCTTATTTATTAGTACCAAAGATTTATAATAGTCTGATATGACTTGAAATGAATAGTTACATTCAAAACATTTCATTTAAAATATTAATGTTTTCATTTTCAGTATGATGTGAATTTGAGTGAACTTTCTTTTCAATTACAGCCATCCTTACTATTACAATCTGTTCCACCGACATTTATGATACGAAATCTGTTGCTTGTTATTTTATGTAAGCTAATTTGACCACTGGTATGATGGCTTTTTATTTGTAGCATTAGCCCTTTGAGTGGGCATATAAAGCATAATCAATCCACACTTATAACTTTCTTTTGTTTTTGGTGTGGAAGCCCAGCTTTGAAGTATAATTCTGACTTGTGTTAGTCTCCTGAAATAATTTGGGTAACTTCTTATCAGGATGTCTAAAATCTGAGGGGTTGCTAGTTGAAGATATTATGTGTACCTGGTGTATTTTCCCTCCTGAGGTATTTAAAAAGTGTAAGGAAAAATTAAAGATGGAAGACTATACTGGTACATTCAGTGAGTGTTACAAGATTTGTGTCGAGTTTTATATGGAATTAAGATGACCAGTGAGAACAATTTTATTACTTGGCATTTTGAAGCAACATGTAGTATAATTTTCCAAGGCAGTTAAAAGTTAAATTGCTAGAGGAAATCTCATATGCTGTTAGTGAGAATGTAAATTGGGCACAGACATTTTGGAGGGCATTTGGCAAAACCTAATAAGATTTTAAATGTTTATACCCTTTGGCCCAGAAATTTTACTTTTAGGGATTTTCCAACAGATATGGCTTCATAGCTTCACAAAGATACATTCCTTGTGTCTGTGTTTTAATAGGAAAAATTTGGAAGCCAGTCATTTAGGGGACCTCAGTTGGGTAGGAGTAAATGATGGTGATCTATAAAAAAGAGGGTAAATCTCTTTGTAGATGCATGACGATCTTCAAGATGTATTAAGTGAAATAAGGCAAGTTGCTAAATCAGTGTGATCTCATTTTATAAATGTGCTTAAACAGATAAGAAGTATATGTGTGTATGTATATAAATAAATCCTGGGTGAGTGGGCACAAACTCTTACCAGTACCTTTCCTTACTGGGTGCTTATGGTGCTGGTGGTGATGAGAGGTTATTTTTGTATGTTTGATTTAAAAAAAAAAAGTTAATTCTGTATATTGAAAGCATTCCAATGAGCACACATTACTTTTTAAGACTGAAGGACAAAGAGTAAAGACCCAATATAGACTATTGCCTTTTAAACAGGGATTTAACATGTAGCTGTCTAAAAGTGATCTTTAACTTTCTTGGGTAGATATTGTTGCTCAGTGGTGAGGAGTTAGGGTTAGGAATTCAAGACTTATATTCCAATACTGTTTTAAGAGACACCTCCTGTTACCTTGAGCAAGTAACTTCTGTGTCTGTTCTCTAATTTGTGTTCTCACCTGTGTTAAGAGAATGATGATAGAATAGAACCATTGCCTCACAAGTTGAGGATTAAATATGAATCGGCTCTACTCAAACTTATTGGTCTTAAGACCCCTTTATGCTTAAAAGCTGAGGACTTGAAGGAGCTTTTTCTATGCAAATTGGTAGTTACTAACAGTTACTTTATTAAAAGTTAAATCTGAGACATTTTAAACAAATTCTAAAACAAAAAGAAGAGTGAGAAGAGTGGCACTGTTTTACTTTTTGTGTGCAAATCTCTAATGTTTGTTGTAATAAAGACAACTGGGTCCTCTTCTGTGCTTCTGTATTCACTCTGTTGTTATCACGTCCTTGTAGCCCCTGGAAAACTCTGCTATACACACATAAGAGAATGAGAGTGAAAAAGGTAAATAATGTTTTAGAGTTATTCTGAAAAGAGTTTTAATTTCACCAATCTGTGGGAAAGGTCTTGGGGATCCTGGGGTCCCCCGGACTATACTCGGAAAACCTCTGATATAAAACATTAAGCGTACAACCTGGCACAGATAAACTGCCCTATTAATATGTGCAAGATGACTTTTTAAAACTATTATTATTGTTGCTAATAAAAACAGTCATTTAATGGAAAGAAAAGATAAATCTTCCAAGGTATTTATTCGCATGGGTAAAGACCAATGTAACAATTATCTGACAACTTTTTTTCAGAAAAAGATAATCTAAATTTGGGTTTTACTGGATATAGTTTATAGTTAATATCACTGTCCATTTGAGGCTGTATTATCTGTATTCTGCAGACTTCTTTTATGTTCAGCATTTTAGGTGACTCTGTAGAATTACCTCGCAGAGATAGACAGGAGTATCAGTTGGATTCATAGTTTTACCCTAATGATCGTTTCCTTCTCTTGGTTCCTTGAAGTTTCCTTGCAATGGTCTTTCATGGACCAACTTTAGCTGTTTAGCTCTTTTTCTGGTCATCTATTACAGATGATTCCTATTACCTAACACAGCTTTAAAAACAGATCTAAGATGTGGGACTTTTTTTTTTTTTTTTTAATTTCCTAGTGACTTCCGTCTTCAAAAGAGAACTTAGATACTTGGTTGGGGGGAAGATGTTAAATACAATTATACCAATTACATGATGAGGCAAGAATTTGATATATTACTGAACTTTACTGGACTGTAATCTTTATTGATCAGATTGTAGGATATTTTTGATCTCTGAAACATAACCTTCGCAGTGTCTTAATAGAAACGATATAGATTTCTATAATTTGTTCCTTTGATTTTGATAGTTTGAGTTCATGTTTTTACTCCTCAGAGAAGAAGCTAACATGTAGTAAGAGAAATTCTCTTGTCTCAGTGATACAAATTAGTTTTCTTTTGCAACATTTTGTTTGTGTGTGTGACCAGAGTCTCTTTAGTTCATCCTCTTCCTCATAACGTGTATATATAGTTCAGTGCTTTTTATTCTCCTATATTTTGTGGTTCTCCTCATTCTTGTTTATAGTACTGTGTTCATTTTGGGGACTATATAATTTGTACAAAAAGAGTCCTTGGATAATAATTGCTCATTGATAGTGTTACAGGTAATTCATAAATTTTTTAAAAACTTGTGTTATAGATAGCATAGAACTTGAGAAATTACATTGTACAGTTATACAGAGCAGCTTTTATGAAGAACCCATGTATTATTTTTTACATGCAAATGAAAATCATGTTATTTTCTAATTTATATTGGGTTGTCAGAAAAGTCATGACACATTTTTGCAACGAAAAACATAGAAAAATATGTCATGACTTTTCCAACAACCCAATAGATACATGTTTATTGTAGAAAAATCAAAGTAGAAACAGAAAGAAAGGAGTTACCCCCAAAATTTTCATAGATAATCATAATTAATACTTTAGTAGACATCTTTACATATACTATATATGTGCACACACACACACATTTAAATATTAACTAACTATAAATTAACATTAATTCATTCAACAAGTGTTTTTTTGGAGCTCCTACAATGTGCCTAGAACATTTCTAGGAGCTGGGGATAAAGCACAGATGAACATTCCTACCCTTGTGGTGTGTAATGGAATATGATCTTTTTAAGCCTGACTTTTGTGATATTATGTTGAGTATAGATTGTTATACATTATTTAGACATTTAGATTGTTCAAGTTTGAATTTGATATGACTAATGCTGTGTGAACATCCTTGACATTCATTTTTATAGTGTTTCAATAATTTCCTTATGTTAAATTTCCAGAAGGGAGGTAGCTGAGTCAAGGTATATAGATTTTAAATTTTCATATGCATTACCAAACTTTCCTTCAAAAAGAGTGTACCAGTTTATACTTCCCCTGGTGTTAGGAGACTGCCCATTTCCCCACATGGTTGCCAATGCTGGGAATTAATAGCTTTTGGGTTTTTTTTTTTCCAGTCTTTGTCAATCTACTGGATGAAGCTATGCCTCGTTTTTATTTGCATTTATTTGATTAGTAATGCTACATATATTTATGTGTGTACTATATATTTACCATTTGTCACTTGTGATATGCCTGTTTTGTGCCCTTTTTTGTATTTCTCCAAAAAATGTACAGGACAATACAAAGGAAAGAATGATATAACAAACATTCAAATCCGCACTACTAAGAATAAACAAGCGTTTACATTTTATCATTTTTGCTTCCTTGTTTTGATTTTAGGAAATTATTATAGATTCAGCTAAAATTTTTAAATGCCTCTCAACCTTTTCTTCCAACTCTTCAGCCTTTCTTCCATCTCTTTATGTAAATGTGCACATTTATGTTGCTACAAGTAATATGATAGTGTGTCTTAAAATATTCATGGAAAGTATTGTACTGGGTGAATTATTTTTTTCGTTTGAGATATAATTCACATACTATAACATTCACGCCTTGTAAAATTCAGTGGTTCTTAGTATAGTTACAAGGCTGTGCAATAATTGCCACTGTTTAATTCCAGAACATTTTCATGAGTGAATAATTTTGCATCCTGCTTTCTCCCCCTCCAACTCATATGTATTTTTTTGTTTTTAAAGATTTTTATTGGGGAATTGGGGGATGGGAACAGCGCTGGGGAATTGGGGAAGGGGAACAGACAAGTTGGTATCCTTTTGTTCTTCAGTCTAGTTGTGGAGGACATTGCTTCACTGGCCCAAGTGGGCACCATCATTGCGCTCTTCCCGGGCGAGGCAGATCAGTCGCCGGCTTCTGGACGGCCGCTCACTGCGGCTGCTGGCCGCTCACGCTGGCTGCTGGCTACACACGGTAGCCCATGGCAACCCACTGCCACAGGGACTGCCGTCGCCTGTGACTCATGGCAGCCCAGCTCCAGGTTGAGCTGTTGTTCAGCATCTTAGCTGTGGAGGGCAGTGTCACTGGCCCTCATATGTAGGATCCGAACCGGGGCCCTCTGGCATCCCAAGCCAGCTCTTAGCCAACGCGCCACTCAGCCGGTCCTCAACTCATATGTTTTTGAACCTTTCCATATTTCATCTGTAGAGAGCCAGCTCACTCCCTTTAATTTTGTTTTGTTTGCTTTATATTTCATCATAGGAATATGTTCTAGCCTTACTTTTCTCTCCCCCTATTAAGGAATATATAGGTCATTTTCCATTTTGTGCAGTTGCACATCTTTTTACATGTTACCTTGTGCAAATGAACAAGATTTTGGATATAGGCCTAGAATTTGAGTTGTGGGTACCTTTTTTCATTTGTACTAGACATTATCAGATTGCTCTACAAAGTAGCTGGTGACAGTTTATACTCTGTCAGGGAATGAGTACCATTTTCTCTATATCTTGACCAACATTGGGTGTTTTAAGATTTCTTATTTTTGATATTTAGTTGAAATACGGTACGTTTTTGTTTTCATTTGCGTGTCTCTGGTTTCCAGTGGGGTTAAGCATTTTCTATATGTTTACTGACCATTTGGATTTCTTCTTTATTGACTTCCTTTTATATCATGTGTCTTTAAAAAAGCTATTGGGATGTCTGTTTCTTACTTATCTGTAGGATGTTATTTTGATTCTCTTGTAGCCTGATGTATAGTATCTTTTTGTCATATACAAGTTTCTAATTTTGTGAAAATGATCTATTTTGTTTTGTCTTCTTGTTTGGTTTTGGGGTTGTTTTGTTTAAGAATATAATGTGGGGACATGGTAATGTGCTTAACCAACAGACTGTATATGTGCATGAAAGGAATGGGGGAAGATGTAAATAAGGGAAAGAGGAGGTCCCTGCCTTCAATGTGCTTGTGTCTTTTAGAGCTGCAAAGGACACTTGAGATTCTTCATCTTTGTTTAGCCTCTCATTTTACTTTCAATCAGCAGCCTAGAAATGTGAAGTGATCTCGCATGTAGACACAATGAGTCACAAGTGTGCTGGTGCAAAGATAACTAGTAATAAATGGTGGTAAATGTTTACTTTTACAGCATTGAGTAATTATTCACTTATATTAGCAGACAAGTGTTCAGCAATAACTGCTTTTGTCGACATGATCTAAGATTTAATTAAGTGGTGGTAACCATGGTAGATGCCGTTTAAAAGGAAGAAGTTCTGTAGCTACTTGCAGGCAAAATCAAATTCATTTTGTGGATTCATGTAAGGTTTTCCTTTGAGATCAAATCATTAGGAAAAATTGTTACTGAATGGTAGGTATACCCTGATATTTCCACCCCTGCCCCCCCCCCCCCCCCCCCCCCCCCCCCGTGATAGGGTTGCAATTCCATGAAGGATGCAGAACATTGTTTTAAGAAATAATGTTGCATGACCGAATTCTTTTAATTTGAGTGTGAGAAGTTTTCAGTGGTTGAGGCCTGAAGAAAGCTATTATCATTGAATTTCTAAAAAGATAAGGCTAGCATTTGGGCGTGATTTAGTTGGTATGTAGGAGTTAACAATTAACTCTTCGGAGAGAATCAACGCACCGTCATTTTTTATTAAAATTATGGCTATTCTGAACTTAATGCTGAGGTCCTTTCATTTAAAATATTCATAAATGATTATAAAGAGGATCAGTTGAATTTAATTAGTTGTTACCCATGTTAGAAGATTGATATTCTCAGAGTCAAATACACTTTAAAACATTTAATTTGGCCAAATGTAGGGGTTTTTTTTTTCCTTTTTTCCTTTCCAGAACAAATCATTAGTTAGTTATTTTCCTATCAATACCAGGCCAAATGCTGTGTATGTATTGATTTTAAAAAGCAAAATATACATTAACAATTTCCTAAAATATTAATAACAGCAGTGACCTAGAGAGTAGGGAGATATACGTGCCTCTTGATATTTCTACATATAAATTTAGTCTGCAAGATGCCTTTAATTTTTGCAGGTAGGTTTTATGCCCTCTTTCTTCCTCCTCCCTCCCTCCCAGGATGGTGTTGGTGTCAGATTATTCCAGGTATCTATTTATTTTAATAAACATTTATAACACTTTGAATGTTTAAAAAAAGGTTTATTGTAGATTTCATGTCATCCATAACTTTTGCCCCAAATACTATATTAATATGAGTTGCTGAATATGAAAGCTTTCCTTGTACTGAAGAAATATTCTTCTATTTTAAAATTTTGTTTTGTTTGATTTCTTTCCCTGTTACTGTATTATAAGCAGTTGTTTTGTAGTGACTCCATGAAAACTAGAGAGTTTAGGTTGTTGAGATTTGGTTGCTTTTAGTGGTATGGGTTTTTCAGAATGTTGCTAGAACTCCAGATTGTCTTAGCAGACATGCTTGGTGTATAACTCTTCCTACCTGTGCACAGAAATAATGAGGAGGCGTGGAAAGCTACTTTCCTCATCATATGCAGCATCTAGCATGAGCACGTGTGTGCTTCCGTCAGTCCAGCACTCACCTCTCCTTGTATATTGGTCCTCCGGTACTGCAGGAGAATTACACACACATCAGATGGGATGGGACTGTATTATCACTGTAGATAGCACTTACACCTTTGATCAATAGAGTCTAGACATTATATTGTTTTTGGCAACAATATAACATACATGTAAATACTGCAAGTCAGAAAAAGTGTTAGAATCCAGACTTCAGTTGCCACTCCCCTAAGTGGTAAATTATTACTTAGTATCTGAAAGCTCATGTCTTCCGTAACTCTTATAATTTTCTTTGTGTAAACAGAACCACCTCTTGAATTTAGCAGGAAACATTGTGTTGGCTGAGAAACACATTTTCTAGAATGTGTTTCAGCTTATGTTATAGGCAAAATGAATTTTTCTCCTTTTCTCTCTTTTCCTTTATCTACTTTGGCTGCTATTTTAAAAGCCAGACACAAATTTGAGAGACTTGGCCAGGTCTATCATTTTTTTTTTTACTACTTAATCCATGAAATACAGCTAGCCTTTTAGCTTTAAAATAGACAGATGTATTCCAATAACTGGTAGGAACAGTATTTAGCAATGCAGCAGGAAGCCTTGGCCTGGGAGGTAGAAGGGATGTGTTTGGACTGAATAAGCTCTCTGGTCTTTCCTAGCTCTGAAATATTATTTTTTCCTTAGTTTTTTAAAATGGATAAATCCTGAGTGTGTCTTTGATCTACTGTTTTTATAATGATGAAATAGCTTGCATTTATTTGACATCAACTGTACATTGGTTAGTTAACATGCTAGGTAATAGATATGTGCTGCTGTATTTCATCTCTCACTTTTCATAAGTATAATAGTTTGAGAACAATTTTTTGAAAAACAAAATGTTGATATATTGAAATTTTACCCTTTTTAATGACTAGTGGATAGTAAAATGGGTAAAAGACTTGGTGTAATAATAGGGAAGTAGAAGATAAGGGTAATTCACCAAGTAGGTGATTAAGTTTTGGTTATGAAAAGTTACTTTCTGATTATATTGTTGCCATTTACACCAGCCATCAACTACTTGTGGGTTGGAGCATTCCAAGAACTCAAGACACCCTGTGTTTATTTGAAACTTCTTCCTTAAATATGGCTCTTGACCAGATCATTAGATCATTAGGTTTTTCATGAAACTTGACTGGTTGATTGATGTTTCATATAATGTAGGCCGGACCTTGACATTTTGTCATTCAGTTTGCTTTTATGAAGTATCAGATAACTTCTTTTGTTTCTATAGCAATAGAATAATAATTGGGGACTTGGGCTAACATTATCATGTAAACAAGTTAGAAGACACTGTATCAAATCTTTGATCGCTCAACATACTTGCAGGGTTTTCTGTTTAATAATTCAGATACTTAATTGAAGGTGTCTTGAAAAGCAAGTGCCCTTCCACGCTTTACCTGTAACACGCTGCATAACTTTTAGGTCAGTTAAAATAATTGTAGTTATCATTTCAGCTTGTTAAAGGGAATTGTCGAATGATTGACTAAGGATTTGATTTATACAAAAATACATAAATACAGACATCTTAAAGACAAGCAAAGAAATAATTTTCTTATGTTGTAAAGGGTACACAGTAGCTTGTAGTTAATGCTACTTGACAGTATTTCTATGGAGGCCCTTTTTTTGGGTTTATCATCATCATTGATTTTAGTACTTGATTCAGTTCATTTTCTTCATATCAGAATGGTCAGAATTGTGCATCTGTACCTGCATTTTGAGAATTGTGTGACATATAAAAATACATCAGTGAAAAGATGGGAAGAAAATACTATAGTGAAATGTTAATAGACGTGACCTTTGGGAGGTGGGATATCAGGAAATTCTTGTCATCAGTAAAATTTGTTGCATTTTTCAAGCTTTCTTGAATGACACGTCTTATGTGAAAGTAAAACTAGATATTTAAATATATTTAAATAACTAAATATTTAAACATATGGACATGTTTACAATAAGCTTTTTTGTTTGTTTACATAATCGGATTTGGAATGTATAGAGGAATATCTTCTCCAAGGGACATTTTCATATTTTATTTAAAGTTTTAATCACCCTGTCATTTTGAATAGTTTCTTTTAATATTACTATGAATATATGCATAAAGTTTCATAAATTGATTGTAAGCTTTCTATAAATCATGTTCTTACCTTTCTTAATAATTACTGTTGTATTGCAGTCATAAAATTAATCAGATTAACCTGATTTATAAGTACATGATTCATATAAGCTAGTCTTTGTAACAGAAAGACAACCATATTTAATATTTCAGTACAGTATACATTTTTTGGAATACTTAGGAATGTTTGGAAAAGTTTTGATTTTTTCCACCCCCTGTGGAGTTTTGATAAATATAACTTTGTTAGTTGATATGTTTATCTTGATATGTTGTGTTAGAAAATTCTCTAGAGCCTAAATCTGACTTTAAAAATTGCCTACAAATGAAAGAACTCTCATGATAATGAAGTTAGAAATAAATGGGATCTACAATTAGAAGTAAAGACCCATTTCCAGTTTGTGCCTTTGTTTATATTTTGGAAGTTAAAACTAAGTTATGAGAAATAAAAATACCCAAAACTACCACCAAAACTAAGGCAAAAATAATATGTTTAGCGCAGGGAGAGAAGTGGTCCTTTTTGGATGGAGAATTGATGCATAATTGCATAAACACGAACAATATTTTAGTATTAAAATATTTTAATACTGTTTCATACATAGGCTACAAAAATAACCAGAAGTTTAAAAAATTAAAATCAAAATGTAATTTTGTTTTATATACAGTACAGATAGGTTGATACAAATATTCCTTCAACACAACTAAAAATAATGATTTCAGCAAAATGAGGGATTTAATTTTAGTTGTCTTAAAAGGTCTCTTTGCAATCTAAAATTTACCTGATATTACAATCTGTGGGAAACATTTTTACCTTTTTAATATTAAAAAACAAATAGCCACTAAAAGTATACATGCTCAAATACACAGCAAAACTATGTTAAGTCAAAATAAGTCTGTATTAGATACTTTTACAAAATCCCTAAATTATAGTTAGCCTGATTAACTCAGACTTAGAATATGAAATATATTGGGTTGTTGGAAAAGTCATGACGCATTTTTGCAATGAAAAACAGAGAAAAAATATGTCATGACTTTTCCGACAACTCAGTAGAAACTGATGCTTGTGATCTGAGCATTTCTTTATTCGCTACTTGAATAAAATTGCTATCTTAAGTTCTATTTGCTAGCATTTGGAATAGCGTTATTTTCCATGGGCTTAATTTAGTTCTACTGATAAAATTTTATTTGACTATTCCTATTATTTTGAGAAAATTCTAAGTGGGGTTCATAATGGCCTGGACTCCTCTCTTCAGGATTAAAATGTGTATGAGAATGAGGAAAATATACTCTTTGGCACCGTGACAACAGCTCACACTACTTGCTGCCTATTTTTATTGTTCAGTTAATTCATGTAGATGTCCTAACTGCAAATACAGAAAATAACATAATTGTTTTAAAACCGATTCTAACGAAATACTCAAGGGACCTGAGAGTTTGAGTAATATGGAGACGTAGTGTGAGTATTGCAGGTTGTTAGATAGTCCAAATTTGGTACTAAATTAAATAAGTATACTCATAGAATTTTATTCCAGGACAGACAGAGCTGGAGCAGACCAAGATAATGTATAAATGGCCCTTATTTAGAGCACGTAGAGCGGGAGCATATTTTGCAGTGAAAGGGGGACTAAAGGACAAGGTGTTCTCTACTTGTAGACTTGTAAAGACCTCAGAGTTTTCTTTATGTTATTGTAGAAAGACATTATTTTTGCTTTGGCGTGCTTAAAACTAAAGGGCAAATGATCCAAAAGAATAATCTTGAAATTCAATAGCAAGAAAACTACTTGACATTGTGGGCTGGAGGCCAGCAAACGTGTTGCTTTCATTGAATGCGTGGGAAATGGGGCAGGCCTGGAGTTTAAAGAGACAGGGTGCAGTACCCTAGAAAAGAAAAGCCCTCCTGTATGATTTGCTTACTTGGAGAAAAAAAAAGTTTTTCTCTAAAGGATCTTTATTGGATCAACTATTTTAGGCATTGAAAGACACTGAGCGAGTTTTTCCTAACTCCACCTCCCATCTCCCTAGCCATCTTCTCTTGTCTGAAATTGGTGCCGAGTAAAATTGTTTATAACAGCAGAGAAGCAGCTTTTCAAATAAAAGTACTTTGTAGCCTGTTCAAATGGAGTATAATGTAATTCTCTCTGAAATTGAGCACTTATTACTTTGTTTATGTAGCTGTTTAAAAAGGGGCTTGGGGTGGGATGAGGAGTGGGGGGTACTATAGGAACCTCTGCTTTAGAAATTACTGGTTTTTTCCTATGTCTGAGTTTTCCTCCCCCACCACTCATGAATCCCCTCCCCCACCTCCCACAATCCCTCAATAAAATAGTATTTAAAAGACTTGAATAACCAGTCCTATGTACCCGCGTCTCGCCTGAGGCAATAATGTTGTACTATTTTTCAATGGGTGGTCTTGAATCTCCATGGGAGATTTTACAGGCAGTGGGCTCCAAGACCCACTAAGCATATTATACTGAACATTGCCAGTTAAATTCCTGAGCCATAGAGATAGTTTTACATTATTGAAATCCCATCGTTAATTACTTGCAAACAAATTTATTTAATTTTATTTGAAGAATTTTTGGTTTAAATCCCTAAAAGTGACACTTACTAACCCAGTATTCGAGGTTTACTTTTTAAAACAAGTAAGCCATTCATTCATATATAAATAAATAAATAAATAAATATATATATATATATATATATATATATATATATATATATAAAATCAACTCAGGGTAACACCCATTTGTGGTGTATTTTAATTCATAGATGTTTTTTGTTTGTTTTTAATTTGTCTCCTTTAGGAAACGAACACTGGTAGTCATAGGGTAAAATGATAGGATCTGTCATCAGAAAGTATATCAGATGTTTATAATAAGCATCTCTTAGCTGTGGCATACAGCATAAGTGTATACTATCTTGAAATTTAACTAAAATTGCTTTGGGTCAAGCCTTTGTGGAAATAAATAGGATTGGAATAATAAATACTGGATTACGATTGCCCTTTAGAAAAAAAAATTTTTTTAGGCAAACTTACTGGAATAAAACAAGCTTATGCATTGTAAATATTGAAATAGGGAATGTTGCAGTCATGAGTATTCCTGTGTAACTTAGTTTAAAATTTTTTTGGAGTTTCTTTCTAGTACGAACCTGTAGTTATTAACCAGAGTGCTAATAACATAACTTTGTTGGGTCATTGATTTGATTATTTTGTTTCCCTTATTCATATTCAGAAAATTAATTTCTAAAGAAGGTTGGATTTATATGTAAAATCAGTATTTGTAAGTCCTGATTAGTTAGATGTCTGAAATACCTGTTTTCCATAGGCTAAGTAGGGAAGAACAGGAGTAGGTATCTTAGATGTGTTGGTAATAGCTGGTGTCTGCTATATGGTATATGATGAGAGCTATTTATTTGTTTTAAACAGTGTAAGTAGATTTAGGTGGGAAATTGTAATCCTTGAGGAACTGAGTATGTTTCTGTTATGAAAATTATTATTCAGTTGTTGTAGGTCATATACAAAATGGTATGAATTCTGCAGTTTTCTTCACTGATAGAATCAAAGATCTGTGGCTCAACAGTTTACAGCAATGACTAACTGCTTCTTCTTTTTTTAGCTCTATTAGCTAGTCCTTGAGTAGCTAAAACATTTTCCAGTAGTTTTGGGTAGTTTTTATAAGTGGGTTTAAAGAAGTGATAGCCATCTAAAGTTTTATCTTGTGTAGCCAGTATTTTAAAGTTATTAAGGTTGTCTGCACCCAAAAAAGAAACAGCTCTTAGGGGTAGACATGTGAATAAAAGTTAAAGGTTGGTAAAAATTAGCTTGTCAAGTAAACTTACTGACTGAGGAATAATTTTGTTTTCATTTTCCATTCCCTTGGTTGAAAATAAAATAGAAACGATCTGGTTACTAAAGACCAGCGCTGTATTGGATCACTTCCTTGAGCTTTTGCTATGATCGTTAAAGGCAAAGTGAGACAGCTGCTCTAGATTTTGCCAGTAGCCTCACAAAAGAAATTGTTTAACCCTGTTAGTTTCAGACACTATCAATTCTGCTTTGCAGATATACATGCAGTGTTAGATATGAATCTGTGATTATGATTTGCGCGTCTGATTTGTAGGAAGGTAGTGTAGCAGAAAATGAGTAATTTTAGCGTTCTACCACAGTAGTTTCATGTCTTGGAATGTGACATAGTTCAACATTTTTGCTTATACGTAGATTTTAAAACTTCAACTTAGACTTTTGGAAGTTAAACTTTGCTTTTTGTATCTAACGCTCTTTAGGGAATTGTGAAAATTGTAAAAAATGTGAAAATTGAGTTTGATTTGTAATCCATGCTAATTGGATATTTAAATATCCTTTTTGGGGGCTTGAAGTTCAGAGGAAGTACTAAGTCATTGACTTTAAAATCACGGTTTGGATAAGTGTACAATTAGAACCAATGCCATCTACTCCCGAAGTTGATGTTATAATGTTAAAAATCCCAGTGATGTTGGTTTCCTTTTGTATAAAGTGTTTGCATTATTGCTATAGGTTTAAAGGGCAGGGAAATACTTTATTGTTAAGGCTGAGGAGGGCAGGATTTGGAGACCTACTGCTATGTGATTAAATCAGTGTGTTTGCCCTGAGGCTTCAGCCATTCAATCTGAATTCATAGCCTAAAATTTTGGATTCCTTCTCTGTTTGAAAATAATACTTCTTAAAAATCTTAGGACTGCCTTTGCCTACTCACATGAAAACTATTGAGGCAAATTATCAGGGTTAAGATTTTCGTGCAATCAAGCCTGAAGATACATTTCAGTGTTTTAAAGAGAAAGTTCACAGCCATTTTACATAAAATTTTACTGGGCTTTTCATTAATCCAAAATAACTGGTCTATAAGTACTTTATCAGTGAAAACTGCTCAGCATGTAAAACGAGGAGTAGAAGAGCACAAAGGCTTCCTGCAAATTAAGGGCACAATGAGCACTAACGGACTTTCCAGCCATCTCCAGCTGTGAGATTATTATAGTTTTTGCAAACCCTTTTCTCTCAAAACTAAATCAAGAATGGTAGGGTCCTGATAAAAAGAAGTGTAGAAAAGCCTAACTAATCCTTAGATGAGTTACTTCAAACGTGCCAAAATAGAATAAAATCAGTTAATAGCATGGATTAAAGGTTACTTTTAATGCATTTTATCACTCACATTGGGAATTTTGTTGTATGTTAATGCATTTGGCCTTGGTTTAAAAGCTCCAGAGAAAAAATATAATTAAATTTGAGAGATTACACAATCACATTGTTACGAGGAAATTTAGTACCAATGTTAGGTGCCAGATTTGACCTAAGAGATAAAAGCTGGTGTACTTGAGATCGGAGCTATAAACAGGTGGCTCCAATTTTGAGTGGTAAGTTTTCAGGTTATAATGAGAGGGCTCATCTGTGTACTTCTAAGAGTTGATTTATTATATAGATTTTTAAAAACGTGGCTCTGTGTCTCTGGATAAATATGTATAAGTGATTCCTTGGATAAGATCATAGAAGTTCTAAAATCAGGTCTGGATTAAAGTCTTTAAGGTGCTGATTTTTACAGGTAGTAAAGAAAAGGGGAGCTGGAGAAATAAGAGGCAGGTTTGGGGTTCAAAGGCAGTCTTTCATTTTATGCATAGTATCTGAAATGATCTTTTATGTACAGAGGGAGGCTGTATCATCTGTACTTTTCATTCAGAATCACATGTTTGCCAACTACTTATTTTGTGAAATACTTTTTCCATGTACGGTAACTGACATATTAGGATAGAGCTGCCCAAATATTGGGTTAAGGAGAAACTGATTTCACATGATGATAGGAAGATTTAAAAAATTAAGCAACATATCTTTCTCTTTTTAGGTGCAAATATACAGATGCAAGTATAGGGGTGTGTGTATCTGTGCGTATCAGCCTTACTACAATTATGTTATAAGAGCCCCGGCAATGGGAGATTTTATGATCATGTCGCATTTGCCATTCCTCTAAGATGCCAAATTGTAAGTTTTTCTAATGGAACTTAGCATTTATTTCCTTGTAACAGATGTATTGTGTGTGCTGTGGCTTAATAGGAAATAGCCTGACTAGTACTCCAAGCACATGTGTGTGCTGTATATGTTCGATATTTGTGTGTGTATGCCATCCACATATAATGTAATGATTTTTAATAAGCCATGTAAGAATAAAGTCCTATTAATTTATAGCCAAAACATACAGCTGCCCATACATAAATTTCCTCTGTTTGATATTCTAACCAAATTGAACCTTATACAAAGTTCCTAGCTTCAATGAATTTTGCAACATTGAATAAACACTGCACTGTATAGTTATTTATGTGCTGAAGAAGCGGAACTTTCATTCTCTCCCAGTAAGCTCCCCTGGGATAAGTTATTCTAGTAAATCAGAAATTTCCTCTGAAAGCAAAGTAATTCTTAATTTTTGGAGGCTTGAGAATGGGGAAAATAGCCAGCCGTATGCATGAGGAGGAAGAAATTCTAGTTGGCCAGCACCACTAAAAAAACAATTCAAAGTGCTTGGACCTCCTAAATTCTCTTGGGGGAAGAAACCCCACCACAATGCAGCCGAATTGTTTTACCTCTGTAGTTATGTCTTTGTGTGTTTATAGGAGTGGGAACATTTTATCTTCTGTGTTTCTGTTGAGGTTGTTTTTCAGCAGTGCCCCAAGAAAAGTCTTGGAGGCCAGCTTTGAAGCCGTGTGGACAAGCTGGAAATCAAAGAGCCAGAGGAATCCGGGCTGTAATTGTTTTATGGCTGGCCAGAAATCAGACCTATTTGTATAGGTAGCACACAAAATAGCTGTGATTTGACAATTTGGTGCTATTTATACCTACCATAAAAAGAGAAAAGAAAAAGTTTAAGGGGTATTTTGGAAACAGGAACTAAGCTGTAAATGCAAATTGCTTCACCATTTTCTCAAAGGAACAAAAAAGGAAAGGATTTAGGAAGTTTTTATTGAAGCTGCGTTATTGAGGATCTGTCTGCTTTCAGGACATTTAATAATGTACTCATGCTGAAACTGCATTTCTTTCTGTTTGCAATTTTTTTTTCCCTATTCCCATCTGATTAAAATTATTTTTGTGGAGTAAAAGAAACTCTGTGGAGGAAGGATAGTGAAAATCACAAAGTTTCCAACTCTGTCTTAATAAACCTTTAAAATTTCATCTTACTATTGTTATTTAGCTTGGGATAAGAACCATCTGCTGTTGCTAACGTAAATTTTTTCTTTTCAAATAAAAGTTATATTTTCAACAAGCAGTCACAGGTTGTTTACTGTGGGGGAGGATTTGCCAGGTAAATTTTCATGGCTTTTAAGATACATGAAGAAGAAATTTCTCACGACTATTCTTACTCTGTCCACTAGAGAGGTCTTTTTAATACAGAGAGCCTAAATTGTTACTCTTCTAGAGTATATTCCAAGCTCAAGGTGGGCCATGTATCTTGGTTTATCTGTACTTCAATGAGCAGTCCAAAGTGAAGTTTGTTTCTAGAATGTCATTCAGACCTTTCGAGGCTGTCAAATGCTTCATTGTTTTGCCTTGAAACCCTCAGCCCCAGAGCACTCGGAGCCTGGGGCAGCGGTGCAGAGAAAAAGTAAACACGTCTATGATTGACTACATTTTTTTTTTTTTTTGGTAACGAAACCCTAGAAATGCCTTAGGGACCCCATGGGCTTCTTCACAATTTAAAACCATTTTACCATTGAAGGCATTTCAGGGCTGTTGAATTGGGACTGTATTAATTTGCTTTCGTTTTAATTTTTTTCCCTTGGATTCTGATTCTCCTATAATTAAAATGGTCTTTGTCAAGCGTACTTTAATTTCTGGGGGGAGGTACTATGGTTTTGATTGGATAATGAGAGAGTTCACTGAGAGTAAGAAAAAAGTGGACACTTGTGAAGATAAATATGGTGTTGGAACAGTCAGTTTTGTCTTCTTTCTTTGAATGAAGAGTTAGAATTGAATAAAGTGTGTGAAGGGTCAGAGCGTCAGAATAAAGATTTAAAATGGGAATCTCCTAAAAGCCTAAAACCAAATTGGATTTCAAGATGGGTTCCCCTTAGGGAAATGGGTGAAACCCCTGTAATAGAGAAGAAACATCCTGGATTGCCGTTACTCATCACCAGCATGAAAACCCAGAGGGGAAAAAGAGGAGGATAGACATAGTTGCAGACCATCTCTGTGGGTTGAGAATGTACAGCAAGATTAGGGCTGGTTAATGAAGGGTTATATTTCTAAAGTAGTGATTTCTAGGGTTGTATTTCTAAAGTAGAGGCTCAACCAACATTGAGCCTCTACTGTGTGCCAGGAACTGCTCTAAGCATTGAGGATAACACCAGGAACACAAGTGGTTCTTGTCTTCTAGGAATGGTTAGTTTGGTATCAGGCATGTAAAAAAAAAAAATCACTATACAATAAGATGAGTGCTTTTATGACGCTATGAAAAGCAAAGCTGTGGAAACAAAGGTCTGAGTGGTTAGCTCTACCCAGGTATCTGAATTTGAACTGTTTTTTTTTAATTGCAAATGAGAAGTCTAATTAAAAAGAATTGTGTGGATTAAAAAAAAATTATCCTGAATTTCTCAAGGATGGATTTGCATCTCTATGTTTCTGAACTCCGTGGATTAGCATCATAGAATATAGAGTTATGTAGCTCAAGTGATAGAAAAGCAATTTATAGTTACGGAACGTTTAATTCTGTATCCTATTATTCACATTTTACAGATGTGGATCCAAGACTCAAGATGAAGTAACGTTCCCAAAGTCCATATAGCTTGAGGAGAGTGACCATATAGCCTGTTTGCTGGGGATAGTCACATTTTATGCCCGTTGTCCTTTGTACCTCTCAAAACTGGTATTTTTTTTTTTAAGATGATAGATTATATAGTCACTCTGTTTTTGAATGGCATAAATAACATTTAAACTCAGGCCTTTTGGGCTCCAAGTTATAAGCTCACCACTGTTTCACTCTTTTTTTTTTTTATATACTATGCTTCTAAGTCATGTCTCTGTTTCCAGGTTGGTCTAGTGAAAAGGATTATGAGGTATGTGCCTGGTTCTGTACAGCACTCAGTACTTATTGGTGATGTTTATTGTGGGTGATGGAGAGAAAGCATTCATGATCTCTCTCTCTCTCTCTTTTTTTAACATCTTGTTACTAAAATGTTTTAGGATGTAATTGGATTTTCTTCAGAAATTCCAAAGGCATTTAGGAACCTTGTCTTAGGATCGTATTTGTAAATATCAGTCATCATTGCATGGTACCAATCAAGAAAATGCCAGTGATTCGAGTCTTCTGGATAAATGGAAATTTTGTTGCATTTCTTGATCCCTTAACATGTTGCTTTTCCTTTAATTTTTGTTTCCCTTTATATACCTAATCAGAAGCCTAGAGCAGCAGAATAGGGTTTGAGGAAAGTAACTTTAATTTGGAAAAGAAAATTGGAAACTTATGTTCTGATTTGCTTAGATTGTTTAGCTTTGCCACCAGGTTTGCAGGACGTATACTGAGTGCATCACCTTTATTTGGTCCTATTTAAATGGCCCAACACTTCAGGCATACTGTTTATCAGGTAGGTTAGCTAACATGTCAAATAGATTTAATTTACTAATAATCAGTTCAAGTAATTAAAGAATTTCTTTTGTTCCATGTCATTGCTCTTAAATGCTGTGTCACTTTTCATCGGAAGACGATGTGATTGGAACAGTGCTCATTGAGGCTGTAGTCTTCTTCACTTCAAGGACTAATGTCAACTATGTTAGCTTTTGAGTCAACTAGAGAGTTTCAAGAAAATCCAAAGCCATTTTAAAGAACATCTGGGTTAGGTGATTTTTGGGGTGGGATGGAAATGCCTCATGCTGCTCATCCTGCTTCTCAACCAAATTTACACATCTGTTCAGCAGTATGACTTCTCTGCCCTTGAAAAGCTCAGGGACTTTATGGTGGGGGGAGGGGAGATAGACTTGTAAGCAGATACATTTCTGAACAACTTAATTAAGAATTGTAGTTGATGTAAGAATGGAGTTTCGTGGGAACATAAAGGGGAAGTCCATACGAAGATGAGCACAGTTATGTTTCCATTTATGTAACAGATGTTTGAACCTGAATCTCTTCATATTTTGTACAATTTTTGGCTTATGCAGCATTTTATGTTATTTTTCCTTTCTTTTTTTCCTTTTTTTTTTTCAGGGACTGTTTATGACCCAACTTGAACAATACAATGAAATTCTTCTTTAGCTCAAGCTGTTGTGAAGCCAAAAATAGATCTGGGCTGAAATTGGACTTTGAGGCATAAGTTGCGGTTTGTAGGTTATGGCTATTATTGTTCCAACAAATAAGTGTAATTTTAAAGTTATTTAGACATAAAGCAAATGTTGCTGAGACAAAAGTGGACCTGGTTGATTTTCAAATGGCGCTTTAGAACAACAAGCAGATGCCTAACTTTAAAGGGCTGTTTGGAATGAAATTGTTTTAGTTAAAAAAAATTAGTGTGCTTTTATGGACTAGTAGGAGTGCAGACTGCAGTCCTGCAGGAACCCTACCTGTTGGAATTCCTCCACCCCGTCTCCTGGCTCCCCATTTCTCTTTGTTTCTGTTCTCTGGAAATTCAAAAGCATGAAATAGGTTTCAGAGAAAGAAAAACCAAATATAGTAAAAACAAGATGAAAGCTCTTCTATCATATTGGTCAAGTTCAGGGCAGAAGCATTGCTCTGCAAGTACCTGTTGTGGTCAGGAGAAGCACAGAAGAGCCTAGTGATAAACACTGAAAGAGTAAGGAAAGGACTGAACTTCATTTACGTGGCTCAGAAGTAGATGGTTTTCTGAGGCTCTTAATTAAAGAGTGAATGAAGTTGCAAAAGTTTATTTTGTTGCAAAAGAAAGCTTATTTAGATATTTTATCTGTTACATATATACAAATCACTTGAAGGACAGGTAGGATGTATTTCTGATTTAAGACCACTCATACTTTTTGAACAGAATTTTTTTTTTTTTAAATTACTGTGTCACACTTTTGCTTATAGGAGGTATTGAATAAACATTTTATAATCAGATAACTTTGTAAAGCCCTTCATATATAAAAGTACTTTAGTAGTAATAACTAGTATTTAACCCAACTGTGTGCCAGGCTGAGTATTGAGTACTCTGCAGGAACTACGTAATTAGCCCAATGGTCACCCTAGGAGTCAGAGTACTACCAGTACCACTCTGATAATATACAACTTCATCAAGGCTGCAGGATAAAACATATATAGAAAAATCAACAGTATTCTATACGGTTGCAAAAAACAATCCAAGAATGAAATTAAGAAAGCAATTCCATGTATGATATCATCAAAAAGATAAAATACTTATGAATATGTTTAACAAAAGAAGTGTGAAACATATGCTCTGAAACTGTAAAACATTATTGGAAGAAATTAAAGAATATTTAAATAAATGGAAAAATATTCCATGTTCATCAGTTGGGAGGCTTAATGTTGTTAAGATGATAATAATCCCCAAATTGATCTACAGATTCACTGCAGTCTGTTAGACTCCCAACCGGTGTCTTTGTAGAAATTGACAAGCTGATTTAAAATTCATGTGGAATTTCAAGGGGCCCAGAAGAGCCAAAAAATCTTGAAAAAGAACAAAAAAGTTGGAAGATTCACACGTCTCAATTTCAAAACTTACTACAATACAACATTAATCAAGACAGTGAGGTACTGATATAAGGATAGACATATAGATCAATGGAATAGAATTGAGAATTCAAAAATAAAACTATGTCTCTCTGATCAACACCATTAGTAGGGAAAGAATAGTCTTTTCAATAAATGGTGCTCAAAGAACTGGATATTCACATGCAAAAGAATGAATTTGGACCCTTACCTCACACCATATATAAACTTTAACTCAGAATATATAAAAAAATCTTAGTTATAAGAGCTCTACTTATGAAACTCTTAGAGAAAGCTTAGGGATTAATCTTTATGACCTTGGATTTGTTAAGTAATGGATTCTTATAGATATGACACCAAAGCATGATCAACAAAAGAAAACATAAGGGCTGGCCGAGTGGCTCAGTTGGTTAAGAGCTCGCTCAAGAGTTTGAGCTCTGAGCAACAGTGGTTCGATGCCAGCCCGAGCTGAGCAGCTGCTAAGCTACCAATTGGTAGCAGGATGGCTCAGCTAAACAAAAACAAAAACAAAAACAAAAACAAAAGAAAACATAGATAACTTGGATTTTGTAAATATTAAAAAAAACCTTGGTGCTTCAAATGAACTCTCAAGAAAGTGAAAAGACTTCCTACAGAATGGGAGAACATATTTTAAAATCATACATCTGATAATGGCTTGTATATAGAATACACATACACATAACCAATTATATAACCAATAACCCAATGAAAAGTGAGTAAAGGGTCGGAATAGACATTTTTTCAAAAAAGAGAAACAAAAAGCCAATAAGTATGTGAAAAGATGCCCAACAGCATTAATCATCAGGGAAATGCAAATCAAAACCATGGTGAAATACCACATTATATGCACTAGAATGGTTATAATAAAAATGCATATAACAAATATTAGTTAGAATATGGAGAGATCTGAACTTCCCTGGTGCACTGCTGGAGGGAAGGTAAAATGGTGCATCCACTTTAGAAAACAGTTTGGCAGTTCCTTAAACAGTTAAACACAGAGTTACCATATGACACAGTGTCCTACTCTCTGGTACCTACTTAAGAGAAATGAAAATATATGTCCACACATGAATGTTTATAGCAGCAGCATTACTCATGGTAGCCAAAAGGTGGAAACAACCCATATGTTCATCAAGTAATGAATGGATAAACAAAATGTGATATATTCATACAATGGAACACTGTTTGGCCATAAAAAGGAATGAAATATTAGTATAGGCTACATTATGGGTGAACCTTGAAAACAGTGCGCTAAGTGTGAAAAGCCAGTCACAGACCACATATTATTTAATTATATTTATGTCAAATGACCAGAATAGGGAAATCTATAGAGACAGAAAGTAGATTAGTGGTTGCTTAGGTTGGGGAGTTTTGGGGAAAGAGAAGGGCATAGTTAAAGGGATTCTTTTCGTGAGATGAGCAAAATGTTCTAAAATTAACTGTGGTGATGGTTGCACACATCTGAATGTGCTAAAAACCATTAAATTGCATATTTTAAATAGATAACTATATGGCATGTGACTATCTTAATAAAGTTGTTATTAAAAAATGTTGCCTAACTCAATAAAAATGTTGACATAAAGCAGTATCTTCATATTTATACATTGATACGTTATAAATTGAACCTTGATGGCATGCCTTTTCTCTGATAGAAGGCAGATGTCAACATTCCAGGGTTTTTGATTGCCCCAATATGATTTATTAAAGTAGCATTGTTTCCTAGGTTGAGCAAGACTTTTGTAATTTTACTCTATGCAACTCTGTGTATGTGTTTGTTTTATTTCCATATATGAAAAATATAAGCTCTTAGTTGATAGGAAATAGTAACAACTAATATTCATTGCATGCTTACATGCATAGGTACTACTTCAAATGGTTTTAATGTGTTATTCAATAAATCTCACAATAACTGTATAAGGTATAGTAACCCTGAATTTAAAGATAGGGGAAACCGAGGCATAGGGTTTAAGTAACTTAGTCAAAGTCAAGTAGTAGGTCAGTGACAGAATATGGTAGTAGGTAGCAGCAATACTTTTTAGTATTCTGGACCAGATAATGTCTTACCTTATAAATAGATGTTTCTGGCAGTGTGTGTTTAAAATAACATTTTATAAGTGAAACCATATTTTTAGTGTCCTAAAGGAGCGTATTATTTTAAATGAAACCTGCAAATAAATCAGTTCCTTTTTATCAGTCTTCACAATTGTGATATCTTAAATCAGGACACTTCTATATATTTGACAGAATGCACTAGCTTCTCTGCTAATTCTGTGGATTTTGGATAGGTTTAAGCTGGATTGGTTTCATTCTGCAAACTTATTGAGGACTTATTTTTTTTTGTAGTAAAAAGTGCTATAAGAAAACTCAAAGAAGGTAATTCCTGACCTAGAATTAGCTGGTGATAAAAGCTTATAAAATAGTTTTCTCTGAAGCCTGTCCTTAATTTAAGCTTGTAAATTATATTGCCTCTCATGTCTAGGTTTTGTATATACTCTACAGCTGCATTGTCCAAAACAATGGTCCCTAGACACATGTGGCTATTTAAATATACATGTAAATTATCAGGGTTAAATAAAGTAAAAAATTCAGCCACATTTCAAGTGAAGTTGCATATAGCTAGTGGCTGCCATATTGGACAGAGCTGGTCTAGAAAAATGGTAACTTATCCTCAGGACTTCTTTTTATAGTGGAATTAAGACGGTGTATGTATGTGCTTTTGTAGGGAATGGAAAGTAGAAGGAAAAGGATGTGGTGGGACTTTTTATGTAAAATTATATGTCACATTTTTTTAACCAGGGGAAAAGCATAAAAATAAGTTTTATGTTATATGGGAGCCTTCATAAGGACGTGAAGACCCCAAGAAACAGACCTGAGTACTTTAAACTAGGTTTGACCCCTTAATACTTATGCATGTACCTCCTAAAAGTCAGGATGTTGTCCTATATAACAATATTACCATTATGACACAAGAAAGAAATGATCAATTTGTCCCCAATATCATGTAATGCCAGGCCTATTTAAATATCCAGTTGTCTTCCAAATATCCCTTTTGGTCATTTTTTTCCCGAAATGAGGATCCCATTAAGTTTTATGCAAGTATTTAGTCTGGAGCAGTCCCCACACCTTTTATTTTTTATTTTCATGCAATGACAACTCCCAACTTTATTTTGAAGCATTTCAAACCTACAGTAAAGTTGAAAAAATAGTATAAGGAATGTTTTGATTCATTAGTTGTTAATGCTTTGCTTCATGTGTTGTATCTCTTTGTGTATGCCTCCCAGTCACTTGACAGTAATGCAAATATCATGACCTCTCTCACTCCTAAACACAGAACAATGTATCTTCTAAGAAAAATAATATTCTCCTGCAAAGCACAAAACTACTGATCATATCTAAGGTTTAACATTAGCTTTAAGGTGTCCATCTTTTTTGTATCCTTCAATCTAGGACATTTCTCCCACCTCCATGTTTTTTTTTATTGTTTTTAATTTTTTTTTTGATCATGATGTGAACATCTTTTAAGAGGCTTGATCAGTTGTCTTACAGAACCTCCTATAATCTGGATTTGTCTGAGCATTTCCTTATAGAGTCACTTCCCTTGAATTCTCTATCCCCTGTATTTCTTGTCTGTTGGAGTTAGACCTGTCGACTTCGTTCTGTTTAGGTTACGTATTTTTTGCAAGGAACGTCCATAGGTACTTCTTGTTGCACTTCGCATCAGGAGATAGTGTAGATTACTGCAGTGTTCATGATAACTGAGTCTTATTCGGTGGAAGTAGCAAAAGCTGTTATAAAACTACGTTTTCCTCTTGCAGTTACCAAGTGACCAGTGTGATGATACTTTGTATCTTTCAAATGTCATAATCCACAGTGGCCTTTCATGGGATGGTTTTAGCATCTACTGATGATTGTTTGTGAATGAATGTGAATTAGCTTTCACTAGGATTTTCACTGGTGATTTTCTTAGTTCGGTGGCACTGGTGATTTTCCTAATTTGGTAGTGTGTATTAAAAGGATACATATGGGATCTATATTGCATTTCCCTCCAACCCTCCACTTTTTACAATTAATGTATGTTTTTTTTTTTGTTGTTGTTGTTTTTTTAAAGATTTTTATTGGGGAATTGGGGGAAGGGGAACAGACAAGTTGCTGTTGTTTTGTTCTTCATTCTAGTTGTGGAGGACGTTGCTTCACTGGCCGAAGTTGGCACCATCATTGCGCTCTTCCCTGGTGAGGCAGATCAGTCGCTGGCTTCTGGATGGCTGCTCACTGCGGCTGCAGGCTACACACGGTAGCCCATGGCAATCCACTGCCACAGGGGCTGCAGCCTACGCCATCGCCGGCGACTCACTGCAGCCCAGCTCCAGGTTGAGCTGTTGTTCAGCATCTTAGCTGTAGAGGGCAGTGTCACTGGCCCTCATATGTGAGATCCGAACCAGGGCCCTCTGGCATCCCAAGCCAGCTCTCAACCATCGTGCCACTCGGCCGGCCCTAATGTATGGTTTTTGAAACAGTTTATATCATGGCAAATGTTTTCTGTGTCTGCTTTTATGTTTTCATTTAGTTAAATATGTGATAATATAAATTCTCTATGTAATTTGATGAGGGAGGTGGTTCTAGGGGGAGGAAACTGATTCTAGTAAAATGTTTATGGCTATTTTAATTTACAATATCAGAGCCCTTGCTTCTTGATTTTAAATATGCATATGGCTCCTGAAGAGTCATACTGAAGAAACTTCTGCTTCTGTAGAGTTAGTTACAGATCAGGAAAACTTTGGGAACTTTTATTAAGTTCTGGGCATGGACATCAGGAATGCCATCATATACTTAACAGCTTTGGAGGCAAGTGTTGGAATGTAACTATATAAACTTTTTCTTTGCCTGCTCTTTCATTACTTCTTTGGTTTTATCACCAAGGATGGGTGTGAAAGCAACTTGTCTGAAATTTTGTTGCCTTTAGGGAATAACTTAAAATTCCCAGGATAGTTTTAGAGCTGATTCTTGATCTTGGAATGATGGAACAGACCTCCTGGTAATCCTCTGGCTGAAGTGAACATGGATTCTAGGAGGGGCCTGGCTAGTCCTCACTGTAGTGGTTTTTTTTTTTTCCCTTCTCTCTTTTGTTTATGAGTCTTTATTAAGGAGTTTTTCAAACTTTTTGAAGTCATGGTTACTTTAAATGAAAAAACAAAACTCCCCATATAGCTAGTTATAGTGTTATGAGCTGAATTATGTTTTCCTCCCCCCACCGCCACATTCTTATATTGAAGGCCTAATGCCCAGTATCTCAGAATATGGCTGTATTTGAAGGTAGAGGATTTAAAGAGGCAATTAAGATTAAATGAGGCAATTGGGGTGGGCCCTAATCCAATATGACTGATGTCCTTAGAAGATTTTATTCGGGAATTGGGGGAGGGAACAGTGTTGGGAAATTGAGGAAGGGAACATTGTGTTTTTCCAGACCCATCAGATCCAAGTCAAGTTATTGTCCTTCAGTCTTAGTTGTGGAGGTCGTAAGCTCAGCTCCAAGTCTAGTTGCAGCTTTCAATCTAGATGCAGGGCAGGGGGCACAGCCCACCATCCCATGTGGGAGTCAAACTGGCAATCTTGTTAAGAGCACGCGCTCTCACCACCTGAGCCATCCTGCCATCTGTTGGCAGCTCAGCGGCAGCTCAGCTTGGGCGCAGCTCACTGGCCCATGTGGGAATCAAACTGGCAACCCTGTTGCTCAGAGCTCGTGCTCTAACCAACTGCGCTACCTGGCCGGCCCCTGATGTCCTTATAGAAGAGGAGATTAGGACAGGGACATAAAGAGAAAAGACCATGTGAAGGCATAGGGAGAAGATGGCCATGTATAAGCCAAGGAGAACGAAGCCTCAGAAAAAAACCAACTCTGCTGATACCTTGATGTTGGACTTCTAGTTTCCAGAACTATGAGAAGATAACGCTTTGTTGTTTAAGCCACCTAGTCTATAGTATTTTGTTATGGCAGCCTGAGCAGACTAATACACCATGTAATCCAAGAATTGTGCTAAGTGTTTATACCTGTAATTAAATAAATTATTTTGGTTTGTATCTGAAGCCAAATAAGGCAGAGAGGGAGTGATGCAGATCAGAAATAACCAAATGATAGGGTTAAGTAAAGATGGGTTGTGAGCCTAAACATCTAATTTATCACCTTCTGTTTTATGTTATTGAGATACGTGATGGGAATAGGTAAATATGTCCACCTGTGAGCTTGCTCTGTTTTCTCTCGGATGTTGGTTTTTATTAATTTCACTTGGAAATGAAAATATGTTAGTAGGATTGGTGGCTCACCAATTCCAATTCATTCTGTTGATCATCTTTTAAAAAACACCCTTCCTCTTCCGTTTGGGAACTTAATTTCACGTTTAATACAGGCATACCTCATTTTATTGTGCTTCGCTTTATTTCACTTCATAGATGTGTGTTTTTACAAATTGAAGGCAAGACCCTACATCAGCAAAAAGATTACAACTCGACAAATATATGGTGACAGGAGACCTGACTCTGGGTGGTGAACACACAATGCAATAAGCAGATGATGTGTCACAGAATTGTACACTTGAAACCTATATAATTTTATTAACCAATGTCATCCCAATAAGTTTAATAAAAAAACACTATGACTCGCTTTATCGTGATACTTGCTTTATGGCGGTGGTCTGAACCTGAACCCACAATGTCCTAGAGGTATGCCTGTATGCGTTTTATACATATGCAGTTATTCACTTCTGTGCTTAAACACCTTTGTCTTGAAAATTCCTCTTCTGTGAAAATTTTTACATATAAAAGACTCAGCAAAGGGTGGGTCCATAGTTTGGGCATTGATTAATTTTCAGGTGATTCTTTGTTCCCTAAGCATTTCATGACTTCATGCCATTGTGTAAGTTATCCCTCTCAGTCGGGGAAGACCCTCGGTGCCCCACCAGTAATCAGTTCTCTTCCTATGGCCTTTCGCACACACAGCTTTCTTATTTATTTATTTATTTTTAATTATTTTATTGGAGAGTTAGGGATGGGAACAATGCTGGAGAACTGGGAAAGGGAAACATTGTGTTTTTCCAGGACCCATCAGCTCCAAGTCAAGTTGTCATCTTTCAATGTTAGTTGTGGAGAGTGCAAGCTCAGCTCCAAGTCCAGCCGGCACTTTGAATCTAGTTGCAGGGAGTACGCAGCCCACCATCCCTTAGGGGAGTCGAACCGGCAACCTTGTTGCTCAGAGCTCGTGCTCTAACCAACTGAGCCCTCCCGGCTGGCCCCTCACAGCTTGTTTTTAAATGACTGTTTATAAGTTTGTTCTGTGGGCCAGGATGAGTCCTTCTGTGGCAGCATTTGCTGAACACACCTGTCAGAGCACTGCCTACCGTGGGATCATGTTAAAAATGCTGCTTCCTGGACACTGTCCTAGTACTATTGACTCAGAACCATTTGAGAGTGAAGTCAGGGAATCTGCATTTTAAACAAGCTCCCTGGTGATTCTAAGTTGGAACATCTCTGCTGTGGACCAAGGGCAGCAACTTAACTCATCTTCCCTAGTGTCCCAGCCCATAATAAGTTAGAAAAAACATACTGAATAAATTAAAGAAGACCCTAAACCAGATTTTATAAAGAGGTCTGGCAAGTTCAAAAATACCACTGCATTTACTAACATGCCAACATTAATTGAAAGTCATATGGTTTCACAAACCAAAGTTAAAAAAACGCACTGAAACTCAAGAATTTGTTGATAACATTATCTGTGACTCTGGAGTAGATATATTTGGGGAGGATTAAGTGATTAAATGTCCCTTATGTTCTTTTTTAAAATGTCAGGATGACAAAAATTTTAGGGACTTCTGTACCTACATAGCATTTATAATGTAAAAGAGGACTCGTGATTCCTAGCAAGGCACGAATGCCATTTTCATCTGGTTCTTGAATGTTTAAAAACTTGGAGAGAGTTTTGCCCATTGAAATGGATGTCACTATAGCTGTGGAAGCTTATTAACTTAGAGTGCTTGGTGAAAGGAAGGGTTGAAAAGGTTTTCCAGCTTCTAACAACTGGCGTAGATGACGTTGTAAATGGTCTTATCTTGTCCTGGCAGGTAACTTTACAATGTAGAAGCCTGCCTAGAAATCACCAGTTAACACCATGGTCTAGAATAGTCGTTCGTGCCTTCATAGAAAAAATTCCAGAGATACAAAGCTTATGAACACTCAATCATCAGAGTTCTCTTTTAAAAAAGGATTTCCCAGTGTAGTTAATTTAAAACCATATTATGGATTGTTTTTCTTGTTTTCTTTTTTCTTTTTTTTAAAGGAGGGTGCAGCTCAAAGTGGCCCATGCAGAAATCGAACCAGTAACCTTGTTGTTCAGAGCACGTGCTCTAACCAACTGAGCCAGCAGGCTACCCTGGATTGTTTTTCTTTTAATGGTTAAAACGAGGATTTTTTTTTCTTTGTGTCTTATAATTTAGGAATTAGTGTATGATTGCAAAGTGGAAAGAGTGTGTATATGGGGTGCTCCTTTGTTCTGGAGATGAAGTCTTGGATTTGAATTCTGGCCATGCAGTGAAAAAGTTTTCCTAATCTCCAAGAGACCCTGCTTTCTTATCTGTAAAATGAGGCTAGGGAGATGCTTCGCCCACTTCACTCAGAATAGTGATAATAGGATTGAGTAAAAAAAGAGATTATGTATGAGAATGTGTTTTAAATGATAAAATACTAATAAATCAGCGATTTACAACAATTTATTACTATCTGCTATTATCAAGAGAATTAAGTTTTGAGTAAATATCTGATTTACTCTTGAACATTTTAGTCATGAAAGAAAATCATTTTTATCTATTTTGTATCTTACTGGTTTTTTAAAAAAGTTTCCTTTGCAGATATAACCTTTTGGCAAATAACTTTGTACTTGCTTATCTGTTGGACATATGCAATAATTAAAATATCAACTTTTGTTTAAAAAGATCTTAGAGAAATTAACATTATTTTAAACTGTAGAATCAAGCCTTTTATTTTGTACTTGGTGTCTTATCAAAAAATTGGCTGGCTACTACCTATAGAAAGGTTGAAGAAAATTAATTCATCAGGTTTACTACTTGGGGAAGAATCACGCTTTTCATTTAAAACCAAATTGGAGGTTTCATTTCAAACTTATTTAAAAATAAAAATAAAGATGTAGTAGATAGATAAGAAAAAGGAGTAGTATACTAGGAATAGTTCTTTCCTATTCCCTTTTAGCTTTGCTCTTTTTTTTTCTACTCCCCACCCGCAAACCCTTAGAAGAATGGGTGACTATTTCCACCCCAGTCCTAACCAACAAATCACACTGCTTCACAACCTATTATTCTCCCTTCCTTCCTCTCCTTCTTTGGAAAGAAATAAGGTAAAAAAACAAAACAAAAAAACCCCCCCAAAAACCACATACACACACACACAAAACCTCTTTGAGGCTTATTAGGAGCTTTAAATTTGAGTTTGATTTGTGACCTGTCATAGTTTGAATAATTTGCTTCCATGGCATTTTGCTTATCTCAGCTTCCCAGCTGTATGCCCAACTTCTGCCTCTCCTCTTTCTTGGCAGGTTAGTTTAGCTTATTTTTCAGGATAGAACCAGTCTTTCCCCCTCCCCACCTCCCAATGACTTTCCAGGGAAATTGGGGTTAAACATCTCAATTCCCAATCTCTTTTTTTTTTCCCCCATCACTCAGCAGCCTTGACTTCCTGATCATGGCAGTACCCATCCATATTAGATGTATTATTATTTTTTTAAAGACTGTGATTTAAAAGTCAGCAGCCAGTGAGGAAAAGATAATAGATGCAGGTTATCTAACCAATCATCCTAGCAAGAGTGAGGCTATTGGTGATTCTCAGTCAATGTCCCTCCCTTCTCCAATTATTGGGTCGTCGGGAAAGTCATGATATACCTTTGCATTGAAAAACATAGAAAAATACGTCATGACTTTCCCGATGACCCAATATAAATCTGTTCATTTATTGTTTCTCAGTCTTTATTGTTTCAGAGTGCATTAGAAAAGTCTAGTACATTAGTCCTGGATGGGGTCCAATCTTCTGAATGTCTAACAGGCAGCCCAGGTGATCCCACTCCAAGGTGGCCATCAGACCACACTTTGGTAAACCATACCTTTAGAATCATGAAAAGACTATTTTGCAGACACCACACCAAAGAAAATATACAGGTGGCAAATAAGCACATGAAAAGATGCTAAACATCATATGTCATTAGGGAATTGCAAATTAAAGCAATATGAGATACCACTACACACCTATTCTAGCAAAGCTTAAACATACTCTCACCATATGTTTCAGACAGAATGTTTGTATCCCCCTCAAATTCATATGTTAAAACCCCAACCTCCAATGTGACTGTATTTGGAGATGGAGCTGTTTTGGAGGTAATTAAGGTTAAATGAGATCATAGGGTGGGGGCGCTTAGCTGATAGTATTAGGGTCCTTATAAGAAGAGACTAGCAGGGGAGAGATGGTCTCTCCTCCCTCACATTCCCCCTCAACCACATGAGGACCTAGTCAGAAGGTTGTCATCTGCCAGCCAGGAAGGGAGCTCTCACCGGAAACCAAATCAGCTGGCACATTGACCTTGGACTTCTCAGCCTCCAGAACGGTGAGAAATAAATTTGCTTTTTAAGCCACCCAGTATTTTGTTATGGCAGCCTGAGCAGACTAATACATATTCCATACGACCCAACAATTTTGCTCCTAAGTAGTTACTGAAATGAGTTGAAAACTTATGTCCACACAGAAACGTACACATGAATGTAACAGCTTTTTCATGATTGCCAAAAATTGGAAGTAACCAAGATGTCCTTCAGTAGGTAAATGGACAAACTGTGGGACATCCATACAATGGAATATTATTCAGCAATAAAAAGAAATGAGCTAGCAAACCACACAAAAAAAATTGGAAAAAAGATATGGAAGAACCTTTATTTTTTTTTGAAGATTTTTATTGGGGAATTGGGGATGGGAACAGCGCTGGGGAGTTGGGGGAAGGGGAACAGACAAGTTGCTGTCCTTTTGTTCTTCAGTCTAGTTGTGGAGGACGTTGCTTCACTGGCCCAAGTTGGCACCATCATTGCGCTCTTCCTGGGAGAGGCAGATCAGTCTCTGGCTTCTGGACAGCCGCTCACGGTGGCTTGGGGGCCGCTCACGCTGGCTGCTGGCTACACACAGTAGCCCATGGTAACCCACTGCAGCAGGGGCTGCAGCCTACGCCATCGCCGGCGACTCACAGCAGCCCAGCTCCAGGTTGAGCTGTTGTTCAGCATCTTAGCTGTAGAGCGCAGTGTCACTGGCCCTCGTATGTGGGATCCGAACCGTGGGATCCGAACCGGGGCCCTCTGGTGTCCCAAGCCAGCTCTTAACCAACGTGCCCGCTCAGCCGGCCCACTGGAAAAACCTTTAAATGTATACTCTAAGTGAAAGAAGCTGGTCTGAAAAACCTACACACTGTATAATTCCAACTATATGACATTCTGGAAAAGGCAAAACAATGGAGCTATAAAAAGATCAGTGTTTGCCAGGGGTTTTGTGAGGAGGGAGGGATGAATAGGTAGAGCACGGGATTTTTAGGGCAGGGAAACTTCCGTATGATACTGTGGTGGAGGATAGAAGACATTCTGCATTTGTCAGGACTCAGAATTATACAACACAAAAAGTGAAACCTCAACTGTGGACTTTAGTTAGTAATTGTCAATATTGGTGCATCAATTGTAACAGATACATCACAGCAATGTAAGATGTTAAGATCGGGGAGCAGAGCAGGGCGGGGTGAGTTGAGGTGGAGTAAGGGAATACATGGGGACTCTACTTTCTGCTCATTTTTTCTGTAAACCTAAATCTGCTCTAAAAACACAGACAGTTTATTGATTTTAAAAAAGGGTATTTGGGGTTCCCCCTTGTTTCCTGTGGGAAAGAACTAAAATTAAGGTAGTTTAAAAATTAAAAAAAAATACATTGAGGTTGGATTGAACATCAAGATACAGGACTTTGTTTTGCTGTTTTACAAATAAAAGCAAAAAAGCAAAAAATGGAGACATTTTCAGTGGAAGGAGGGTAGTCTCCTTAAGTGCTGATATAGACCCTCAAATGGCTGTATGTTGCTGTTTGCCATTTAGAGAAATAGCCAAAGGTGGGGGTCTTTCTTTTACTAAATTACAGGGTCAAATCTGTGAAGAACTGTTACATGTGAAATGTATTCTTGGTATCTGATAGCATTGCATAGTGTTCCCGATCATTGCGTGTGTGGGAAATAGTTTAAGGTATTTCCTCACCTTCCTCTTCAGTATCTCTCATTGGCTGCCAGGGGCTTAAGAGCTTGAGCATTTTTATCAGCCATCCTTGTTCCTGATCCCTAGTTTGAGATCTGCCCTTTAGAATAGGAGCCAACCACCCTAAGAGTTAAAGGTAATTACGTAGCATCTTTTAGTTAAAAAAAAAAAAGTGAATTTCTGGTGTGAATTAAGAGTAGGCTGCCCTTTTAATCATTAAAGTGGCCTCTTAGAACTCCTGATTTAATAAAAAGATAAAAATATTTTGTAATTAGCAGATCAAAGTACCACTGTGGCTGCTGTTTACATTGTCAATATGTAAATGAAACTTCTAAAGGGAGTGAAAAGAATTGGTTTAGCACCTCTTTAATTTTGTTTATGTAATTCCTTTGCTTAAAGTCTTCCCCCACCCCTCCCATTTCACATTGATAATGCTCAGGTAAACATTAACTTACCCCTCTCACTTTAGTCTCAAAGAACTTGAAAATTAGCAGTGTCCCAGTTTTGGAGGTTTACTATATTTAAGTCACAGATTGAGTTCACCCATCCTCTAAAACAAAACATGACCTTGAAAGGTTCCTTCATCAACCCTAAACCATAAATGAATCCATTGGTGACTTGAATTTGAAGAAGCACCAAAAGAAATGGGTGTTTCCATGGTAATCTTGAACTGGAAATGGACAAAATCCTTCTGTATGAATTAACAAATGCAATGTGGCTTAGCTTGCATTGCTTGTTTGGAATACAATGTATGTTTAAAAACAAAACCTGTTGACAGAAACTTTTCTGTTTAGGTGGTTTGGCAGGTTAGCCTTGTGTAAACTGTAGTTCCAGTCCAGTCCCTCAAACTGGAGGGCGGGGTACTGTTTCTCCTTAGGCTCTGATATGATTAGAGTGCTGTATTTAAAACAGTCACTTTTAAATAAAAGTGAATGTTGACTGCTTTATTTCAAGGCTCTACCTAGGCATATTTGGGGAGGGGGTGCATAATGGAAGCATTGGTAAGCCTTGCGTATGTGAAAGGAAAACTACTTTATATTTTAAGTCATCTATCCCTGATTGCTTTTTGGTTTGCAGCCTTCTAGTAGTGTTCTCTAGGACTACCCGTTATAATATACCGAATGTGCATTCTGGATAAAACTGCTCAAAGCCAGTGGATTAGATTAAAAAGCTGTCTAAGAGAGCCTAAGAACTTGTTTTATGAAGGTTCCCAGCTCTTCAGTCGTGGGTCCTGATTTGAATTCATTCAGGACTAAAAAGAGTTGAGAGCATGTCTGTGGAAGGGTATTTATTAAGAAATTTGTCCTAAAATAAAAAAAAAGTCATGTTAACTAAAGGCAAGGTGTTAGATGTAATTCTTGTCACTGTAGTTAGGGCAGTGGATTTACTTTAATTTCTATAAATGGAGAGCAGGGATCTGACCTTTTTGTTTGTTTTAAGGAGTTATTAAAGGCTCACGGGAAAGAAAGAGCAAAAAATTAAGTGGGTGGCATTTGTCTGTATGACCATTAGCAAGGCTGGAATTGTGGGCACGTTCATGACTCAGGTGGGTCGACTTTTTATACTGTGCGATGGTGGTAGTAGGTCTTGCCAAGATGACAGCAAGCAAGGGCTTTCTTTGTTTGAGCCTCATTAGTATAGCTGAGATAGGACCTCATTGCTCTCTGTTTCCCTCACACAAATCTGGTGAGATTTAATTAGTCGTACTTACAAAAAGCTACCTGGGGCCCGCATGTAAGGACTGAATTCACCCAGTGCCTGCCCCGCCCCCCCGGAGAAAACAAAACGACTGGCTCTTCCTTTCCCCTCCCTATGCTTTCCACACTGACCTCTCTGAGTCACTGGGCTGGAGGCCTGCTCCGCTTTAGGCTGTTCACGTGTCCTGTCTGGTCTCTCCTACGTGTCCCAAACTTGATTTTGGACTTAGTAGCGAGTGAAAAGGGTACATATGGGTAGAAGAAAGAACTCTTCCGCTCTAACCACAAGGCGTTTCCTCATGCCTTTCATACCTAGCTATTTCATAGAAAATTAACTTTGTGTACCCTCGTAATGGCTCTCATCAGTTTCCTGCTAAAGTTATGTGTTTAAAAATATATATATATATTTATAGTTGCTATAGTTCATTCATAGATCAGGACTGTGAGTAAATTATTTGGGTACTTAGCAGTCTTATTTGGAGAGATGCTTTTTAAGAGTCCTCATGGCTCTTTATAGAAGCATATTTCCCATTGTTTCTCTGTGATGCCAATTTGATTTACCCTTATTCTTAATCCTGCTTTCAAAAACTTAAATGTTTTACATCTCTTAAGGTAGCATTGTCCATCAGAAGTATTAGGCAAGCCCTGTTTGTAATTTAGTTTTCTAGTAGCTATATTTAAAAAAGTAAAAAGAAACAGGTGAAATTAACAGTATAATTTGTTTAACCTAGTATATCTAAAATATTATCATTCAATATGTAACCAATATAAACAATTACTAAGGTATTTTACATTTTGTTTTGTACCAAGTCTTCGAAATCTGGTATGTACTTAGATTTCATAAAATATACAGTTAAAATGTAGATTCATATACTTGAATTGTTCCAAATATATTTGTTTTCCAGTAATTGATCGGTTATATATTATTATTATTTTTTTTAGTGAAGGGACTTTATTTTCTTCTTTTGCAATGACACTGTCTTTCTAATTAATGTTCATTAACTTCTTTTTTTTATTCAGTTATATTTTAAAAACTTAAGTTGATTAAAATAAAACAAAAAATGTAGTTCCTTTATTGCACTAGGCACATTTTAAGTGCTCAATAGTCATATGTGGCTGTTGGCTGCTGTATTGGACGGCACAGTGTTCTTTATCTGTCATTCTTTCTTTAGTAGGTTTCCCATTTTCAGATAATGAACCCGAGGCCCAGATTATTAATCAATCACTCTTTTTCACTATGCTTTTGTAATATTTAGAACAGACCTAAATTCAGAGTGATTAAAAATTCTGAACACATCTTTTGTGCCAGACATGACCATGGAAGGGATGATTTACGTAGATTTCATTTTAATTCACCCAGCAGTTGATAAATTTCTATTTAGTGAAGGTCAGTGGAAGAGTCTAGAATAGAATCCAGACCTTCCAAATTGCTGTCTGACTCCTGTTGTGCTAGATTCTAATAATTTCTCTTGCTGTGGAGTATTTCCTTTCACTCATGATAAGACAAGGAGTCCTCTTCTGTTTAGTGATATGTAGGTCTAGATCCACCTGTTGAAAACAGACCGCTCTACCCGGTTTCAGCAGGGGGGGCGGGGACTGGATACAGGAAATTAGGTTCTGCCTATATCTTGGAGAATTGCAAGAGCAGGCTCTGGGTTGAATTTCTAGAAATGCCTCTCAGAATAACATGGTAGAACTGGCTAGTCAAGGAAACTGCTACCTGAGCTGTCATCAGGAGGCTGAGCAGTCAAGCGCCCTCTCATTATTCCAGCAGCCAAGGTCAAGACCTCAGAGCCTAGCTGGCAAAATGGTGCAGATGCTGGGTGACTCTTTACCTTTAAAGCTTGGGACCAAAACCCAGGACTTCAGAAGCACAGCCCCATCTTATTGGTACAGTGTTACTTCTACCTTTCAGATCTGCCATGGCTGTGTCTACAGAAGCTTTGACAATGTGTTCTCCTGTTGTCCCATGTTGTGCAAAAAGGGCTTGGAATATACAGTAATACCTTGGTTTGCAAGCATAATTCATTCCGGAAGCAAACTACTCGTATTGCAAGACATCACTCGTTAACCACGTTAAAATGTGTTAGAAATGTTTGCTCATCTTGCGGAACACTTGAAAACCAAGTTACTCGCAATCCAACGTTTTACTGTATTTTAAAGAAGTCTGCAGTAGTTGCCCAAGTGGTTAGCCTATTGGTGTGGAACTCGGAGATGGGCCAAGGTGAATCTCAGCTGAGCCTGGGGTTATTTGTCTTGCTGAGATAATTTCACAGAGATGTGGAGAAAGAGCATGAGCTGAGAGAACAGGTGCTATGGAAGTTGTGTTTTCTTCTCTGGAGGGTGGTTTTCTAGGTCAGTGTCTCCTGGGAAGATAAGAACAGATGGGAATACACCTGGATCAAACTTGATTATTCTGTATTTTGAAAGATCTGAGAGTTCAACTCTATGCAAATATATGAGTGTTGTTTAAATATCTAGGTTAGTGTTCTAGCCTACTTTATGATGCTTTTGTGTGTTTGAACATTCAGGGCCTTTAAAATATGGGGGAGAGGAGATTATATTGGAATTTTTGCCCTACTGCTGTTCTAACTGGGGTTGTTAAAAATATATCAAATGTGGGGATGAAGCACTACAAAGAGCAGTATGCAATTTTGGAAGAGACAGGTAGAAAGAGTTACTACTATGTTTCTCGGGAATGTTGTGATCAAGATAGTAGACATTGGGCAATGTTATGGAATTGTATAATTGTGGTTGAAAATACAGTACTTTACATGGCAGTGACTTTTCACAGAACTATTCTTCAAAATGTGTATAAATCAAATAATTTGAAAAATTAGACACTGCAATTAGGTTCAATTGAACACAATTCATCATTCTTTTATTGCATCTCTGAATGTTTAGTGCATCTCATTATGATTAGTGTAAAGCAGTGTGTCTGTAAATGTGGTCCCCAGCACCAGCATCATCACCTGGGAACTTGTTAGAAATGCAAATTCTTGGCCCCTCTCTAACCTATTGAATCAGAGAACCTAGTCAGCACCCTACAGTCTGCAGTTTAACAAACCTTCTAGGTGATTTTGAAGTTTAAGAACATTGACATGAAATGATTCAATGTTCGTCTTTAAAAGGATTACCAGTCATCAGTTATTCCTATCCCAATCTGTTCTCTCTAAAAAACAAAACCAAAGAACAACAACAACAACAACAAAAGGTAAGAAAATTTTGTCCTTGGGCAAGTAATTTAACCTGTATGTATCTCAGTTTCTCATCTGTAGAATGAGAAAATTTATAGTTTTGGGTTTTGTGAGGATTAAATGAGATATATGGTTAGTGTTGTGTGCATAGAACAGTTCAATAATTAATTACCATTTAATATTGTTATTATGTTCCACTTTTTCAAAAACACTTTTAGTGGTAGCAACTTGATTTCGTCTTACTAAGTGGAGACTTAAGGTGGACATACATTTAACCTGTTAGGTTTAGTCCTCTTAAATTGTGTTGGATTCTGTAATTTGTATTTCAGATAGCATTTAGTTTATTATTGCTTTATTTTTATCCATTTTAAAAATTAACTTTATTTGAATTTTTTTTAACTTCTTTCTACCTCTTTTTCCATTTTTGTCATGTTTTTTAAAAATTCTTCTTTATGTTGTGATAGTTTTACTGTAACTCAGTTTTCAAACTTGATGAATGATGTGAAAAGATAAACAGGAGAATAAACCAAAAGGTTTTCTTAGGTTGGTTTAGGCAGTAGGCTGGAGGTACTTCTTTTTGTATACAAGTGTATAATTTTTTTTAAAGGAGAGACTGTATCTCTGGATGGAGAACACTCTTTGAGCAAGAAGACATTTAAAAAAAAATTTTTTTCAAATAATAAAAGGGTAGGTAAGAATTTTTGTTTCTGTGTTTGCAACTAACAAATAGAATGGGAACTCTAGAAGCTATAAGCTTACCTGTGTTCATGAGGCTTAAATAAAATATTTCTTTAGAAATTTAAATAGCTCTGCATGAAAATACTTCTTTGTTTAACGCTAAGGGATGATGTGTATGTGTGAGTAGTGGTCCTTGTTTTGTTTCTATGACTGAGCGACTGTGGGTTTCTATACTACAAAGACATGTCTTCTATTTTCAGTGAGTAGTTTTACTCCTAGTTTCTTTGTATGAAATACAGTCTAGCGATTGTGTAGTTAGTTTACAAAGTCTCTGTGTGACTCATCTTCAGGCTATGGCTTTTTCAAGTTACACTTAAAGGTCAGAGTCTATTGATTCCTTAGCCCTGCCTTTTCTAAGTGGGAAGTGAGAGTCAAAAGGAGTAAAAAATATGGAATTTGTTGGATCTGGAACCAGACCAATGTTTTTTTTCTTTTTGAAGGGGTTGTGAACAATCAGCATTGCTGAGGATTCCCAGAACTGCCAACTAATTTGAGACTTAATCTTTCTTTCTTTTTTTTTCACAAGAGAATAAATCCGGTTTTATTTATTTACTTTTCAATAAGTTTAAGTCCTTGGGGGTACAGCATTGCAAGGATTCTGTGTCTGATGGCCTTAGCAGGAAAGTTGCTTTGGAGTTTGGCACAAACCATGCCACTGTTTCCACGAGCACCAATTAGTTACCTTTCCCCAGATTACTGGTTTTATTTGGCTTACTACCTACCAGGAGTCACTGTGTTGTTCTTTGCCTTGCACACATAAGCACATCTGTTTCCTAGATAGAATTCAGTTTTATCTTGAGCATCAACACCTGCAGTTTTTTTTTTTTGTTTGTTTTAAGCTGAGCCATCCTGCCACCTGTTGGCAGCTCAGCAGCACCTCAGCTCAGGCCGGGCATTGAACCGCTGTTGCTCAGAGCTCAAACTCTTGAGCGAGCTCTTAACTAACTGAGCCACTCGGCCGGCCCAAAACACCTGCAGTTTTAAGAAGAGCTGTGTGCTTCGCTCCCTCTGGTTCAGTAGCCAATAAAAATGGTGTTGGACGACAGCCTTCCAGACATACTTGTCGTTTTAGATGCCCTGCTCCCAGCAGGCCTCCACAGGCCTGAAGATGGCGGAAAGAAAACGTGATCTTTTTTAACTGTTATTCATTAAAGTGGGCCTTTGGACTTTAATATGTGTTTAAATGTTTGATTTCTGTATCACACTGACAAAAACAACAGACTTAAAAATTCTTAAGGTCTCCAAATCCCCCTTTCCCCTCATGTTGTAAATATACATAACATGTCAATATGTTGTCATAGACATTCCAACCATCTTATTTAAATAAAATAGTTTAATTTAAAGTAAAATTTATTAAAACTGTGAGGATGTAGGAGAAATGTTTCCTGTTTCTTTGAAAATATAGCATTTAGCTTTATGTTAGTTTTATTTATATTGAGCATTAGTGAGTAACAAAATGTAAAATTAAAAAAAAGAAAATACTGCAGCCCTCAGTTGCTTTTTATTACTACCAAGCCAGGAGGGCTGATGGAGGAAAATTAAGATTGTATGACTTGATTCTTTGGAATTCTGACTGTTGTCACTGTATAAACAAAACAATCTCTGGCTGCTCGCAGAGTTTTTGTCCCTTGGACAGATATAATGTCCTGGTATTTTTCATATTTTATTATCAAAGCCAAGGTCTAGAATTTTAAGTGGGAAGTTGGCTCTGATATAATCAAATGCCAAACAAAGCCCATCTGAAAGTCCAATAAAGTAAAATTATAGTATTGCAAAATAAGAGAGTTACTGAACTAAATCCCCACAATTTGAGGATCTTTACTATAAAGATGTTATTGTGCTATGAGACGGGAGGGGAGGTAGTTTGGGCCAGCTGAGGGCATTACTTTGATCCACAAATGGGGAGCGGAGGGTTCATTTTCCCCTTGGGGTTACTGAAGGAGGAAGAATGCTTGCTGGTACAGACCACAGAGCATTACTGAGCTTCTGCTTCTCCTTGAGAACCAAGCACCGTGTTAGGTGCTTTACATATAAATAGGTATTGTTAACTCCACTAATAGGGACCCGAAGTGAGATTCCAAGTGGCTAAATGATGACATGCCTAGGGTCATGGAACTTGTAAGTGGAGAAGCTGGGATTTGAAATTGTCTCTTCCCTCCAAATCTCTTTCTGAAACTGGGTATTCTGAATTACTGAGGACCCCACCGAGTTTTCCATAGTGCTTGTTTGCTGAAGTTTTATTGTAGGTTGTACTCATCGGCTTGAGTATTTTTCATGACAGTCAAGCACGGTTTTAAATCTGTTGTAGGGAATCCCTTGTATAATATTCCTTATGCCTCAGACTTCGGAAAGTCTTGGGATATCTTGGCGACTATTTAATTTGGGTGTTAATAATTTGGCAATGTAGATAGATGCTTGCTGTTCAGAGTGGATTTATGACTTTTATAGAGGGAGTGAGCCTATTTTTCAAGGAGTGACATTGTGGTGGTGTGTGCGCAGTAGCCTGTGGAGGCTTTTTGGGTTTAAAAAACAGTTTTTGCTTATTAGCAGGTGCTTTGAGGAAGTTACTTGAGTTCTCTAACTTTCACTTTTTTTGTTTTTAAAATGGGAGTGCCTGTCGTTTCTTTAGGGAGATTATGAATAACACAGTGCTGAGCATATAAAGCACCCCTCAAACGCTAGCTGCTAGCGTTGGCCTCACTGCTGTTTATAGACCTTCTGATTCTTCTTAATGAAACTCCTTTTACAGTCATTTCTCCCCTGTTGGTCTTGAGGGTGGACAAGATGGTAAATGTTACTCTTACGTAGGGTTAGGGTGGAATCCCAGGCTCTGGATAGTTTCGCTTTGGAAATTTTTTGAGGTAGATTAATTTTCCTCTTTCTACTTGGGCATTTCTTCTCCTGTCTTTCTCTCAGGCATCCTGAAGACAAAGATGTGATTCTTACATTCTTGGTTGGAATCCCTACTCCCACCTCCCTCTGTGTAAACTCTCTGAATCTCAGTATCTTCATTTCTGTAACGGGGATCAGACTCGTACTTCCTCTCAGGGTTATTACAAGGATTAAATGAGAATACAGCCAAGTTATCTGTACATAGCAAGAGCTCAGTGAGCTTTAGCTAAAAGGGAAAATAAACCTTTTTAAACAGATGACATTCCCCTTCAGGAAAAAGAATTAATTTGCTTTATTTTCTGTTGGGATATTTTTGTCAGATTCTTTTCATCCTTTACTTGTTACATCGTCATGTGAAACTTTGTTATGTGAATTTTGGGGTGTGTATGCCTGAGGACACAGTAGCTTTCTCTTAAATTTGGATCTTGCCACAGCTTGGTTTACTGGGACAGGAATGGATGAGTTCTAAAGACATCCAGATAAGAGCATCATTTCTCACCAGAAATGTTTTAGCAGTCATCATCATGGAACAGTAAATATTTACTTTCTGAACACAAAAGTGATATTTTTTATTGAAAAGCTCGCAGAAAATAATAATATTATCCAGAATCCCTCCTCCAAGGGGTTGTTAGTATTAGTATTTTACTGTTTATCCTTTCACATCCCCCTTCCGCTTTTTATTATGGGAATTTAAAGATAGTGTAATAAACTCTTATGTATACACTACTCAGCCTCCATAATTATTAATTCACAATCTTGTGTCATCAGTACTATCACCCAGGCCTCCTTTCCCATCTCCAACTGAATTTATTTTGAAGTCAGCCTTAGACATCTTATCATTTAAACCATACATATCTTGGCATATGCTTTTAAAATGTTATCTATCAGTTTCTAACCCTCCACGTATCTCTTTTACTTTAGGGCATATTCAAGTATTTATTTCTGGTCATTGTATATAATTCTTCTTAGCTTTGGGGTTCCATTAGCTGATTTTTCATTAATTTGGAATTTTTGAGTGCCATCTGGGTGGGGGATGGATGTTGGGGATTCTGGTGTGTGGTGTTGAGGGGTGTGTGCGGATGGGAAGAGTTCTTAAAACATGGGCGTTGCCTTTTCTTTTCCCTTCCCTCCCCTCCCCTCCCCTCCCTTCTCCTTCCCTTCCCTCCCCTCCCCAACAGAATGAAGGGTTGTTAGCTTTCAGAGCTATAAGCCAAGTGTTAATCTCCATAGCCATTGTCAACTGAAGACCTGCTTGGTTAATGTAAGCCAATTTGTTCATTTCAAAATATACATTACTATTGGACATGTACCCAATGTCTTGGGGGCCAATCTGTAAATCTGAGTTATGATGATAATGTGGTCAGGGCTAGTTTATTGACCAAGTTGTGGAACATTTCTTGTGTTAAAGTTATGTTTTCTGGAACCCCCCACAAGGAAAAGGTGTACTGGTAGAGATGAAATGAATTAATTATAATTTCAGTGCTCAAACATGAAGATTTGCTAAAACAGAGTTTGACGAAAAATAGTTTTCTATGTCATTTTATGTTTAGGCTCATAATTTGGTATGGCTATCATTTGGTGACTTTGATAATTTGAAATTGCAACTAGCAAGGCTAATAACCTTTTTTTAAAAATGAAGGAAAGTTAAAGGATTTGTATTATTCAATAAATCTTATTAATTTATGTTAAAAAATTTAGAGTATAGTACTACTTCCAGCTCTTCTTTTGGTTATAAAAGCCCATTACTTCAGATGCTTAGAGAAAAGAGACCCACCCTAATTTCTTTCAGCCTTATGTTTTCACATCTAAATAGCTTTTTTTTTTTCTTTTGAATGATGACATTATCTTTTGTTCTTTTGGGTGTATCCTGAAATTACTGCTCTTTTTTTCTAAGAAGAGTTCACACATTTTCAAATACCATTCAGACACAGTTTTTAACCCATGAATGTCCTGTTCCTAGGAGAGGCTGATTGCCTCGAATGTTCTATAGGCAGTGCCTAGGTGGTACCTTCAGATACTGGGGCTGCCCTCAGGATCAGGGACCGGGCAGCCTCCCAGAATCCTGAATGAACCTCTTTCTTAGGTCAATTGCTTTGGGTATTTTTCATGAAATAGAAATGCACTGATGTGCCTCAGTACTCCTTTGTTGGCTTAACCATTGGTCATTTGGTGTACTACCTGAAGCTGTAGGTCCAGATGCTGTCTGCTGCTTTCTCCCCTTCCAAATGTCACATGGGTATGGACAGAGACACAAGGTAAGGATGCTGATGTCTGTTTCCTCTTGCCTCTGGAGCCCCATGTGGATTCCTCTAGATACCTGCTCCTCTGTTGCTTTAACTCTTTGATCACTGATTGATTAAATACATACAGAGCACCTCGTACCAGAAGTGTACTAGGCATTGAATATGGATATGAATACGGTAGTTCTTGCTCTGATGGAGGACATATTGTGTTACATGTGACAGTTCTGTAAACCAGTGAGTGTATACATGTTTCAGTATAGAAGCTGGGCTGAAAGTATGTATACCAAATGGTTAACAGGGGTTGGAGGGAGGAGGGAGAAGACCTTGTTTTATTGTATATGTCTAGGTAATGTTTGAATTTATTTAAGCATATACTGCTCATGCAATCAAAATAAAGTGAAGATGCATTGTGAGAGGTACAAGAAGCATATAGAAATACAGTGGGAAAGTGATTAGTTCCATGGGGGTCTGGGGACACGGGTAAGGTACACTTTTTGAAAGATTTCTTTCTCCTGAGTAGGTGGAGGAAAGTTGGGGTGGGGGTAGGGGGGAGGCTTTTTATGTGACAAAGCAGATTGTTTTGTTCAGGGTTTCAATAGTGACTAGCTTGTAGCAGATTTCTGGGCACCACAACCTTTTTTTCCTAGGGAGTGGAGAGGTAACATGCAATTGTGTTTTCTCTTGGAACTTGGAATATATTTGCTTAAATATATTTAATATTTTTGAAAAGGTGCCACACTTTGTGGTTAGATCTCTAGTGAACCTGGGTAAGTTTTTAAAACTCAATTATAAGTGAACTGTAGAAATCGTTAACTTTGTTTCAATAGGAATATTATATTAAGTTCAAGTCTACCTAGCAGAGTATATTAGTTGTGAGGGCAGGGCGGTATATATGGTATTTATAAAGGACGTCAGCCTTTAGGTTGTTGGGTGAGTTGGGGCACTCTGGAAGCTTTCCTTTTGGGGCAGTGAAATGGTAAGTGCAGTGTAACTATGCCCGCCCCCCACACCCCCAAGTTTCATTACAGCTCACTGTTTTGTTTTGTTTTGTTTTGATCCCTCCAAGCTCCTGAGCCCAAACATTTTAAAGTGTAGCTGATAATCCAGTGGAACCTAAGCTTGATCACTGTACAATTTCCACAGCAACACACTTACAGAAGATAATCTTGTAAATGAATTAGATAAAAAGATAAAATTGGAAACAAATGCTCAAGGCAGTATCCTTTCATTCCTCCAGTTGATGGGAGAAAACGAAATTCCAAGATCAGGCAATAAACCAGAGATTTTTACCTAATTTATGTGGGATAAAGCACTTAATTCTTTGATTCTCTGTACATGTCAATACGGTAGTGATCTCACTTCTGGAAGTTTCTTGGGTGTTTTCATTTTCCAGTGTTTCCTAGATAAATGGTAGGCATGTAAGCTGAGTTTTGTGTAGAAAGCAGTCATATTAAGTTCTACACATACTGTGTGGTATTTCTTCCCCTTCCTACAAAACATTTGCCTTTTGGAAGAATGGATGGCTCAAGGGATTAGTAATGGGGAAGTGGAGGCTTTCACATTGGTGCAGATTTGACCTTGGTCAGTGATGCTTGAAAATCAGCACTATTTAATAGGCATTAAGAGAGCCCACTTTTTGATCCACTTCCAGTGGATAAATATCCATAGTTCTTTAATGTCATAGTTGCGGAACTAATTGGCAGAATTAAATGATTTAAGAACTTTACTCCCCTTTTGCCCTCAGAAAATAGTTGCTTGTTGTTTAAATCAGAATCTTGGAGGCTGCATGAGTCATTTTTGACGACTAGAGACTGTAGCTAGCTTTGCAGTTCTTACTGTATCGGGAAGCTTATGGACTTGGCATTGCTCTTAGGAGGAGGAATTGGGGAAAGGGCTGGTTTTCCTTTCAGTTTGCAATTCTCCCAAATTCAGGGTTGCTCATCAGACCCTAGACACACAAAATACTGGAGCCATTCATCACTTAAGATTCATCCTTCTTTCCTCCTTGATCAAATAAAGGAGGTTTAAGTGTAATCTATTTTCTGTATCCTTGTTTTCCCTCCCTAAAAGAATTTCAGTGCATAAGGCTTTTTCTGACACCCTCCTTCCAATTGACACTATGAACTTGTGCAGTGTGGCTTCAGTGAATTTAGACGTGTTTTATGTTTGAAGCTCAGTACTGCCAGTCAGGATCGCTCTGTATTTATAGAGCTCCCAGGGAAGGGTGAGCGCTTGGTCATGATGTATTACCTGCTAATTTGTTAGCTGAAAGATAGGCCCATATATTTAGAACGATGACAGATCACAATATTTGGCTAAGTGTATCAGTCAGTGTCTCATTTTTCAAAACATGAAAACTCCAACATGCTACCGTAAAAATGCTGTGCTCTAGATGGATTTTCCTTGCTAAATGAATTCCTGTTCTGACTAGAGTCCCTCATCTGTCTATCATCTATCTATCTGTTTATCTATCTATCTATCTATCATCTATCTCTCTAATCTATATCTATCTATCTATCTATCTATCTATCTATCTATCTATCTATCTATCTATCTATCTATCTATCTAATCTATCTATCCTTTGTTCTCTCTGTCTGGAGCCAAGAGGTGTAGACAAGGCCATCACTAAAGGGGAGAATGAAACAAAACAAAACAAAACCCAAAAAACAATGGGTTTTCTAATCCAGCTGAGAAGCTTTAGGTTGTTCGAGGAATTAAAAGTGCCATGGGAAGGCAGAAAAGCAGTGATTACCCTCGAGCAGATGAGCTGTTGCATATTCTGGATGTCTCTGTGAACATTTATTGGGCTATTTCTCCCTTCTGCACACGGAAAGAATCCAGAAATGTATTTTGAATGGCTTATCCGAACAAACTGTCAACCAAAAGTAAAGGAAAAGACTGTCTTCAGCTATTAGCTGCCAAATATGTGATGCCATCCCCCACTTCAGTAGGGACCTGGCTTGGGGACAGCAAGATTAGATAGTGAATGAATACAAGGTATTCTCCATTGTAGTTCACCTCTGTACCAAAAGTGGTCTTAAAAAAAAAAAAAGAAATAAGGAGGTTTAGAAATAATCAGATCAGATTCCAGGTAAACCCATTAATGCTGTTACTCGGTGACATGTTACTGATTTTCCCAGGACTGTACTTGTAATCTATATGTTTTAAAGGTATTTAAATTTGGAGGTGATCATAGCTGAAGAGAGAAAGTTTGCCCTTGAACCCTGGCTAGTTTGCTTCTTGGAGACGGTCCCCCAGCCTGCCGGGCAGTACAGATAGGCTGCTGTGCTCCTGGCCTTGAGCTCTGAGCTGGGATTTGGTGGGGGGCGGGATGGAGTGTCACTGGTAGGTGTTGGTTTGGGTACAGTGTAAGTAAAATAAAGACAAAATGCAGGGAATGCTTTTGTGACCCAGTTTCTGAGATCCACAACTCTTATTCGTTAGAGCTCTGAGTTGGTCCTTCAGAGGACATCAAGTGTTAGGGAAATGTTTTCCTTGTCCTAGTCCCACCAAGTGGAAAGATAGGCAGGATTAATGAGGCTATTATTCCTAAGAATAGTGTCTTCTCTTAGAAAGCAAAATTATAAATTCTTTCTACCCCATCACCCTTAAGTACCCTTTCTGTATAAAATGACTTATGTATCCAGGAAGTGATCCTTCTACCTCTAAAAATACTTACTCTTTTTTTTTCTTGTCACTCTATTTTCTTTTGTTACACTTCTGGATCTGCATAAGCAAATTGTCTCTGAAATTGTCTTTGCTGGTGCTAAGGGTCTGTTGGCTGGCTATTTACATTTGTGAAGTAGTTTCTCAAATCCTGTTAATGTCGTAGATCAAATTTTAATTTACTTAAAAGTACTTTAGAAATAGAAAGTATTATCTTTCGTTTTTGGAAGTGTAAATTATTTTTAAACTTAAAAAAAAATTTTTTTTGTGGGGACTTAATAAATGATGGTGGGTGGAGGTAGGTAGTGACAGGAATAGAAGCAGGGACAGAAACATTCAACCACAACTTACATTACTTAATTTCATTTGCCATGCCATAGTTTTGCTGTTGGTTCTATGTAGTCACTGAGTGGGAAATTACACTGATTATGAAATTGGTTTTATTCCGGAAATGAGAGTCATGTAGTATAAGGACACAGCCCTTTTCACAAGCACAGCTCTCTGTACTACATTGTATATATTGACATGCATAGCTTTGTACATCTCCTCAACAGTAAATGTGATTAAATAAAATATAAAGATATTATATATGAAACATTCATAGAAAGAATATATTGAAATTCTTGTGTCTGAGGTTACTCTTAGTATTCCCCCATCTGCCAATAGTGATCCTCCTTACATCTTATCTCTAATCTCACCCCCAAACAAACAAACACACACAAAAAACAAAAACTCCAAATTCTTCAAAAGAATCAGAGAGAGTTAATTATAATGATATGTAGCAACCAGGACAATCTTAGCTGTTGGTCTGTCCCAAAAGCCTACAGAAGGTTCTTATTTCATAAGCAGAGATAATTTGTTTCTCTCTGTGTGCCATATGGTTTTGCAACTGCAGAGATCAAACAGATTTGTGGATGTAAACTTCAGTTCTGCACTTAATTTTTTTTTTTGAGTCCTGTGGAGATTTTCATAATGTGCTTGAATCGCTGATGCCAACCAGGTCTCTTGGAGTCAAGGATCCCTTGTCAGTTCTGTAAGCAACTATGTATGGTGGTTTTTATTTGCCTTGGACTTTAAAGATGACTTTGGAAAGGAAACTTGGAACGCAAATTGTCAACTGGAATGCAATGATTATTTGTTTTTTATAAAGACGATGATTAAAACCAGGAACCATTAACATAGAAGAAGAATTCCGAGGCTGCCCAGGTGGTCTCTTGAAGGGACTGGAGTTTTAATCAGAGAACTTTTAATTACACTAATTTATTTTGAGATTAATTGTTTTGGGGATAGTCTTCAGAATTAAGAGTTTGAGTTTCTTGATTGCTATTTTTTAAGGGGTAGTAGAAGAATTTAAGTGTGCTAGTGATTTTCCCTTGTTTTTTCATGACTATATATTTGCTGTGTCCTGCCGATAACAATGAGTATAATTTTTTTTTTTAATCGGGGAACAGTGTGTTTTTCCAGGACTGATCAGCTCCAAGTCAGGTAGTTGTTTTCAATCTAGTTGTGGAGGGCGCATCTCAGTGGCCCATGTGGGGATCGAACCGGCAACCTTGGTGTTATGAGCACTGCGCGCTAACCAATTGAGCTAACCGGCCATCCCACAATGAGTATAATTTTTAATATAGTGCTCGGTCTATCTAAAGTAGATGCATATTCCTTGGTCCCTTTGTTTTCCAATTATTAAATTTAACAGTGTAGCAAATCATCTAAACTGTCTCCATTTGTAGACTTTTTTTTAAAAAAATAAAGTAGCCCTCATAGGTGGGGTTAAATCTGGAAGGCAGAGCAGGGACTGAAACTCAGTCCTGTAGAGGTAAAATTTGGTAGATTTTAAGATTATCTTCTCTGTTTCAGATTTTCTCTCCTGTTAGTATGCAGTTACCCACAATCCTTCACATCTTATTAGATACATTACTCTTCCCTGGGGAAAGCCTCCAGGACTGTCAGACCCAGGTTCTTACAGGGTTTTCTGGCCACACCCTTTATATACTCTGATGCAGCAGCCACCACATTTGTAATACTTAATTCTTTGATTTTGGTTATCCTGGCTCTCCTGCTATTTATTTGGCTTCAAAAAATGGGAACTTTTTCTGTCTTGCTTTCTGCTGTGTTCCTAGCGCTTGGCTCACATCATGTGTGCTCGGTAAATATTTGTTAAATAAGTGACGGTATAGTTGGTATAAATCATGCTTACTTAATATGTATACATGTAGCTTTTTCCCTTTTGCTACTTTTCATAGAGAACATCTTCCAAAGTAGCAGTTGTGACGCTTTAAAAAATGACTACATGTCTTCTGTTTGCACGTATTCAAAAAGACCTGATGCCTGGCTATCCAGATGTTATTCTTGGTTTCTTTTCTTTTTTTCCAGCTTGTGAATGACAGCTATTATTTTGCTATTTTCCAGGCTTATAATTCCAGAACCCACAGCAGGAATAAGCTACAGTAATGAATTTCTGCGTAAACCTTACAATATGTTTCATCTTTGTTGGCACAGAGAACGAGATACGACTTCTTGAAAAGTACAGGATCCTAGAGTTAGAGTGAGAGCTCTTAGAAATCCTGTCATCTAACTCCCCCTTATTTTATGTCTGATGAAACCCAGGGCACAGGGAGTTTACCTGTCTTTGTCCAAAGTAAAATGACTAGTTAGACTGATTGTTTAGTGTGTGAGTAGGGTTAGGAACCCAGTCATCCGACTCCAAAATGGCCCTCTTTCTGCTAGAAAACTTTGCATTTGGCAGAAAGTAAGTTTTTCTGTTTACTCAGACTTCTTTAGGATATTCATGCATATCAAACACTCATGAATGACTGCTCCATAAATATGTATTTGATACTCCCTCAGGCAGTGGGAATAACAGATATCCAACATTTGATAGCACGGAGTACTTTATCGTACATAAATCAGGTAGAGGAGACACTCAGATTGATGAATGCAGTGTTTCAAAGGTGCAAAGTGATTTGGTGAAAGGCTCTGTAATAGTAAGGTTCCTTCTGGCCAGGCCTGTCACCATGCCAGTGTGCCATCCCTGTAAGGATTGAGCTTTGAAACAGTTATTCCCCCATCAAATAAACCCGACAATTTATTTGGAGGGGAACGTCAGACAAGTTAAGATCAAATGCCAAAACGAAGAGGACTTGGACCTTACCAGCGCTTCTTCAACTTCTCCTCTGATGGAGAAACCCCCTCTTAGGCACCTTCCATAAAAAACAGCTTGGGAATGGGAATGCCAACTTGAATGCCACACATTTCAACCAGTGAACCACCAGAGTTTGGTTTATTTTATGTTGATTTTTAGTCATGGGAGTTAAAAGGGTCCCATCTTTTTAAAGTGCTCAGACACACGTTTACAAGGAATAGGAGCCAGCATACTTGACTTGCTTTCTTTAGGAACACAAATATTCCAGAATACTTGTATTTCTAGCTGTATTTTAAAATGGACTCATAAGTAAAATATAAGAACTTTATGTTTTTATGTAAAATTATTTATAATAGACACAAATTAGGAAACCTTTCCAATCAAGAATGATTCTCCAGGGGCCACATCGGGGTGAAACCCCCTTTTGCTGCCACAGAGACCTTGGCCATCATGGTGGATTCAGGACAGGATAATCCCACCACAGTGCCTCCACCTGCCTTCCACCTTCAGCCACTAGCAGGAACACACGCAGTGGTCATGTCATCAAGGCCAGGCCAGTCGGGACTCTTTTATCAGGATTGTACCCCCCGAAGCCACGAGAAAGATGCTCTTCCCTTCCTCTCTGTTTGCAAGGCTGTAAAGTTTCCTGCTCAAAGCAGTTTGCAGTCATGGTTCCAGCCTTCTGGAAACAGAGCTCACTGATGAAAATGACGCCAACATGTCTAAGTTTTTCAGAGTGGGCAAAGTGCATATGAATTGCATTTACTAAGTGATATTCCAGGCGTGTCCTTCAGGCAGTGGTTGTAAAACTACACTGGACTCAAGAATTCCCCGGGAGTTTGTTTAAAAAAATGCAGATTCTTGAGCCCAACCCTATACTGAGCCAGACTCTCTGGCAGTCCAGGAATCTGGATCTCCAAACAAACATCCCAGATAATTCTAAGACTCCTGGGTGCTGTTGAATTGATGAGAGCCTGTTCTTCACCTGGCAGCTAAGGATGTTGGTTTGGATTAGGTGAAAGTTTGATTTAGGTTGATTGCAGTTAGGTTTGGAAAGGTGCTTCCTGAAAGCCAAATACAGCAGGGTCACATTTATTAAGACGAATTATTTGTTCAAAAATGTTTCTTTCCAAAAACTGTGGTTATGTGGGGTGGATGGCAGATGTATGGTCTGTAGCCATACACCTGCCCGCCCAGGTTCTCCAGGGTGGGTATTGGTGTCTTCTCTTTGGCTTCCTTCCTGCGGCCGCCTTTTCTGTTCACAACCACCTGTAGGCCAGAATGATTGGAGAGGAGCAGGCAGTGGTATCTATATCAACCTCTTTATTTAAAAGGTAGAGTCCATCAAGTTCTTTTCTGCTTTTTCTTGGTCACCAATATAGATTATCCCTCTACCCAGTTATTTTCCAAATATTGTTTCTTGATGCAAGGTGAAAAATGGAAAGAAGTCCTGAAGATAGAAAGTGTGACTTCTCCCATGGCCTCTTTCTCAGGGCTTACTCTCTTCCTATGTTTCTTGCTCGTAGATTTTTCTGCCTTGGCAACAGAAAGGCTGAGGCCATGAAGAAAGGCCAGGGTGGAATTTTTCCTAATTATATTGGGTTGTCGGAAAAGTCATGAAGCATTTTTGCAATGAAAAACATAGAAAAAATATGTCACGACTTTTCTGACAACCCAATATTTGTGAAGATGTGGGCTTGAGCTTATACAATAAAAATTCATACCAGGGGGAGGAGATTAGGGTAATTGTAATAATTATTGTGGTAGTGCTACTACCAGTGATGATATTAGCAAAAACTCGGTGTCAAGCAGTGTTTTAAGGGTTTCGAATGTATTTTTTACAAAACCGCAACAAGTAATGTTGATTATAGATGAGGAAACTGGACCACAGAGAGCTTAAGTAACTAGCTTAAGTTAGTAAGTGACAGAGCCAGAATTTGAAACCAGGTAACCTGTAACTAGATATTGGGCTGTCAACCCCACTATATCATTCTGTCCTCTTACCAAATTAGCAGTTTACACCTCCTGACCAAGAGCTTGTCTCTAAAGGGAGAATGGTGGAATTTGGAGGATGGCTGGGTCTGTTTTCCTGGCAGCATGAGCAGGAGCTAGGTGGTGGGAAAGTGCCAAGCCTGTGGAGGGAGTGATGCTCTTGAGACTCCAACTGCACGTACAAACTAATGAGCTGTTTAGTGAAAGGCTGGAAAGGTGGCTCTGATTGAGAGTCACTGGATGTGGACAGACTGCCACTCATGTAGCTAAGTGGTCTTCAAATCTTGTGCTGAGAGCTAAACTTGCATCATAAGTTTAGATTGTTTCAAAAGATATAATTTCAGGCATATTGTAAAAGTTCACATTTAAAAATAAACCCTTTACACGATACCACAACTATAGTCAATTTTCATTCTAGCCATCATTCATTGAAAAATAAAGTGAACAAGCTGTTTAATTGGAAACTTACCTTTCCCTGTTAACTTTGAACTCGTTTTGATTCCTTTTCTTCCCAATTATCCTAATACGTCTTCATGTTTCCGAGTCTTTTGTTGATTATCATGTCATAGTCATATAATAAACATGTATAAAAACTTAAAATTGAAAATGTCTTGTGCCTGTAAGGATTATCATTTCAGAAGTCTTTATTTAAACATTTCAATTATTAGCATAACAGATTTGATCAAAACAATGATTATATTACAGATTCTGATAAATGATTAATAAAATTAAAAAGTAAAAATGCATCACTTTAAGAATTTCTCTCTTACAAGTATGTGGGTGCTTTTTCCTTCCCATGTTCATTTTTTAGTAGATGATGAAAGATTTGGCCTCACTTGTATTTTTTGTTTATCTTTTTTATATATGCAGGTACTGAAAAAACTTATTTTCCAAAGATGAAAAAGGAAGGAGTAATATAGTGAAGACATCCAATTCTTTGGATGCTTTCTGAAATCATGTGGCAAAACTCACATAATGATCTGTCATCAAATATTATTTTTATTATTTTTAATGATTGGCTGATGGCTCAAAGATTGGATCCTCTAATTTTGTTTGAAGCAATCTGACTTGCAAACGCATTTGTTTCCTTACTTTTAGATGCCTTTATTTCTTAGACTTTTCTTTGTACCTGGATCACTTAATCCAGTGGTTTTCCTCTTTGGTGCCTTGGAAGTTTTATGCCCCTGGTGTGATGTGGGTGTGGCTGAGAAGTCTACTTGCTTGAGGAAGTGAAACAAGGGTGACATTCTCAGGCATGTCATTGTTAGGAAAGCAGGCATAAGGAAGTTGAAGACGGAGAAATTTCTTTCTTTTAGAACACTTTTCATGTACCCTAAAGGGCATATACATAACCCAGTTTGAAGACCATTGCTGTAGGATGTATGTACCAGTGAGATTTTAAGTTTGAGATTTCCCCCCAGCTCTGTGTGTTCAAGAATTCAGTTTTAGCTTCAAAAAGTGTAGCTTGGGGGGCTTATGTACATCTAGACGTACACAGGAAACTGATTTTTAAACCAAAATGCTATTTTCAGAATGAAAATAAGCCAGAGAATCCAGCTTATGTTTAGAGTAAGAAGATGATTTGTGAGGTCAGTTAGATGACCTCTAGGAGGAGGCTGGCAGAAGACTGGTCTGGCAGCATGGGGGAGGGGAGTTGATGAGAACAGCCACCACCATATGCTTTTCACTGTTATATAGTTCCACAAAACCCTTAATTCTGTGTAAGCTTACTCTTTGGCTTAGTTCTAGTTCTTTGAATTAGTTAGAAGGAATAATTGAAATATATATATTTATCTTAGACATTTTAAATGAATCCATAATTATACTTTGTTCTCCAGTACCCTGAGGAAAGATCATTTTTTCTTTAAATATTGGTCCACTATTGGAATTCTGAGTGGTTTACCTTGCATTAACCACAACCTGATACATCATCCCTTTTAAAAGTGGAGCAAGAATTTGAGATTCTAGGATCTGAGGTGAGAATCTTTCCAGATTAAAATTATATTTTCTTCCAGTCTTAAGTCCTCTTTCCACAGTTGATCCGGCAAATATTAATTTAGATGCTCCCCTTCATTGAGGGTTTGCAAAGCATTTGCTTTAGTTTTTTTTTTTTTGTTTTGTTTTTTTTTGTTTTTTTTTGCGTTTTTTTTTTTTTTTTAGCTGAGCCATCCTGCTACCTGTTGGCAGCTCAGCGGCTGCTCAGCTCGGGCTGGACTCGAACCGCTGTTGCTCAGAGNGCGGCTGCTCAGCTCGGGCTGGACTCGAACCGCTGTTGCTCAGAGCTCAAACTCTTGAGCGAGCTCTTAACCAACTGCGCCACTCGGCCGGCCCTGCTTTAGTTTTTTTAAAGTAGTACTTTTTTACTCTCATTTCATTTGTTTACCAGACAGTAAGTTACACAATTAGGATTATAAGTGCAAATAGCCACCTGCCACTCGCCCCCCCCCCACCTCAAAAAACCCCCAAAAAACTCCACAGGCTGGGGAATAAACAGAATGCCTTGTATTAAGTACATCATTATGGGAGAGGTACTTACTAGCAGTAAGCATGTACTATTTGGAGGGCATCACCTGTGTATTTTACAGAGGGAAAGTAGGTGCCCTTATCAGAGGGAGGGAAGGGAAGTCAGTTAAGAGTTTACAATGCATATAATTAGCTTTGTTTTACTGAAGTCTGTTTTATGCAGAGTTTGTCCAATAAATCTTTCATTGGTTTTCTTTCCTGTTGCATGTAATATCACCTATTGTGAATGTGTTTTATTTATATCATGCAGTTTTGTTCTGTAATTTTTAAAATGAGCTTTAAGGAGGTGCAGTTGCTTGAATGTAGAACTTGGTTTTTCTGACTGTACTAGAAACTTTCCTTTGTCAGAAAGGAGTTACAGAACTTGTAACAACTTGTATTGGTTTATATTCTTCCAGGATATGAATTTTCTTAAATAATAGGGAACAGAGGTCTTTAAAAAATTGTGAACTGAGATTTTTTTTTTCCAAAGGTGAAATGAAAGCAGTACTGTACAGGAAATTAAATTTTGGAGTAAGGAAGTAAAATTGGTCTGATTGAAATCATTAATGTCCCTTTAATGAGGGGTTGTATGAAAAATGTTAGGCAGAAAGTGTGATGCCAGTTAAAAATCATAAATGTGCAATTTATTTGTTTGAACAAACAGTATTAGAACTGAAGAGAGGGGAAAAGGAACATTTTTATGTGGGAGAAATTAGTTGTCATTCTCTAGGGTTATGGAAAGCTGCTGGACCATTACAATTGATTTACTTTTCTCCAAAGAGAAATACTTGATTCACAGATTTGTGATATTAGTTTGTAAAATTTTCCACAAGTTAGAATTTAGTGTTCTGGAGATATTTCTTTTTGCCAGCAGTGAATGTCTGTATTTGCGTGTTATAAGTTTAAAAAATACTACCTGTTTCCTGTCTTCTAGAGTTAAGAAGGCATTTATCCTCGTTCTAAAAACTTAGTTACATATTCAAGCTCCTGTTTGTTTCCTGTCTTCTAGATCTGTCAGATAAGAGTGTTTAAAAGGTCTAGTAGTTTGGCCAGCTTCATTGAGAAAGTCCCCGTGAACACTAGCATTAATATTTGGAGTAGGGTTTTTGATCGTAGGGAAGGGATAAGCTTCAGTTCACTAGGGAGGCAAGAAAATTAGCAGGATCCTATCTAGCCATAGTTCATGCTAAGCATAGTGGCTTGCCCTGGTAGGTGCTTGGTACGTGTTGCTGAGTTAATTGAGATCAGCTGGAATTGGTGAGCTCCAAGAGTAGAGGAATTCTCTGACTCTCATTATTTTCAGGGCACCTAACACCGTGCCTGGCATATGGTGCTCAGTCATCCTTTTTTGTGAATGAAGTATGTTCAGGCACAAGGAATTCCCCCTCCTTGGGGATGTGAATATAAGCTCTTCTCAGTATTTTGGAGTAAGAAATAGCCAAATGACAGCTGTCTCTCTCTTTTTATGAAACTGTTTTCTACAGAGTTACACTTAATGTTGAGAATTGAGGGCTTTTTTAGTGGCATTTAAAACTACTCTGAGATTCATGAGGTTAAAGTATAAAAGTGTGACCATAAAACAAGGATTTACTTCTGGATTCTGACCTCTGGTGGTGAAGAGAAAACACCCATTACTCATAATAAAAGGTCAGATTCTCAGATTTTCTCTGGTACTTTCTGGATGTCCAATACAAAGGAGGTCTTTATTGGAATGTTTGTGTGTGTGTTTTTCAATTTTTGTTTTTTTTTTTTTTTAAACTTTATTTTTCAGCTTGCAGCTTTTTAATAAACATATAATAACATTTAGGATATACTTTTTTTTTTTAAGATTTTACTGGGGAATTGGGGGAGGGGAACAGTGTTGGGGAATTGGGGAGGAGGACCAGCCAAGTTGTTGTTTTTCAATCTTAGTTATGGAGGGCGCCAGTCGCCATCTGGCTTCCCGTCGGCAGCTCGTGGCCTCTAAGCTCAAGGTGCCAAGTTCAGTCTTAGTTGCGGGTGGGCATAGCCACCATCCCATGTGGGAGTTGAACCAGCAGCCTTGTTAAGAGTGCACACTCTATCCACTGAGCCATACGATGTACTTTTTTATATAAGGCTTGTTACTGAAACTGGCTTTGTCTTTGGGATCTTGCCAGGTGAGGAAAAGTAGGTTCTGTGTGGGATTTTTATATCTAATGCAGTCTTATATTTGACTTCTTAAACTTTCTATTAAAACTATTTCTCAAGTAAATTTAAGGTGTATTTGGATAACAGTTGATCTGTCACTCAGTATAGACATTAGTATGTTACTTGAGAAGAGTGCCAAGGTAGGCTGTTTTGGGTCCTTAAAAACAAAAGCTTCTGAGAAATACAAAGCTTAGTCTTAATGTTGCACCAGGTACCGGGTTGGTAGGTCCTGTTGTCATCCCTTTCACTCTCAAAACCTCTATTTTCCCCCTTTTAACTCCCATGAGAACTGGAGTGGGAGATGTCCTTAGCAGCTAGAATCTAGCTGCCAGTGGCGCCGGAGGTAAGGAGGTAGTTGCAATATAGAGGTTACTCTGCTTCATTTGAGTGATGTTGGCCTTAATTAAAAAGCATTTTTGTTTTTGGAGTTTGGTAGCTTAGAAAATGAAAAGGATAATTTTTTTTTTTTTTTAAACAGCAGCACTTGCTACCTGGCATCTGAACTCTACCTTGGACCTTCTGGGTGGTCTTCTGCAACTTGCCTAACCTTATTTTTCCTGTGTTAAATAGGATTAAAAATGCTTCCTCTTCTAGGGTGTTGTAAGAAGGCTCTGATATGACTGTAAAGTTCTTTGCAAATAAGACTTCAAGTAATAAAGAAAAGTCTGAAAACATCTTGGCTTCTGCTGCTTCCTAGTATCCTCCTACAGTATGCTTCTGAGAATTGATCAGAAGCCTATGAAAGGAAAGTGGTTACAGTGTGTCAGGCAAAAAAACCATGAGAAATAAGTAATCCATAAACTTTACAGTCATAAGGGGATCTGGGTGGGTGGGTCTGGTGACTTGGCAACTGAGAAAGGAAACAAGTGTAATTGTTGATTTTATCAGAGCAGGTTTGTGTGTTTGTATATGCACACGGGGATGGGGGTGGGGGTGGGGTAGGGGGGGTGGAGATCAAATATAGACTTAAAAATTAACTATTTTGGGAGGCAACCAGAGCCTACTGCTACATAAATCCTAGGCAATACTACCCTGTCTATAGAGTGTGGTATTGATGCTCAATTAAAAAAAAAATCAAATTCTGTCATAGAATTTATGTGTTGGGACCTCTAGGTAAATAATTTGTATTATCACTGGGAATTTATGACAATTGATTTTAGTACAGTAACTCTGTGTTGAAGACTGAAATCAGAAACTGGGTCATCTTGGTCATTGAGCAAGTTTATTTCTGTCTGTTTCTGGAGTTTCAGTACTTGCAGCTTTGAAGGTTGCTTTGGGATTTTTTGAATTGAAATCTCACAGGAAAGGCTGGTTGTTAAATTCATGACAATTCATGACCAATCAGGAGAATTGATAGTACCCAAATTAGATTCCTTTAATTGGAAAATATTTCTTCTGGACTTTTCTCAGGGAATGAAGTTCCATGTAATGATTTACCAAAGGAGAATTAAAAAAAGGAAATATCACTTTGGAGTGGGGGGCAGGAGACTGAGGGGGGTGGGTGGGCAGAGTGCTTTAAAAGCAGCCTTTGCACTGAGGCAGTGAAGATATTTAAGAAGTTTCAGAGGGAAAAAAAGTAGTAAATTTAGTGCTAAGTTTTAATACAATGTTTGCTGTAAATTAAAAAAAAAAAAGAAGCAGCCTTTGCTTTGTAGAAGACATTAGTTTAAAGCATTGCATGGACCACAAAAAGAATCTCAGTCAGTCATCAAGTATGGGAGTACCTTAGAAATTAGACCAGGCATGTTATTCTTCTTGGGGAGCTGAAAAATAAACTCAGGGATCAGGGATGTTCCTCTTTACCCTCATATCTGCTGGCTGCTAAGGCCATTTGGAAATTTTAGCTAAGATGTTGGTTTATGTTTCTTTACCTATTAAATTTTCATGAGTTTTTTTTCTTTTTCTCAGCAGAATTAGTCATTTAGAGGAGACTTTTAAACATATTAAACAAACTTTAACATATTAGATAAATGATATATATGAAAGTATGTGCAGTTAAAAAACATGGCACCCAGGAAGAAATCTAAGTGGAGGAAAAGAGGGAGTTATATAATGTGACACTGGTTAGACACACATCTCTGGTTTAGGAAGGGCTGTATATCTAGGCCCTTTATTCTTGTACTTCCGCTTGGGTGCCTGATTATTTATAAGTCACCTCCCTCTTAAGTTGTTTTGAGCTTTTGGGGCAGATAAGAGTAGTGAGACTTGAAATAGTGAGTTGGCAATTCATTATTAGCCCTGATACTTGGGCCTGGAACTGTTGTCTAAAGTGGAGTCGTGAGTTTCTGAATTGTAGATGAGATTTCAATGCATGCTTCATGGCTCCGTGACTAAAAGTGCTTTGGAGTTTGTGAGATTGGGAGAAAGTCCTTCGTTACCAGTCCTGTAGGTCACTGGTCAGCCATGGGACTCCAGTTGTGATCAACATTCAGTTTTATGAAATCCCTAGGGGTGGGGAGGGCGGTGGAGTAGGAATTACCTAATTTGGTTGTATTAGCAACATTCTGGAACCAGATTTCCTATGTGCATGTCCTAGAAGGAGAGACAAAGGTCACACTGGAAAGATCTCTGGGCATCTTTAGTGAGCAAGAGTGAGAAGAAGCTTTCATCTACTTATATTTCTGCCTGGGTGGGATTTGAAGTAGTGGTCTTACAGTTCTCAAACCAGCCAAAGTGAATTTGATCATCTTGGCTGTACATTGTAGTAGTTAAAAGTACGTTGCATGGAGCCAGACTGTTTCAGGTCAAATTTCAGGTGTTCTGCCAATCACCTATGTGACCTTTGTTCTTCAAAATGGGGATTGTAAAGTATTTAAAGAGTTATACAGATTAAATGATATATGTCAAATATGTGTACTATATGCTTAGAACAGTTCCTGGCACAGAGTGAGTGACACACGTGTTAGCTATTGTTATTACTACTACTATTAATTACCTGGAACTCCTTAGAGTTAGTCACTATTACTCTTATAAACTATTGAGTCATTGGAAAAGTCATGACGCATGTTTGAGACAGATGGCACTAGTTCATTTTTGGAAGTGCTAGAGTCATTCACAACTATGTTATTGCTATGTCATTTGACAGCTGATAGTTCTAGCTTCATTCTATAAAAAAAATTGAGCAATTTGGTTGAGTTTTGGAGATTTTACAACAAGTTGAAGATGGAAGATCAAACTGTGCATTTTTGCCATATTTTACTGTTTTATTTCCATAAAAGGAAGATTGCACGTCAAGCTTGTGAAAAGTTGCATAAAGTTTATGGTAACAATGGTCTACAAGAACGTCAGTGCCAACGATGGTTCATAAAATTCCGTGCTGGTGATTTTGATCTCAGCGACGCTTCTTGGTCAGGAAGGCCCACCGAGGCTGATGACGACAAAATAAAAGCATTGATTGAGTCAAACCCAAGTTACACAACATGAGAGATTGCAGAAACATTGGACATCCATCGTTCAAGCACTCATGACCACTTGAAGAAGCTGGGATACATAAGCAAGTATGATATTTGGGTTCCGCATGAACTCAGAGAAGTTCATTTGATGGCGCGTATAAACATCTCCAATATGCTCATTAAACGTGAGGAAAACAGTCCTTTTTTGAAGCAACTAATAACTGGTGACGAGAAGTGGATTGTGTACAACAATGTGGTGCACAAACAGTTTTGGTCCTGATGTGATGATTCACCTCAAACGACATCGAAAGCAGACATTCATCAGAGGAAGGTATGCTCTCAGTGTGGTGGGATTTTAAAGGTGTCGTGTTTTTCGAGCTCCTACCAAGGAACCAAACAATCAATTCAAGTGTGTACTGTCGGCAATTGGACAGTTTGAACGAATCCATCATCCAGAAACTTCTAGAGCTTGTTAACTGTAAAGGAGTTGTGTTCCATTGCGACAAGAGACCACACACAGGTTTGATCACCCGTCAAAAATTATTGGAGCTTGGATGGGATGCGTTGCCACACCCACCATAGTTGCTTGACCTTGTGCCGTCAGACTTCTACTTGTTTTGCTCTCTTCAAAACTCCTTGCATGGTATAATGTTCAATTCAAATGAGGCTGTAAATCAGCACCTTGTTCAGTTTTTCTCAAATAAAGACAGGTCCTTCTATGAACGAGGAATTATGAATCTCGCTGAAAGATGGCAAAAGGTTATCGAACAAAATGGGCAATATATTGATTGATCTTTGTTCTTTATATAAATAAATGACCTATGAAAAACATAGACAAAATATGTTCATGACTTTTCTGACAACCCAATATATTTGGCTGGTAGCAGAGATAGTATTTCTTTGTAGAGAGAGTGAAGCCTGTTGTCAGTTTTATCTTTGAGTCCAGTGTTTTGGTCCACGCATATTAGAGTTATTTGCCTTTTTTCTTTTCTGAAGTTCCCTGGAACCTCCCATCATTTCTTGGTGATTTGAGTAGTTTATGCCTTGTCTGATAAAGGCAGTATTCAGAACACCTTGTTTAATTGTATTATGTTTTTGTTGATGTCTGTGAGTAAAGTGAGGGTATTGGTCAGTTTGAGCAGGTTGAAGTTCCCAACAGGTACTGTTGTACTTGGGTAACTTTCAGAGACATTCAGGTGAATAGTTTACCTCCTTTGCATCACTTTCTGCCCTTTGATCAGCCTGCTGCTCAGAGCCCTCAGGAAAGATTACACCTGGGACAGGGATTGGACCATTCCAAATGGATGTTAGGGCAATTTCACATAATTAAGGCAAGCATAGTGTGCCTTTTGTTTTCCCAGCAGTTAATTATTACAATTAAAATCCATTTGTTGTAAATATACCAATGGGATATTAAATCTAACCTGCATGTAGCACACCCCTGGATGATTTACGTTTTTTTCATTTACTATTTTTCAAACTTCAAATGCTGATGAAGGCTTTCTAGAAAACAGAAACATCTTCCTTGGGGAGGAAGAACTCTTGGTTCATCTTGCGCTGTATCAGTTAGATACCATAAGAGCTATCATAAATGGATGTCACAGGCTAGAGGAGAGTGAAGACTAATGAGATAGATGTTCCTGTTAGATAATTGCTGTCTGATATGGCAGGCACTAGCCCCATGTCACTGCTGAGCACTTGAAATGTGGCTAGACTCAAGGACTGATTTTAAATTTTATTTAACTTAAATTTAAATCAGACTTGATTCACTTATTGGAAACATATATATGTGTATATATATATGTGTGTGTGTGTATATATATATATATATATACATATATATATTTTAAGATTTTTATTGGGGAACTGGGGGATGGGAACAGTGCTGGGGAATTGGGGGAAGGGGAACAGACAAATTGCTGTCCTTTTGTTCTTCAGCCTAGTTGTGGAGGACGTTGCTTCACTGGCCCAACTTGGCACCATCATTGCGCTCTTCCCGGGCAAGGCAGATCAGTCACCGACTTCTGGATGGCCGCTCACTGTGGCTGCTGGCCGCTCACGCTGGCTGCCGGCCACACACGGTAGCCCATGGCAACCCACTGCAGCAGGGGCTGCAGCCTATGCTGTCACCGGCGACTCATGGCAGCCCAGCTCCAGGTTGAGCTGTTGTTCAGCATCTTAGCTGTAGAGGGCAGTGTCACTGGCCCTCATATGCGGGATCCGAACTGGGGCCCTCTGGCATCCCAAGCCAGTTCTTAACCAACGCGCCACTCGGCCAGCCCTGGAAACTTATAAATATATTAAAACAACTTGGGTATGTAAATTTTTCAAAATCTAGATACTTGTCAAGTAGCTCTAATAGTGAAAATTTGGCATCTTAATTGAGATGTGCTATTGGTGTAAAATACACACTAGATTCTAAGGACTTGGTATGAGTAAAAAATATAGAATGTCTCAATTTTTAAATATAAATTACATTGGAAATAATATTTTGGATTTATTAGGGTGAGTAAAATATAATATTAATTTCACCAGTATCTTTACTTTTTAAAAAATGTGGCTACAAGAACACTTTAAATTACACGTGTAGTTCGTGTTCTATTTCTGCTGGGTAGCACTGTGCTAGGCTGTCATTCCAAAATCTTTGTCTTTGGAAGCGTTTTGATACACGCCTATGTTCCTGTGTGTTGGGTATTGGGGGATCATGTTCTGAAAGATTACTTGACAAATAAAAATCTTCTGGAAGTAAAACAACAGCTTTATATTTATTGAATATGAAAAAACAATTTCAATCCTTTCCTTTTTATAATTTTAAATGAGTGTTTTATAAGTAGATTTGCTGCCAAGGTTGATTTATATCTAACAGGGTTAAAAAGACATGACTAAAACATGAGATTGTTCATAAGACTTTATGTGTAGGCAATACACCCTTATATATATATTCCTTTTTTTGGACACACACACACACACACACACACACACACACACACACACACTTCACCCTCCAAACAGTTTGCAAGTATACAATACAATTTTGCCAACCACATGTACATTGTTGTGTAACAGATCCCCAGAACCCTCTCCAGCCCCATCCTACATGATGGAAACTCTACACCCATCTAACAACTCCCCATCTCTTACTCCCTCCAGCCCTTGGCAACCACCATTCTATTTTCTGTTTCCTTGAGTTTGACTACTTCAGATACTTCATGGAATCATGCAGTATTTGTCTTTTTGTGACTGGCTTATTTCACTTTTAATGAACTCAAGGTTCATCCATGTTATATAGCACTTGATAGGATTGCCTTCTTTTTAAAGGAAATATTCCATTGTATGTATATGCCAAATTTTTATTTATTTTTAATCCATTCTTTCATCCTTGGGCATTCAGATTGCTTCCACCTCTCAGCTATTGTGGATAATGCTGCAATGAACATGGGTGTACAAATATCTCTTTGAGATCCCGTTTTCAATTCTTTTAGATACTTGTATACAACCAAAGTGGTGTTGCTGGATCATATGATAGACCTATTTTAAATTTTTTGAGGAACTGTTTTCCATACTGGCTAAACCGTTTTACATTCCCACCATCAGTGAACAAGGGTTCTAATTTCTCCATATCCTTGCCGACATTTATTATTTTCTTTTTTTCTGATAGTGGCCATTCTGTTAACAGGTGTAAGATGATGGTTCATTGTGGCTTTGATTTATATTTTCCTGATGATTAGGGATGCCGTTCAACAATATGCTTGTTGAATGTGTGTGTGTGTGTGTGTGTGTGTGTGTGTGTGTGTGTGTGTGTGTGTGTGTGT